>NW_027493885.1:0-348450 GCF_021521415.1 Bidens hawaiensis
AGACAGTGCAGCCGGAGCGAAACGTACCATCCTTGAAGTTTCTCCAGCTCCCATACCAGCACCTGTCCTTTCCCGTCTTGAACGTCGTATCAGCTTATGTATATCTTCTTCCTCTTCTGACTCATCATCATCCTCCGTTCTCTTTCTCTTCCCAAACGTTCTCTCTCGAGACACCATCAACCGTCTCCCCTCATTCATTATCTCATCCAAATCTGATTCAGCCATCGACGTTGCTGCTCTAGTAACAATAACACCCGTACCCTGTGCAGCAGAGACCTGCACCTCTGCATGTGTATCAACTTGATCCATATCGAAATAACCTTGACCTCCAAAGACAGCATCAAGATCTATATCCTCTGCAGCCGACACAACAGGCACAGCAGATGCAGCTTGAGTTGCTTTTGCCTGTCGCGGTTGAGGATCTCTGAACTCGTCCCCACCAGCAGGAACATACTCTGGGTTGATTAAAAACCCAAACAGTGGAGTATGCCTTGGACGACGTTCAGGGTTGCTCCTCGCACTCGAAGTGCGGCATTGAGCAAAGATACGTTTGCTCACAGATTCCACGTATCTGATCGGTCGTCTCTGAGGTAGATTCGGAGCCACATGGTTCAATATCATCTGGATGAAACGTGGATACATAATGAACCGCTCCCGAGCCATCGCCCTTCTCTGTCTGTCAATCTCGTAAAAGACCATCTGACTAAAACTATAGCGTTTATTGTAAGTCAGTGCAGTCATTGCGGACTGCGTCGTCGCACCCATACCGTAAGTGCCCGCCTTCCTTCCTGACATGCAAACTATCATGACGTGCATAAGGAAGCGCCACTGACCAAGTAGAAAACCCTTCCGTCTCTGTGAATCGCCTAATGGACCAGAATAGCCCATTCGGAGAAACGCTCCATCACGAAACGGAGCCACAAACTCAGTTGGGTCGTCCCTCATCTCTTCTCCAAACCGTAACGCCACCCGAATCTGTTCAGAATTGAACTGAACCCGTTGATTGTTCACAGTCGCTCGCATGACCGGGGGCTCAACACGACAATCGTATTCTACCGTCTGCCAAAAGTCTTCGATATTTGGTAAGGATATCGGCAGAGTGTTCGTGATGGCATGAAAAATCCTCGAGCGTATGAGGAAAGTAATAATCTCGCGGTAATCCTCAACGCCGCTCGCTTCCGGGTCAAGGGTGATGTACATATTGTGACCCGGGAAAAATTGCCGTTGGTTATCACCATCGTCTCCTCCTGCACCTCCAGCACCAGCTACCACAGCCATATCTGCAACAAACGAACCAAGTTAGATAAACGTTAATGAATAACACAAGTTCGCTGGTTACCATGAGCGAAGTTGTGATAATCTGTTTATAGGCGAAGTTAAAGGTGGGGCGAAGTTGGGAACAACTTCGCTTCAGCCTTAAGTTCGTCTATTTAACATTCAGTAAAATTGATCTAGGCGAAGTTAATGTTAACTTCGCCTCATCACAACATCGCCTCAGGCGAAGTTAATGACAACATCGCCTCAGGCGAAGATAAGCCTCAGGCGAAGTTACGGATAACTTCGCCTAAACCTTAAGTTCGCCTGAATCTGAATCGGCGACAGTAAGGATTATGGAACAACGTGCAGTTGATGTTTTCGTGATTAAGGAATCCGGAAAACATTATGTTAAGGTTATCTAGACGATCAAAGTGGTTTTTAACACGTAAAAACAAGTTTTTGAAAATCGGTTGTTAAAGTCCGATGGTCCGAGGTTTCGAAATCGGTCCAAACGACCCCTGATTAGCATGAATGAACATGGAATATATGATAAATCGACATCTCGAACCTTGAATCTTAATGAAATCTGGGAAAATAACTCGGAATCGAAATAAACAATAAGTTCGCCGGAAAATAGTAAGTTCGCCGGATAAGTTCGCTGTTTTTTTTGAAAAGTGATGAACAGTTTTGACTGTTGAACATCCTTATATAGGGTCTGGGTTATACAGGCGAAGTTACGGATAACTTCGCCTAGGCGAAGTTATTCACAACTTCGCCTGTTTAACAACATCGCCTATATTTACCAAATCAAACCTTATAATTTGAACATTTTTCAATTAACTCTTTAAAACTTCCCTTTAAGAAATAAATGACATGATCAATTCTAAGTAACCAGTTAAAAAATCATAAAACTATCTAAGTACAAAAACTTAAAAAAATTAAAGTATAAGGGATCAAATTTCAGTCTAGTTAGGGACTACCCACGTTTTTAGAAAAGATCCGAACAGGAATCATACTAATTACGTGACTGTCACATAGATCCGTGTTTAGCTGTATTATGACATATAGAGACAGGTTGTAAGCAGGTATAACTTAAAGTGGTTTTCATCGTTTCTGTGATACGAGTTAGGTTCGATTAAGCCTCAAAATTTAAGTGAGCAACAACTCAGAGATTTTGATGCCTCCTATCTATCCTCAAAGCATATTTGGCTTTCCCCAAGTCACCCCGAATTGACCTCGACCCATAGTGTCTGATTAAGTTGTAAGTATTCTTGATCTGCTTCCCGTTCTTCTCTCTTACTCAATGATTGTGAAGTCTTGATTTTGTCATCTCTAATATGTTTCAATAACTCCAAATATATATATATATATATATATATATATATATATATTTTTTCGAATAAACATAGACTTCAAAGTAGAAATTAACTCCAAGTCCCGAATCTGGATCACTGCAGTATCTTGAGACGCTATCTTCACGGGAATCAGAACACACATGGGCTCCTGTATGACTAGGTAATCGCTTTTCTGCCTATCATTCGGAAAGATATATATGAAGACATGCAAAACTCTTAAGGAGTTTCCACGTAAAATCAAGTAGATTTAGTTTGTATCACGTCTACTTTTACGCACCATAAAAAGTTACCATGACATACAATGACTGTCCTAAAGCCTTTTAAGCCTAATAACTTCACTAGTTAAGCACACAGAATTAGTATATCTATCATTTTCCAAGGTTGGATCAATTTTCTGTTAAACGAAGCAAACGAACTTCTTACGAAGTGACAGACTTGAAAAATAATTTCATTTCCCAAAAAAAAGTTTGAATTCTATCGCCCCGATCGTTTCAAAGTCTTCAGGTAAGCGGCTATCCCGAAGATCCAATGGATCAGCTGGACCGACCACATACTAGTATGTGTCCTTCTAACTAATTATGATCGACATAAAAACTCATCATAACCGCCCCGGTCACTTTCAGTCATCTGGTTAATGGCTATCCTCATATTCTATAAGGACCAAACATATCCTAAGACATGTCCTTCAACTGAGGTAACCGACATAATTTTATGCGATTAAGGACGTTTTTTTTTTTTTTTTTTTTTTTTTAAATACAAGAAAAGCATGGTTACTCGGGATTGATCATCCCATTTAGTTCAATAAGGTTTTGAAATCTGGATTTGTCAAACGCTTTAGTATATAAATCAGCGAAATTATCAAGCGTATCCACCTTTTCAAGCACTATCAGTTTCTTCTCAGCACAATCCCGTATGAAATGATGACGTATGTCAATATGTTTAGTTTTACTAGGTTTCACGGGATTGTTAGTTACTGAGATAGCAGCTGTGTTATCAATGAAAATAGGAGTAAGTAAGAAATTCAGACCATAGTCGCGCAACTGTTGTTGTATCCAAAGAACCTGAGAGCAGCAGTTGGATGCTGCCATGTATTCTGCCTCACAGGTTGAAATTGCGACTGAAGACTGCTTCTTGCATTGCCACGACACCAATCTGCCACCAAGAAACTGACATCCTCCAGTTGTTGACTTCCGACTCTGATTGCACCCTCCATAATTAGAATCGGTGTAAGCGACCAGCTCCAAGTCTCCTCCTCTCGGGTACCACAACCCCAGCTTCGGCTTGCCCTTGAGATACCGCAGTATCCTCTTTGCACCTTTCAAATGAGATTCTTTTGGATTTGCCTGAAAACGTGCACAAAGACAAACAGCAAACATTATATCAGGCCTAGATGCAGTTAAGTACATTAAAGAACCTATTATTGCCCGATATTGAGTTGGGTCCACATCTGCATCACCGTCTACTTCAGCACCCAATTTGTGATTGACGCAGATTGGAGTATCATATGGAGAACTGTCCTCCATCTTGAAGCGCTTGAGCACATCATGAACATACTTCGTCTGATGAATGAACATCCCGTCCTTCTTCTGATTAACCTGCAATCCTAGAAAGAAAGTTAGTTCACCCATAGCACTCATTTCAAACCTTTTCTTCATGACCGCTTCAAACTCCTTACACATGGAGACTTTTGACGCAGCAAATATAATGTCATCCACGTAGACTTGTACCAGCAGGAAGTCGCTTCCATCTCTTTTGAAGAACAACGTGCTATCAATTTTCCCTCTTTCAAAACCATTCTCAAGCAAGTAATCCGATAAAGTTGAATACCAGGCACGAGGTGCCTGATGTAATCCATACAACGCCTTGCTCAACCTGTACACGTGATCTGGAAAGTCTGGGTCAGGAAAACCCGGAGGTTGCTCAACATACACAACCTCATCAACTTTCCCATTCAAAAACGCACTCTTCACATCTAGCTGAAACACCTTCATCTTTTCATAAGCAGCAAACGCTAAAAACAATCTTATGGCTTCCAACCTGGCGACAGGAGCGAACACTTCGTTATAATCAATCCCCTCTTGTTGATTAAAACCTTTAACGACTAGCCTCGCCTTGTTTCTTATAATAATCCCCTTATCATCTCTCTTGCACTTAAACACCCATTTTGTGCCTATCGCATGCACATTCTTTGGTTTTTCAACCAAAGTCCAAACTTCCATCTTCTCGAATTGAGCCAACTCTTCTTGCATGGCTTCGACCCACGAGCTGTCCTTTAAAGCCATTTGATAATTCTTCGGTTCAATCTGGCTTATAAAGCAGGTGTACAGGCATTCATTGATTATTCCTGTCTCCTTAATGCTTGTATAAACACATGTGTGTTCATTCAAGCTACTTCTCGTTTGTACACCTGAGGACACATCAACAATCACATTATCCAAAGGGTGATCTTTATGAATTCTCGTGGTCGGAACAGAACCGACATGCAAATTATCTTCCAAATTAGAAGAGATCTCGTCAATGGTTGTTTCTGGCTGAGAGTGAAAAGGATTGATAAATTCTTCTTCAGTTGAGGCAGCAGGGGTACCGATAGTGTTTGATGAGGAAGGTTGACATTTATCAATCAGCTGTCTTTGTAATAGAATGTCTTCCTCATCAAGGATCATCTTCGTCGCAACTCTTTCTTCTTCTTCAGAAATTTCCAAATCCGGTATGTTAAAAGACTTAAAAAGCTTAACATAGTCGAAAAGCTCAGCAGGTCCATTGCTTGGTTTTGGCGGTTGGTAACTTGTGATGTCGGTGTTACACACCACCTCCACCTTGCAGGTCGAAGTATTGAAGACACGTCTGTTGGGAGTACCAACAACATAACCGACTAAGATTCCTTCATCGGCTACTTCGCCAAATTTAGAATTTGTCTTCAAGGTCGAACAAGGGGACCCGAATGGTTCAAGACCACTCAAGTTGGGCTTCCTTCCATGCATAAGCTCGTAACACGTTTTACCAAGTCTCTTAACAGTTAACACTCTATTCAAAACATAGCAGGCTGTAGCAACTGCTTCAGCCCAGAACATCACAGGAAGCTTCGAATCTGCCAGCATAGTTCTGGCTCCTTCAATTAAAGTTCGGTTCTTCCTTTCAGCCACTCCATTCTGTTGCGGAGTATACGGAGCGCTGTATTGGTGTTCAATTCCTTTCTGAAGACAGAAGATCTCCATCTCAAAATTCTTGAACTCCGTTCCATTGTCACTCCTGATGAACTTAACTGTTTTACCCATGACGTTCTCAACTTTGGTAATCAAATTCTTCACCATTTGAGCCGTCTCATCTTTCGATTTCAGAAAATATACCCACGAATATCGCGAGTAGTCATCAGTGATCACCAAGCAGTAAGAAGTACCTCCTAGACTTTTTGCATACACGGGACCGAAGAGATCCATGTGAAGCAGTTCTAGAGTACAAGCAATAGAGTTGACCTTCTTGGTGAGATGGGATTTCTTGTGTTGCTTTCCCTTCTTGCATGCTATACATTTGTCTTCAAAGTTAAAACTTTTCAAGGGAACGCCCATCACAAGTCCATTCCTGACAATGTGGTTCATGTTCCGAAAATGAATGTGCCCCATCCTCCTGTGCCACAGTTCGGATTCCGATTCGCTTGCTTTCGTCATTAAACATGATTCTTCCGTGGCCATTTCAGTAGACCTCATATCCATCACATAAGTATTTGTATCACGTGGAGCTTTCATCACTATCCACTCGTATGGTATCTGAAAACCAGGCTTCAACACGATCGCCTCATTCTTCGTGAAATGAACAGTGTACTCCTTATCACAAATCTGCGACACACTCAGCAGATTGTGCTTCAACTCTTCTACAAAGTTCACATTCTCAAGAGTCATTTTTCCATTGGACACCGTTCCTCTTCCAGTAATTCTGCCTCCACTTTCACCGGCAAAGCTAACTCTCGCTCCTTGAACAGGTTTTAAGTCGTGCAACAAGTATTTGTTACCCGTCATGTGCCGGGAACAGCCGCTATCTACAATCCAAAGACTGTGGGCAGCCCTGTTCAACTGTTCCTGCACAATAAAGCAAAGGATTAGAATCTAGGGACCCAAGACCAATTGGTCTTGGATCTATACATCCCGTACTTCTGCTTTCCAAAGTTAGCATCTGGATAATTCCTGACAGTCCTATTAGGAAATCTCCTTGGAAATTGAGTGTGAGGCCTTCCAAACCTATGTGTATTGGAAGTATTATATCTTGCGGTTTGGTTATTAGCATTGTTAAACTGAGGTTTGTTTCTGTAAAAACCTGAATTAGTTACATTTCGGAACTTTGAAGGGTTTTCATTTTTAGCAGTATTAAAATTACCATTAGGCTTACGCTCAGTTTTAATAGGCCTCACACCTCTGAATTTCGGCGTCAGAGGGCAATCTGCAACAAGATGTCCTAACTTATTACACCTAAAACAACACCTATGCTCCATTTTCTTTTCAAAGGTTGTTTTGGATGTCGAGGCTGTGTTACCGGCCGTTCGTCTCACATAAGGTGGGACGTACGGGTTGAGTGGAGTACTCCTTTTATAAGTTTTATCTTTTTCTCCACCAGTGTGTAACACTACCTTCTCTTTTGTCTTACCCGATTCGGACAACTTATTCGAATCTGATGAGACTGGACTCGTAACAGAAATTTTCACACTTGAAACAGGCGAACTCGTTTCGCCACTACTAACACTTGGTTCTTTACTCGTAACCTTGATTGGAACTGTCTGAGGAACTTCAAAATCAACAGATTTCTGAACACTAGGGTTAAAAGTGTAATTGTGGTTATAAGGTGGTGGAACCTCGTGATAACCAATTCCTCCCCTCTTCGCAGAGGAATCTTGACCACTAACAAGGTGATCAAGAATAGCTGAGGAATTTCTGAACTGCTCAAGTTTTCGGTTCAGTTCCACCACTTTCACCTGGTGGTCAGCAATCTGCTTTTCTCGTTCAACAATCAGTTTAGTCTTTTCTTCTAAAACCTCATAACTTAGATCAATTACTTCAATTTTTTCAGCAAGTTTTGTTTTTAAGCTTTTAACATCTTTTTCACACGCTTTTATTTTAACTTTGTAACTGTTTTCTCTTGCTTTCATAAAGTGATGATCTTCTTTAAGAGTTTTAAATTCAGCATCTAAACGAACATACTGATCAGTTATGGTAGCAAGTTGCTCAGACAAATTCTCACATTTAGTACAAATAGGTTTAGAACTTACCTCGGAGAGTTGATCCTTGTTATCTGCCATGAAAGCTTTTTCCTTACCAGTAGCTTTCTCTTCTCCGGTAATCTTCTCACATTCTTCATTCTCAACCTTAGCCATATTTGCCTGCTCACTAGTTTCATTCGAATGCAGGTTCCAGTTGTATTCACCTGCTTCTCTGGACATCATGGCATTGACTTCTTTACTACTCCCAGTGTGCTGTGCAGACCGGCCTAGACCACGTTCAACTCGCTCGTTTCTGCACTCTTTGGCAAAGTGCCCGTTTTGTTGACAGTTATAGCACCTCACCTTAGAATTGTCGAAACCTGGCCTGCCACCAACAAACTTTCTCCCCGTTTTTCTCATAAACTTCTTCACTCTCCTCACTATCATGGCCATCTGCCATTGTAAATCCATTTCCTCCAGATCATCAGCATCGATCTGGTCATAGTCTTCATCCAGCATCGCTGGATCAACCACCTTTCCTTGAATATAGTTTTCATATGAAGCAATAAACGAAGCATAGAGGCCAAACTGCTCTTCAGCAGATTTGACGCTCATTGGCATCTTAGAGTAATTATTGCTTGAGGAACTTGAAGATCCACTACTCTTGCTTGCTGTCTGTTGAGTACCACTTGATCCACCCGCAACAAAGCAAACATCCCCATTTGAGTTTATTGACACATGCCCCTCCTGTGAAGACTTGGCACACGACTCGCCCTTCGAGTAGTAGGCGGCAGAATCAGTCTTTGAACTTGAATTTGAGTTTACTTTAGCACCGTACATGCCTGGATCTTGAACCTGATCCATAGATGTCTCTTTTCTGACCATATTAAGCTCAAAAGTTCTGAGCTTGTTGACAGTGGTTTCAAGATCATAAGTAGGGAAGTCCTTGTCTTCCCTCATCAGCACAGTATACATCTCCCATTTTGGTGGGAGGGCATCGAGAAGCTTTTCCACAATCTCTTCTTCTCGGTAGGAAATGGAGTAGTTACTCAATTCAGTCATTAGATGATAATATCGAGTGATAATATCATCAAGAGATTCGTTCTTCAAGTACTTAAAGACTGAAAATTAAGTTTTGAGCAACTTTATCTTTGAAGCCCGAATACCTACATTCCCTTCAAATCTGTTCTCAAGAGCTTCCCAAAGCTCTCTAGCTGATGTATACTTTCTGAACGTATGGAGGATCTCCTGTGGAAGAGCCATTGTGATTGCAGCATGAGCCTTGCTTTGGGCTTCATACATCTTTTTCTCCTCCTCTTCCATTTTACTGTATTTCTTGATTTGGTCTCGACCCTCATACTCCATGACTGGTGGAATATATCCATCTTGGATGCATACCCACATTTTCGCATCCTGGTACTTAACGTATTGTATGAACCGATCCTTCCACGCGACAAAGTCGGTTCCCTTCAGCAACCTTGGGGCCTTTGTAGCTGACCCCGCTTCAACTTCCATCTTTACAAGCTCCGAAATGTTGATCGACGACATCCTTCTTGAAGACTAAGAAACCCGAAAAATTCTGAGTAGGCGAAGTTAAAAAATTTTCCTCTGAACAGTACTGTAGGCGAAGTTAAGGATAACTTCGCTTAAGTAATAACTTCGCTGGATCTTTCTTAAATTCGCGTGACTGGGCGAAGTTGAGAATAACTTCGCTTAGGGTAAGCGAACTTAGAAAGTAGGCGAACTTGAAGAAAAATTCGCTGAGCTAGGCGAACTTGAGGAGAACTTCGCTGAGTTAGGCGAAGTTGAGGAGGTAGGCGAAGTTGTAAATAACTTCGCTTCTCCTTATATCTTCGCCGAAACCCTACGTATCCTGACGGCAACTTCGCCTGATGAACAGCAACTTCGCCTGACGAACTCAAACTTTCTGCAGATCTGAAAATCGGATTTTAACGAGGTTTTTGACGGTTTAAAGGCTTGAACACACTGGTAGGAGGCTAGAATGAGCAAAAACACCAAAAACCCGTCCCGCGAAAAGTCGAAACGGGACGAATTCTACACCCGCGTGAATATCCCGAACCACACAATCGAGCAAAAGCTCTGATACCAATTGTAGGTTCCCTGGACGGATCATACGAGATATCCCGATATACACAGGTGCGGAATCCCTGTGTAGATCGTTACGGACGTAGAACACAAACACACGAACACACGAATACGAAAACTCACGTTATATTAATAACTCAACACGTGATATAATCACAGTTACAGACTCTCGACCTCACGTCACTTGACTCACTGATTTACACGAACTCTAACTGCTTGAACTGACTCTCAAACGATAAGCCGTAATCTATATAAATACACGACAACTTCGCCTCAGGCGAAGTTGTCCATAACTTCGCTTGGTTAACAAGTTCGCCTAAGCGAACTTGTCAACAACTTCGCTCGGTTAACAAGTTCGCCTAGGCGAACTTGTCAACAACTTCGCTTTAAACAAACAAATACATAAACAATATTACAGACTCGATTACAGACACTAGACATATGAACTACTGACATTTTTGCACCAACACAATGATAAGCCTATTTATACTAGAACATATGGACCATATAAGTCTCCCCAGGCTATAAAGACATTTTATGTACTAATAGAACAAATACTAGAAATGCTTCATATGGATCTCTTTGGTCCTCTGAATGTGAAAAGCATTGGTAAGAAGATATATTGTTTGGTGATCATTGATGATTATTCAACATTTACTTGGGTTTATTTTCTGAACTCAAAGGATGAGGTTGCTGAAATTATTAAAAGTTATGTGACTAGGATTGAGAACTAGCTAGATGCCAGGGAGAAGGTCATGAGAAGAGACAATGGAACCGAGTTCAAAAATGGGACAATGGCTGAATTTTGTCAAGCTAAAGGAATTTTTCAACAATTCAGTGTCCCTAGAACTCCTGAAAAAATGGAGTTGCAGAAAGAAGGATGTTGAACGCCCAGATCCAATCAATCACCGATTCATAATGTATTGATTAGAAATTGGATCTAGTTATATGATATGCTATTGATTGATATTAAACGAAGTAATTGAGTGAGAGAGAACTTGGACAGAGTTTCAGTATATAGCGTAAAACATTTCTTAAATTATCAAGGCACAACACGCCTTATATAGACGATGAATCCCATTCGTTACACATCCCGTAACAAATGGTCTCCATTCGTTAACATTACACAATATATAACATAAGGTATAGCGAATGACACATTCGCTATACCCCCATTCGTTAACATTCCATGATGAATGGATCACATACATAACGAACTAAGGTTCATTCGTTAAACATACTTAACGAATGGACTGTACTAGATAAAGAATGGGCTCATTCGTTAAACAACCATAACGAATGAGCCATACATAACAAATGGAATTATTTTTTTATAAATACCCCTTAACATTAAAATACTAATAAATTACAAACGATAAATTACAAAGACTCGAGACGACAAAACTGTACACTAAGAAACACCCCATCGTCTTGAACTCTTTGTCTTTAATTACTTGAATCGCTTCGTCTTCCAATCTCGACAACTATGAATCCCGAACGCCTGACATACACGTACGACGCGCTGGAATTGCATAGCTCGATCGTAATCTTCTCGACACTCGATCAAAATCTTGTTCTCAAAAAGCAAGTCACTGTCTGTCTCCGATAAGTTAACAAGCCACATTGAGTCTATAACTTGTATGAAGTTGGTCTTCAGTCCTTTACCCAGCACAATGAAAGCCTCGCCGCATTGATTATTGTAATATCATCGATTGAACGATAGGTGAAGACTCTGTGGAAACGTCTTCACCGATACACGCTTCATCGTTTTCGGCGGTTTAACTTTAAGTACAAGTTTCCTCCAACTCGTAAGAGGATCCAATTCGTCAATGTACTTACGGGTTGGGACTTGAGGCTTTAAGAACTTCAATCCACAGTTTACCTCGAAGAGCAGATGTTGGTGAAACCATTCTGCCAATCGATCTCCACCGCGATTTATAACGGCCGGTTGGCGAGGGTGCAAACATCCCATCTCGGCAGTGAGAGAACGTCAGTAATGTATTGGTAATATTGAACACCGTTCTTCCACTTGATAACACATACTTTCAATTCGAAATCGTATAACCAAGACACAAGATCACCTTTAACTATCGACACAACTTTGAAACTGGTCTACTAATTTGCTTTAGCCCCTGCAGTAGCGTCCGTTTGTTTTTCTCGATCAACTTATCGGTAAGCCTCAATAATCTTATGAGCATGTTTGCTCCAGTACTCAAACCATCCCAAAATGTCAGCTTTAGTCAGATTAGAGTCCCGATCAGGCATCTTGGCTTTTTTCTTTTTCGTCTTCTCCAGATGGTCTTCAGTAGCTTTAAAATATTCTTCAGTAAATGTAGGAACACCGTGATAAACATTTGAACGTTGATAAAGGTCGGGGTATTCCTCTACTATCACATCCTCCATCTCTATCTCCTCGTCTTGATATATAAACGACGTATTCCCATGTTGAATACTCGTATCAAGTAACACTTCCGCATCATTCACCACCTCAACATCCTCCTCAGCCTCCAACACGTCCAGTTCTTCATCGTTCCGCCCTAATAATAATGAAATTTGTTCGCGTATTAGTGCTTGATCGACAAACAGCCCTTTTTAGTTTTTTTCCGTGTTGGCAGCGCTCATCACTACCCCATTCTTGAAATCCATAAACAAGATGGTGTTGGCTATGATCGAATCGATAGGTTGAACCTTTGTCGAGTCTTCGTAAACGATTATCTTTCGATCATTGCCTTCACCTCCGCCACCACTGGTACCAGCTCCCGAGGATGAGCCGTGAGCTTGTTTCGGCTCACTTCCTCCTATACCTGGAGCATCAGGATCCTCATCATCATTCTTCAGTTTATTCAAAGCATCGTATTTACATCTTAACTAAAGTATGAGATCTTCCTGGTCCTTTATTTTTACCCACTGAGTCGTGACAATCTCACGTAGCTCCTTTGCTTCCTTCTGATAATAGGAATCATACCCCACTAGACGACGTTGGTTCTGCATCATCTGCTCTTGAGCTTGACGATCGGCCGCCATTTGATTCTCGCATAGATGAATCAAACTCAAGAGCATGTCCATCTGATGGGTTGGGGTCAAAGTATGAAATATAAGAGGTACGGGTTGCACAGGACCCTAAGGATAGCTGATTCTCATAAACGAGACATCCAAAGGATGTGTGGGAATCCCAGACGGTCTCAAAGGAACCACCGATGTAGCAGCAATAGGCATTGTCATAGAAGATAATAATGATTGTGGAATCAAGCCAATCCTAGGATCGAAAGTGAATGTGGTCGTCAAAGTGAGTTCCGGGGTGCTAGTAGTAAGCGGCACCGTCGGACTGTTGAGAAGCGAACGACCTAGTCACTTGTGGACCATTCCACACCGGATCCATGAGTAGCACGTCGTTTGGGCTATTGAGCTTTCGCTAATGTCTTGCCCTTACGCTTTCGTTGAGCAACTAGTGAACTTGCTGCTACAACGTCAGCACGCCGTGAATCACCTCCATTGCCACCGTCACCACCATCATCTTCGTTATCTCCACCAGGGTTTGCACCTGGCCCCTCTTCTCGTTCAGAATCCGAATCGTCATGGATCCAACGATCATTAGAAGGACATACATATGCCGGATTCGACAAATGACCAATCAAACGTTTGGTCCTTGGAGTATCCTGCCTGTAAGCCTTCATCCTCTTCTTCGTATCGGCATTCATATGCTCCAAATTTAACATGTCATCTTTCAACGTCCTATCAATATCCAAATAAGGAATTTGATCCTGAATGTTCAGCTGGACAAACCGTGGATACATCAGGAATTTACTCCGTTGGTTTTTGACCAAGTAGTTTTTCTTTAGATGATAGAAGATCAGCTCAGAGAAGTTGAATGGTTTGTTCAAAATTGAAGCTACGAATGCCTATTGCAAAATGGTTCGGCATTCGTCGTATCCACGCATGCGTCCCCCAAGGCAATGTATAAGCACATGTAGTAGATGCTTGTACGGGGTGCACAAGTAAGCCTTGTTGTACTCGGAACATTCAAGTTCACCCGCATAGAATATTCGTCGAAATAACCCTCGTATCAATGATCTATCAAGCACATGGGTTATCCATATTCTTCACAAACCTCAACACAGTATGACAACCCCAGGTGTTATAACAACCGGTTTGCTATTGACTTCGCGACGATATGGTTTTCAGACTCAACATAGCGAGCAGAATTCCAAAACGTTCGAAACACTTTGAAGTAGATCGTTTTATCAGCAGTAACAGCATAACTTATCCGATATCTTCGGATAAACGCAATAATTTCTCGAAACATGTCCTCGTCAGAAAAATTCTCTTGAACAAAGGCACAAATGTTGTGCATTTTGTCAAAAGGAAACATCAGGATCTCAGGTTCTTGTTGTTGCTGAACCTATTGCTGATCAGCTACGGGAGCATCTTGGACATTTTCATCTTCCATATCTGAAAGAACATAAAACCGAGAATTAGTAAATCAAATATTTAAAAATTAATGTAGTTCTTGAAAATAATTTAAAAAATGTCATTAGTTATTTTTCTTGGCTCATTCGTTATAACGAATAAGTTTATTCGCTATAAAGAATGGTTTAATTCATTATAAATGATTAACGCGAATGTTTGATGACGAATCAATCACGAATGGATAACGAATTAACCATAACGAATATGTGTTCATTCGTTATCATTACAGACGAAAAGGTTGATTCGTTATAAATTCAATCGAATGAGTTAATTCGTTATTTTAAACTTAACGAATGGAACAAGAAAGAGTGTCCATTTGCTAGCTGTAACGAATTATCCACCAATAATTATTTTGACTATAACGAGTCAAGGTCAAAATTGAGTATGAACACTGATAGTCAACATGCACTATCTGATTCAATTCGATCATGTAAGACGATGTATTAACCAATATTAAGCATGAATTGGCTCGCAAGGATCTCGATAGCTGATTCATGAAAACCATCTAGTTAAAAAATTAGCATAATTAGGGTTATGTTCATGAGTTAAAAACCGAAGACATAATCAAATAATTAGCCCATGAAACATCAATGGTTTTTGACAATTCTTATTGTGTTTTGATCGCAATTACCTAATTATTCTAAAATGATTATTAAAACAAAGTCTTAAGAAGGTCGAAATTTCTGAAAAATTTGGCCATAGTTTTGTTAGGGAAGGACGAATAGTGATGTGAACGAATGAGACGTTTCGTTCCTTCCCCGTTCATTATATACGACAAACTTGCACGATTTTCTAGACAACTAATGAGCTCATTCGTTAATTTAAATACTAACGGATGATCTAATTCGTTACCTATGAGTGATACGTTAAAGATCATAACGAATTAATGTAAATTCGTGCTTCATTCGTTATCATCAGATGACGAATGAGGTCATTCGTTATCAGTGTAGCGGAAGAAAATTAATGATGACGAATTGGACTAATTCGTTATCCAAATGACCCTCATTCGTTATCCAAATTGATAGCGAATGGACAATTACTTAAATTCTTTTTCATTTTAAAAATTAAAAGTATTAAATATTTCATCGAAACCTGTGTCTCGATAAACTTTACCTTACGAATCTTACCTGTCGAAGTAAGATGCAATACCTTAACGTGTTTAACGTTTAAAAAAACATAACTTAAAAACAAATAATTTAAATAAATTAAATAATAAAAATAAATAATAAAATAAAATAAATAAAAATCTTTTTTGTTTTTTTCATTTTCTTTTTAAATATTTACCCATAAACTTGAAACACGTTAATAATAACAGAAAATCAAAATAGAAATCAAAATATTTTTGGATTTTTAAATTTCTTTAATTGAAAAGAAAAATAAAATAAAAATATGAAATTTATTTTACGAAAGCAGTACATATTTTTGTGAGTTTATGCAGAGAATCATATTGACCAAATTGCCCTTCCATTGCAGTTTTATATATCAACGTAATTATGATTGGTGCTAAGTAGGTCATTGATATTATTGTCCACTTACATCTTATAACAAACCTTCAAGTATTTTTGTGATATGATTTAATGTTCAATTAAAGCACAGAATATCAGAAACTATCAGCCTCTAATCTCGGTTCAAGCTTAATTTTATTTTTACCGTATCACCCCAACTTGACTTAAACCATTATGTTGCCGATCAAAATTAGAATTTTTACAGATGTTTTTGAGCGATGCACCAAACTTCCTTTATTGTGAATGAGTATGCACGAGTTCATATGTAGGTTTACATACACTGTATCCCCCGTGGTCCGTTTCTTATTAGTATTGAGACGCACGCAAATGAGGAACAATGTATGACTATCAGCGCATTTTGATCAAGTCAGTAATTCAATTTATACGATGTACGGTAGTGATCACGTTTAATGACTTTGGGTTTGCTCTAAAGGCTTTTGAAATATTCATGCTTATGAATACCCAGATGACTAAGCCGCATAAAGACTCACGGTGTCCAGAACCCGAATGCTTTTTATTCAGATTTTTTGTTTTTGGTGATCAGACAAGCCTAAGGGCTTATGTATGATAGGCTATTACATTTCTTCCATCATTACTGAGATTTTTGGGAAGAAACTAACACCCCTTTCAATTTGGAATTTCTTTATGTTTATATCACATACTTTACCCTAACAGCTTGTTTAAAACCTATCAACGCAACAATGCAATTAAACACTCAGCCTTTTAAGCTTATTTCATTCTGGATATGGGACTAGATGATCAATGTACTATCATTTTCTCTTTTTGCTTCAAAACTCATTTTTAGGAGCATAAAAATTCAATCTCCCCAGTCACTTTCAGTCTATATATTAATGGCTATCCTATAAATCTACAAGTAGATAACAGGACCAAAACATGCAAGCATGTTCCACAAACTTAAATAACCGACATAATTTTCACCGAGAGAATTAAATAAAACCGCACAACAATCGCCCCAAGTACTTTCCATTATCAGGTAAATGACTATCCTGAACATCTACAAGTAAATATCATGACCAAACATATACACGTATATGTTCTTCAAATCTAAGTAATTGGCATAATTTAAGCGAGTGAGTGCAAAAATCTTTTTGATATTTTTGATATATTTGAATGTTTTTGGTTTTTCTCTATACATACAAAAACACAATCTTTTTGGTTTTTTAGATTTTTCTATAAAAACAAAAATCACAATATTTTTGTATTTTTCTAATTTTCAATGTTTTTGGATTTTCTATGTACACACAAAAATCACAATATTTTTGTATTTTTCATTTTCACCCCCAAAACCCAAAACGTAAATATAATTAAAAGCAAATTAACAAACTAAATATAAAGATAATTATCCTTGCTTAAGGATATCAGCAAGAGTTTTTAATCCGTTTAAACCAAGCAAAAAGTTAAAACGCGTTTTGTCAAGTGCTTTGGTAAACATATCGGTTTTCTGAAAAACCGTGTGCAACTTTGCAATATCAATCAGTTTCTTTTCAAAGCAATCACGTATAAAACGATATCGAATTTCTATATGCTTTGTCTTTAAGTGGTGCACGGGGTTTTTGGTGTTACTAATAGCAGCAGAGTTATCAATAAATATGGGAGTAGTAAGAAACTTCAAACCGTAATCCTGCAAGTGTTGATGGATCCAAATAACATGTGAACAGCAACTCGAGGCTGCCACATACTTTGCTTCTGGGGTTGAAGTGGAGACCATTTTCTACTTCTTACACTGCCAGGAAACAAGCTGGCTTCCTAGAAATTGTAATCCCGTTGTATTAGATTTAAAATTGATCCTGCATCCTTCATAATCTAAATCGGAAAAAGAAGTGAATTCAAAGCTATCATCCTTGGGATACCATATCACGGTGTCAGGATTACCCCTCGGATAGTGAAGTATACGTTTAACCGTCGCCAGATGAGTCACTCGGGGACTTGATTGGTACCCGTCGCACAAAAAAACTGCAAACATTATATCAGGACGAAAGCAGTTAAATACATTAATGAACCAATCATTTCTCGGTAAAGGGTTGGATCAACGGTATCCTTCAGTTCGTCCGGTGACAAATTGTGACCCACGAGAAGAGGCGTCGAAGGGATTTTTCTAGCAGTTATCTTGAATCAGCTCAAGACATCGTTCACGTATTTGGTCTGATGAATAAAAATTCCCGTGTCAGACTAATGAACCTGCAACCCTAAGAAGAAATTCATATCTCCCATCGAGCTCATTTCAAATTTTGTCTGCATCGACTTCTCAAATTCCTTACAAAGCTTGTCTTTTGTTGACCCTAATTCTATGTCATCAACATATATTTGGACAAGGAGCAGATCATCACCAAGGTTCTTGAAAAAGAGAGTATAGTCCACAGTTCCTATTTGATGCCACTATGGGTAAGATGGTTAGCAAGTGTGCCGTAACAAGCTCTCGGGGCTTGGTATAGACCATAAAGGGCCTTGTTTAATCGGTAAACACAGTCTGGATAATCTAGATCTTCAAAACTAGGAGGCTGCAACATAAACACCTCTTCAGGAAGTTCCCCATTCAGAAACACACTCTTGACATCCATTTGATAAACCTTAATGTTTTTGAAAGCTACATAGGCCAAAAATATCGTATTGCTTCCAATCGAGCAACTAGAGCATATACTTCAGTGTAATCTATGCCTTCTTGCTGATGAAAGCCTTGAACCACCAATCATGCTTTGTTTCATAAAATAACCCCCACGATAAGCTTTCTTGCATTTAAATACCCATTTTTTTGGAATTGGTTTCTTAACTCTAACGGGTTTGTCAATGAGATCCCATACACCGAGTCGATGAAACTGTTGCAACTCTTCTTGCATTGCTTCTACCCATGATGGATCTTCAAGAGCCATACGAACACTCATTGGATCTATTTGATATAGAAAGAAAGTGTATTTCTCGAGATTCATGATTCCCGAGGAGTGCATATCGGCATACACACACAATATGTTAGCATTAGTTGAAGTAGCAATCGGATGACGTGTTTGCACACCGACATATCACCGATGATGTTGTCCTGAGGATGATAAGTATGAATCCGAAGAGTAAGATTCTCAGACACAACAACATTGTCAGTTAAATTATTTAGACTCTCCTCAGCATCATGAGATGATTCACCAATCTCATGTGTTTCAGGAAATGGAGCTGAGGAGGAATCAACAAAAGGACCATCATCCGACGAGACAAAAATTACATCAGATGTATCATGAAGATCATATTGTGGAGAATCATCATAATTAGTAGCAGAAGATCTTGGAGGTAAAAATTGATCTTCTAAATAAGCACGTACCAAGTCTTCATCAGGTTGATCAACTATTTGAGTAAATGAGGTAAATAAACTCTCATAGTCGAACATCCAATCAGGTCCTTTTCCAGCGGGAGGTGTGGTGTATCGTTGATAATCGACATTATACCACTACTCTACACAAACGGAAGTTAAATTAAATACACATTTCTTAGAAGATGCATATCCCAAGAAATAACCTTCAATCACTTTTTCTTCAAATTTTCCCACTCTTCAACATAGTATAAGGACACCTAAATGGTTCCAAATACTTTAAATTAGGATTTCTCTTGTTCAAGAGCTCATAGCTCATATTTTGTAGCTTCTTCATAGTTAAAACACGATTAAGCGTGTATCAAGCAGTATTCACAGCCTCATTCCAGAATTGAACAGGAAGCTTAGAATCTGCTAGCATTGTTCGTGCAGCTTCAATCAGTGTTCTATTCTTTCTTTCTGCAACACCATTCTGTTGAGGTACATATGGAGCACTGTATTCTCGATGAATTCCTTTTAGAATGCAAAAGAAATCCAATACAATATTTTTAAACTCTGTACCATTATCACTTCGAATACGTCTCACTTTCTGCTTATACAGTAATTCAATCTTCATGATTAGATTTTGAACAAGGATTGGTGTTTGATCTTTCGAGCTCATAAATAACACCGAAGAGTATCTTCAATAGGACTATCAGTGATAACTAAACAATACCAATCACCAACAATACTAGAACGATTCACAGGCTCAACCAAGTCCATATGAAGTCGTTCAAACAAATTCTGTTTGCCCTTTTTGAATGCAACACTGTGGTCAGCCAGTTTAAAATGTTTCAAGGAAACACCATCTACCAATTCATTAGCCATAAGATAATTTATCTTTCTGACTTGAATATAACCCATCCGCCTGTGCCACAGAATCGAGTCTTTCTCTGTTGCCTTAGAGATAAAACTCATTTCAGCAGAAGTAGTTACCTTAGAAGTCATATTTAAAACATAAATATCGTTTGATCGAGGAGATCGCATAACAACCATATCTTTAGGAATGACGTATACGGGTTTAAGTATTATGCACTCCTTATCATTACATACGGTCGTGTATTTCTTATCTCAAATTTGGGACACGCTCAACAAATTGTGATCCACTTTTTCACAATAATTAACCTTCTCAAAGGTGATACAACCATTTAACACATTTTCGTCTTTATTAATCATTCTACCCGAATTACCCGCAAAAGCGACATACCCTCTTTGTATATTCTTGACATTTGGGAGGTTAATGTTGCCCGTAATATGAAGAGAGCATCCACTGTCCAGTATCTAGTTTTCACCAGAAATAGTCTTGGATGAACTCTGCACACAGATATAAATTGATTAGTTCAAAAAGGCAGCACATGCCTCAGTCTTGGGAACCTCTTTAGTTTCCCTTGAAGTTTTAATGCTGAAAGAATCCAAATGTGGTTTAGCCGCTTGTGAATAAGTCACAGGTCGTTTCGACTTTCGTTTCAAATATGAAGCTTGAACTACATTCGTATTCACATTCTTGCAAATTGGTTCAGTAGGAACAAATTTGGGTTTTAAATTACTCAAATTTTTCTTAACATGAATCACTTTTCGAGGATTCACATCTGAAAACATGCTATGGGTTTAATCATCAAAAGATATGGGTATTTTCAAAATCACCTTTATCATAGGAACATGTTTGGTTTGTTCATTGATAAATGGATGAAGATTTTTTGCTTTCTTCACTCCATAATTTCTAACTACATGACCTTGTTCATTACAAAGAAAACATGTTCTCAGGTCAACACGCTCACGTTGTGGTTTAGCAGAAACTTCTGCAACAGAAGGTTAATGAAAAACACTAGGAATGGGACCTTTGTCCAGATCATCAAATGTCACAGACTTCTTTTACATGTAAAAATCAAGATTTGAACAGTTTGAAAAACTCTGTAAAGTGTCGGTTCCATTTGATTTAACGAATTTAACTTTCTTAGCAGACTTTAACAATTTTTTGGCTTTTATCAAAGGATCTATTGCATTTGATGTTTTGGAGTTCATAAACCTATGTTCAAGATCTTGTATCTTGGAAGTTTCATTTTGAAAGATGCTTTCAATCAATTCAGGCTCGATTAGATTAAGCGGAATGTCTTTCTCAGTGAACACTTTGCTGATGCCTTTCAACTTAAACACTCGACCAATATTTGGCTTAGAAGACATATATTGACAAAACGCGTCAAATCCTTATAAAAAAATCTTTGGTTTTTCTGATTTCTTAGCCTTAACTTTAACAAATTTCTCCTTTTTCACTTGAGATGTATTTGAACCATACACAGCCTCCACTAATTCATGAGGTTCACATAAAATGTGATTTGAACTTGGAATGTCTTGGTTTTTTATCAACATTTTCAATGACTACTTTATCAACATTTTCAACAAAGACCTTTTTACTTTGAATATGAGGTTTTTGAGTTGAAGATTGAACATTAATATTTCCATTTCTAACCAAATTTGGTTTTTTTTCAACAATAACTGGTTCAGTAACAATTTCATCCTTTCCCGCAAACAGATTTAGAATATAATCATTATGAAATGGTGGTGGTACTTCAACAAAACCTACACCTTTCTTTGAATCATTTTGCTTACCAGACACCTCAATGATTTCATTTAACAAAAACGAAGAATTTCGAAACTTGCCTAATTTGCTTTTCAAATCAAGAACCTCATTTTCAATTGCAGTTATCTTAGTTCTATGTATAAGAATCTCTTGAAATTGTTGATCAAATTATTTTCATTTTGACAGACATATCAACTTTCAAATCATGGTTACTAATAGACAAGGATTCTATTTTCTCCCTAGACCTCATTTGGGATTCTAGTGATTGTCTATAGGTTTCCTTGATTGAAGCAATTTCTTTTACTAGTTAGTCAGTATGCTCTTTCAACGATTCAAACCTAGGCTTAATAGTTTCACACAAAGAACAAGATGCATTTTCAGATAATTTAACAGAAGAAGGAGTAACCTCGTCAATCTTAGCCATGCATGCAAAAGAAGTTGGCTACATATGACATGACTCATTAGAATCAGATTCTGTTTCATTGTCTAGAGACAGTTCATTCTCACTACCATTTTGAAATCTTTCAGTCAGCGCGAACATAGCCAGATTTGCTTGATTATCATTACACATCAGTCTTTGAGTCTAGTCAGTTCCTTCAGCAGCTGAGATAAGAGCTTGTGATCCCGAAGCTTTAGACGAATTACCCCCCGAAGACTTGTTAGGAGAATCATTAACCTTCTTCCCAGTATTTATGTCTTGGTTTCGAGGTCCATTATACTCCTTCTTCGGCTTATCACATTATTTGGAAAGGTGACCAAATTCTTGACAATTGAAACATTTGAATTTTAACTTATCAAAACCAACTCGTTTGTTCAGAGATGTTAAGTCTTTACCAGCTCGTTGCATAACTTCTTCACCTTTCTAACAATCATGGCCATATTCCATTTGAGATCCATCAGCTCCAAATCATCTGGATCAATTTGGTCATAGTCTTCATCAGTTAGCTCACTTGTAGCAATCTTACAACCAACCAAATTTTCATATGATGTCATGAATGCACAAAGAAACGAAAAATTTTCTTCAGCTTCTTTCATGTTAACATTTGGTGGTGCAGTGAAGTTATTCAGAGTAGCAGATCCCACAGAATTATAAGTAAACCCAGAAGCCATGAAGCATACATTAAGATCACTATAAGTTGATGATCCCTCTTGTAGGTTTTGAGTAAGAAATGCAGTAATTGGAGTTGCAGTTCTACTCAAAGGCATACAACTTCCATAAAGAGTTGGGTATTGAGTTTCTTTTGAAGATTTCTGACATTTCAGATCATATTCTTGAGCTTCCACATTTTTCATGAATTCCGAGGCCGTTAGATCTTAATTCTTGAAATAGCTGGCTTCTTTCAACACCATTAGAAACATTCAATATGAACCCGGTAAAGCATTCTTTACGGTATCATTTTTTTCAGATTCAGTGGGTTCCATCTTCAGCTTGTTCATTTCTGCTATCAAATGGTTAAAACGAGTGAGCATCTCTTCAACAGTCTCACCAAAAATAAATCAAAGTTTCGAAATTGAAACTTCAACATCACTTTCTTGCTTTCCTCTGTGTTTCCCATACTTCTCATCTTGATATGTTGAAATAATGATGCACATATCTTAATTCTTCCAACTTGATGAAATATGTTATCAGGTATTATTATAGTCAAAGTAGTGTATGCTTTAGTCTCAATCTCTAAATCTTTCTTTTCCCTCTTGTGAGTATTGAGAAAAAGCTTTTGGGGTGAAACCCGTAGTTTCACTACCAATAATTGGAACTGTATAGATTTCATCAAGACAATGTGAACAATCATGATGCACAGAACCAAGATGTGCTCGAAAATGTGGTTCCCATTTGGCAAAATCACTAAACTTCATCAAACGAGGACATGTCAAATGAGATCCAATTTCCGCCTCAAAATGTAACATTTGTTGCATCAGTACATTCTGAGATGCCTATGTATAAAAACCAGCCATTTTAAGTAAACCAGAAGTTCAAACTTAAACAAAATTCAAACTTAACAGTTGAAATGAAACTTTAGTAACAAATGAGTGATAACGAATCAGGAACAGTAACTTAACGAACGAAGTGATGTATAGATGACGAATCAATCACGAATCGATGACGTAATAAATGGCGAATCAAATGACGAATCAGTAATGAATCAATGACGAATCTATGACGCATCAGTGATGAATGTGTAGCGAATGAGTGAGCACGAATGACAAATGTTCAATAACGAATTAGCTATAGTGAATTACGAATGAGTTTTTTTTCAGTTTTATCAAACTTTACAAGTGTCACGAATCAGTTAGATACCGATAACGAATGACAAACACGTGTATAGCGAATGAGGAATAATAAACATAAAGAATTATGAAGATCTTCAAATCTTCAAATCATCAACCAAAAATTTTCCAGATTTTTGGAAATTTTCCAGATCTGAGTTTTTCAAAACACAAACTAAAATTTTGTATAACTTTATCAATTTTGCACCAAATCCTAGCTCAAATTACTCGTAATCACCTCGCGAACACACCAATCGTAATCCGTAAAGCACAAATCAATTCACCGAACACTAGAATCCATAAAACCAGAAAATCAAATCCCCTGTTCCGTACACACTCAAATCCAAGCCAAATACATCTCTAACTTACACAATAATCCAATTTGTAGGTTCCCAGCCGGATCTACACGGAAGTATTTCGTACTACGTAGGTGCGGAATCCCTACGTAAGACGATACGAGCGTAGGATGCGATATACGTTAAAACCAAGCACAAATACACGTTACAATACTCAAAAGACACGTTGTATTGCAACCCTTCAACACGTGATGTTCAATCACAATTACACGTACTGCAATTCACTTCTAAAACAAGCCGTAGCCAAGGCTTATAAAGCCTTCGACAACTTCGCCTAACAGACTAGGCGAAGTTGTCAATAACTTCGCTTGTCCACAAGTTCGCTTATATTAGGCGAACTTGTGAGACAACCTATACAAATCAAAATAAAACCACCTAACACGATTACAGACACTAGATACTGAACTACTGACATAATGCACCAACAGACTCCCCCTTGGCAGTAGCTTCATATCTCTATCTTCAATCACTTGTCTTGTAATCCCAAAAATCTCGAGTCACTCGTCTTCAAGCATGAACGCCTTCTCTGACACAAACGGAAACTACTCTCTGATATTTCTTGGCTTCATCTTTCCATGCAGGAATATAGAATATCTTTTTCTCGTCTAGCACCTGCAAGTCAGCTTGAGACACATTTATCAAGTGTATAGGATCATACACTCTCAGCACCTATTGTTCATCTTCATCCTCCATAACCGCTTCAGCTGTTTGACTATCGACATACCACCATTTCAGATTCTTTAAGACATCCTTGGGCATTTGTTTCATCGGCACTTCTTTTAAACACCGGATAGGCTTATACTTCATTACCATCCAAGGTTTGCCATCAGCTCTCATTCCTCTGTCTTTATCTTCAACAATCTTCCCTTTCTGCGGTTTTAACAACTCGAACTTTTTCTCTTTTATACTTTCTTTCTACATGATCTTCCCAATAATCCTAGACATATTATCATCACTCCTGTTTATCAACCCCAACTTGGCCAAATCCTTCACCTCACACTCAGGCAAGGTATTCAACGATCTCAACATCCTCTTGAAGTACTGAATCCCATCGTAACGTTTAATCACAAATAGCCTCAACTGCTCATCATACAACCAGCATATAATCCCCTTCTTCGATTCAGCATACCCTTTGATATTATAACTCTTTTTAAACATAGTTGGAACTGCTGGCTTCTTTGTCTTTACGAACCATTGAGCGTAACTTTTATTCCATCTCGGCTGCTCTTCCCATTCAGTCTTATCGCTTCCCATATCTTGACCCACATTTGACTTATCAACTTCTGGAATTTCATGTTCAACATTATCCTCCACAATCTCTTCCTCTTCAACCTCACTGTCAATCACAATCTCAGCTCCTATTTTCTCAATCTCTTCAACCGGTAACACATCGTCGTCACCCACAGTATCATCATCCAACATCTCCTCATCATCCACTACCACCACATCATCACCCCCTGATCCACCTGTTGCACTAGTTGACTCCCCCTGAGATGTGGAAGTCCCAAGAGTTTGTTCAGTTCTTGGAAACTCACCACCTGCACCTTTCGATGCATTGGGATCATCGTCTCTATCATTACTCTTCTTCGTCCTCAACTCATCTCCCTTGCAACTCGTCTCCCCCTGAGATGCTAAGAACTGTTTTAAAGCATCAAAAAGTTTACCGTGCTCAACGAGGAGGGACGACTGAATCTGATTTTCTGCAACAAGGCGCTGGATAGCGTGAGTCTGGATCAGGTTGATTCTTGACTGTTCTGCCACGACCCTTTCAAGAGCTGCTATCCTGTCTGAGTCAGATAAAGTTGCATCAAAATCAAACCTCATATGAGAAGTGTCTTGAGCATACGGTGGAGGAATTCCCAAGGTAGCCGGAACATCAGAAACAGGCTGAAAAGTAACCGCAGGTGGTATTGTAACAGATAACCCTGCAGTGGCAACCAGTGTCGACTCAACGAATCTTGCAACAACCTCCGATGGAGTAAGTGTAGGAGGTGGCAAGGAAACAATTTCTGGAGCCGAAAGCTGAAAGGTAGTGGGTGGAATGCCAAAGGAAGATGATGTAGTTATCACAGGAACACCCGAGGTGATCGATCCTGTCACAGTCATCGATGCAGGGACCATAGTCATACCCGATAATGCGTGTGGAGAGAAACAAACCACCCTCGAGCTTTCACCAGCTCCCAATCCTTCACTAGTTCTAACCCTTTTAGATCGACGAATCAACCGATCTAACTCCTCCTCAAAATCAGAGTCACTGTCATCTGTATCTTTCTTTCTTTTTCCATGAATCCTTTCTTGGGCGACCAGAATCTGTCTTGCTTCAGCAACATCATCAGCTGAGGAGTCAGAGTCTGTTCTCTCAGAATCAGCCGCAGATGTAGCTACCATTGACACATCAACACCAGAAACCTCTGCTACTGAGACTTGAATCTCTGCCTCAGGATCAACTCGTTCCATATCAAAGAACCATTGTCCACCAAACGCAGCTTCAAGGTCTACTTGTTCCTCCGGTGCCACAACAGGGACAGCTGGCAAAGCTTGTTGTACCACAGGTGGTGGTTGAGGAGCTTCATCCTGTTGTGGTGCTGGATCCCGAAACTCGTCTCCACGAGGAGCAACATACGCCGGGTTTATCAGATAACCAAATAACGGAGTATGTCGTGGACGAAGCTCTGGTTTACATCGAGCACTCGACGATCTGCATTGTGCGAATATCCTCTTGCTGACACTCTCTACATATCGAATGGGACGACGCTGAGGTAGCGTAGGAGCCACATGATTCAAGATCATTTGTAAGAATCTTTGATACATCAAGAATCTTTCACGAGCTACCGCACGTCTCTGACGGTCTATTTCATAAAACACCATCTGACTGAAGCTGTAAGGCTTGTTGTAAGTCAGTGCTGTCATTGCCGATTGCATCGTCGCACCCATCCCGTCTGTACCAGCCTTACGACCCGACATGCACACGATCATCACATGCATGAGAAAACTCCATTGATCCAACAAAAATCCCTTACGCCTCTGAGTGTCACCCAATGGACCGGAATAGCCCATTCATAAAAATGCACCATCTCTGAATGGAGCGGTAAAGTATGTAGGATCATCTCTAGTTTCATTCCCGAACTGCAAGGCGACCCTTATCTACTCAGATGAGAACTGCACCTCCTGATTGTTAACTGTGGCACGCATGACTGGGGGCTCGACTCTACAATTGTATTCTACCGTTTGCCAGAAGTCTTCAATGTTCGGCAGAGAAATGGGCAGAGTTGTAGTAATAGCATGGAAGATACGCGAGCGAATAAGGAAAGAGATGATCTCGCGATAATCATCAACACCGCTAGCATCCGGATCCAGCGTGATGTACATATTGTGACCCGGAAAGAATTGGCGGTTGTTATCACCCCCTCGTCACCACCAGCACCACCCGCTCCTGTTACAGCTTCCATATCTGCATAACAATCGGTCTAAGTTAGAGAATCGTCAAAGTAGATCACAACTTCTCCTGTTACCATGAGCGAAGTTATGATAGCTTCTGGTGTACAGGAGAAGTTAGGGATAGGGCGAAGTTGAGTACAACTTCGCCTTTACTATAACTTCGCCTGATAACAGATAAGCTTTTAAATAATATAAAGAACCAGGTGAAGTTAGGTTTAAGGCGAAGTTAAGGATAACTTCGCCTAAACATAACTTTGCCCCTTGAACAACTTCGCCACTGATTAGTTAAAGATTAAAGCAGCAGGCGAAGTTAAGCCTAAGGCGAAGTTAAGAACAACTTCGCCTAAACCTAACTTCGCCTGAACTGAAACGGCGAATGTTCAGAAGCCCAGACGAGGTTGTTTGGTGAATTTGGTGATTGTGGACAATAAAAACATGTTACAAAAGAGATCTAGACGATCAAATTGGTTACGAACACGTCAAAAAGAGTTTGAAAAGTAGGTGTGTAATGGTTTGCATGAACGAGGTCCCAAATTGGACCAAAACGACATTTGATTAACATGATTGACACGAATTATAAGTCATCCCGACCCTACACACCTATAATACGGATTGAAACTGAGAAAAATAACAGGTTTGATTCGAGAGGTAACTTCGCCGAGGGTTTAATAAGTTCGCCGAGGTATGCCAATGATAACTTCGCTGGGTTTTGAAAAGTGTAAAGAGTTTGACCAGAACATCTCTTTATATACGGTTTAAATTATACAGGCGAAGTTAGGGTTAACTTCGCTCACCCCTTAACTTCGCCTGTTAACAAGTTCGCCTCTTAAACAACTTCGCTTAGTATTAAAATTTACACAACAGTCCTTATACATTTGAACATTATGCAATTGTCTTTTAAAACTTCCTTTAAGGATTTAAATGTTACGATCAAAGAACCAAGTAACCAAGTTTTAAACCATAAAACGACATATGTAAAGTAAATTTTAGAAATAAAGTACACGGGATCAAGTTTCAGTCTTGACGGGGACTAGAATGTTTTAGAAAAGATCCGAACAGGAATCATACTAATTAGATGGTTGTCACATAGATCCATGTTCAACGGTATTAGGACATAAAGAGACAGGTTGTAAGCAGGTAAACAACTTAGTATGGTTTTTATCGCTTCTGTGATACGGATTAGGTTCAGTTGAGCTCAAAATTTAAACGGACAACACATCAGAGATTGTGATGCCTCCCATCTATTCTCAAAGCTTATTTGACTTTCCCCGAGTTGACCTCGACCCGTAGTGTCTGATTAAACAGTAAGTACATCTTGATCTTTAGAGTCTTCTTCCCATTCTCTTTCTTGCCTCTTGATTGATAAGTATAACATAATAGGCTTCAGAAGGCTTAACATCATTTTTTTTTCTTTTTTTTTTAAACTGAAGATATTAATACCGCCTCAAATAATCGACGACTGCAAGTCCCGATCTGGATCACTGCAGGTACTTGACACACCATCTTCTCGGGAATCAGAACACTTACGGGCTCGTGTATGACTGGGTAATCACTTTTCTGCCTATTATTCGGAAAGATGTATATGGAGACATGCACTCATTTCAAACCTCTTTTCATGACTTCTTCAAACTCCTGACACATGACGACTTTTGATGCAGCAAATATGATGTCGTCCACGTAGACTTGAACTAGTAGAAAATCTCGCCCTTTTCTCTTGACAAACAGCGTGCTGTCGATCTTTCCTTTTTCGAACCCATTTACAAGCAGATAATCAGACAAGGTTGAGTACCAGGCACGAGGGGCCTGATGTAGACCATATAGTGCTTTACTCAGCTTGTACACATGATCAGGAAAATCAGGGTCAGGGAAACCCGGAGGCTGTTCAACGTACACTACCTCATCGACTTTACCATTCAGAAAGGCACTTTTTCCATCTAACTGGAACACCTTCATCTGATTGTGTGCAGCAAATGCCAAAAATAGTCGGATTGCCTCCAATCTTGCCACAGGAGCAAACACTTCATTGTAGTCGATTCCTTTTTGCTGATTAAACCCTTTTACTACCAGCCTCGCCTTGTTCCTTATGATTATCCCTTTCTCATCTCTCTTACACTTAAAGACCCACTTTGTGCCAATAGCATGTACATTCTTCGGTTTTGCAACTAATTTCCATACTTCCATCTTCTCGAACTGTGCTAACTCTTCTTGCATGGCTTCGACCCACGAGCTATCCTTGAGAGCCATATAATAGTTCTTTGGTTCAATCTGGCTGATGAAGCAGGTGTACAAGCACTCATTAATGATACCCGTTTCCTTAATGCTTGCGTAAACACAGGTGTGCTCATTCAAGCTTCGTCTTGTTTGTACACCATCAGACAGATCACCTATCACGTTCTCCAAAGGATGATTTTTGTGAACACCAGTAGTCGGAACCGTACTGACTTCCAGATTGTTTTCCAAGTTCGAAGAGAGTTCATCAATGGGTGATTGATGTTGAGAGTGAAAAGGATTGTAGAATTCTTCCTCAGTAGAGGCAGCAAGAATATCAGCGGTTCTTGACGAGGAAGGATGACACTCATCGTATCGCGGACGTTGCACAATATTTTCTTCCTCATCATGCAGAATCTGTGAAGCAATTTTCTCATCAATTTCTGCAAAATCCAAGTAAGGCATATTAAAGGATTTGAACAGTTTATCATAGTCAAAAGCTTCATCGGGTCCCGTGCAGGGCATTAGTGGTTTGTAACTCATGATGTCGGTGTTACATACCACTTCAACCTTGCTGTTCGATAAATTAAAGACTCTTCTGTTGGGTGTCCCAACAACGTATCCGACTAAAATACCTTCGTCGGCTTTCTCACCAAATTTAGAGTTTGTCTTTAATATCTTACATGGGGACCCGAATGGTTCGAGACCATTCAAGTTTGGCTTTCGACCATGCATAAGTTCGTAACAAGTTTTATTCAATCTTTTAATAGTTAAAACACGATTAAGGATATAACAGGCTGTGGCAACAGCTTCAGCCCAGAACACCACGGGAAGTTTAGCATCAGCCAGCATGGTTCTGGCTCCTTCAATTAGCGTTCTATTCTTCCTCTCAGCCACCCCATTTTGTTGCGGAGTGTACGGGGCACTGTACTGTTGGTCTATCCCTTTTTGTAAGCAGAACATCTCCATCTGGTAGTTCTTGAACTCTGTCCCATTATCACTCTTGATGTACTTAACCTTTCTCCCAACAATGTTTTCAACCTTGGTAATCAAGTTAATCACCAACTGAACCGTCTCATCTTTTGCCTTCAGAAAATATACCTAAGAGTATCGAGAGTAATCATCGGTTACTACCAAGCAGTATGAAGTTCCACCTAGACTCTTTACATTCACGGGACCAAAGAGATCCATGTGAAGCAGGTCTAGTGTACTGACGATTGAGTTAACCTTCTTGGAGTGATGAGGTTTCTTGTGTTGCTTTCCCTTCTTGCACGACAAGCATTGATCTTCAAAGTTAAAATTCTTCAAGGGAACACCTAGCACCAGGCCATTCTTGACAATGTAATTCATTTTGCGAAGATGTATATGCCCCATTCTTCGATGCCATAATTCTGACTCAGATTCAGTTGCCTTTGACAGAAGACATGACACTTCTGTTGCCATCTCAGTTGACCTCATATCCATTACATAAGTGTTCTTTTGTCTTGGAGCTTTCATCACCACCCATGCCTCTGGTATCTTGAAACCAGGATACAGAACAATTGCTTCATTTTTAGTAAAGTGCACTGTGTACTCTTTGTCACAAATCTGAGACACGCTCAACAAATTATGCTTCAACTCCTCAACAAAATTCACCTTCTCTAACTTCATTTTACCATTTGTCACAGTTCTAATACCAGTAATTCTACCACCACTCTCTCCAACAAAACTTACCCTACCTCCTTGAACAGGTTTCCATTCGTGTAACAAATTCTTGTTACCAGTCATGTGCCGGGAACAGCCACTATCCACAACCCACAGATTGTTTACAGTCCTGTTCAACTGTTCCTGCACAGTTAAAGAAAAGATTAAAATCTGGGGACCCAAGACCTACTGGTCTTGGGTCGATTAAATCTGTTAAACGGCATCCCGTACTTTGATTGCCCAAAGGCAGTTTGAGATTGGTTTCTGTAATTCTGAAAGGATACCTTCTTGAGAATTGACTATGAGGCCATCCAAACCTTAGTGGATTAACTGAGTTATAATTGTTGGTTTGGTTGTTAACTGGGAAAAACTGAGATCAATTTCTTTGAAATCTTGGATTAGTCCAATATCTGAACTTTGGTGAGTTAGCATTCTTACCATTATAGTAATTACTATTCGTTTTATTCTCAGTTTTCGGAGGCCTCATACCTCTGAATCTCTGATTTAGAGGACAATCTGCAATCAGGTGTCCTATTTGATTGCATCTGAAACAACTCATGTGTTCAACTTTCGTCTCAACAGTTGTTTCAGATGTTGAGGTTGCATTACTATTCGTTTGTCTAACATATGGTGGGACAAACGGGTTTAGGGGAGAGTTTTTTTGAGTTGGCTTATATTCCTCCCCACGTTTTAGTAACACTACCCCTTCTTTTATCTCACTAGATTCGGATGTCTTGTCCGAATTTGATGAGACAGAACTAGGAACAGAAATCTTAACATTCGAAACAGGCTTACATGTTTCGCTTTTATTAACTTCATGTTCTTTAATCGAAACTTTGACAGGAATTGTCTGACTAATCTCAACATCAACAAATTTCTGATTACTAGGATCATACGTATAGTTATGGTTATATGGTGGTGGAACTTCAGAAAATCCAATTCCCCCTTTGTTAACTGGGGAACGTTGAACACTTACGATGTGATCAAGAATTGCTGAGGAATTTCTAAACTGTTTAATTTTTCTGTTTAATTCCACCACTTTTACCTGGTAATCAACTATCTGTTTATCCCTTTCAGCAATTAGTTTGGTTTTTTCCTCTAACAATTCATAACTAAGATCAATTACTTGTATTTTATCAGCTAGACTGGCTTTAAGACTTCTGATATCCTTTTCACTAGCTTTTATTTTTACCGAGTAACTGTTTTCTCTAGTTTTAGTGTAATGATGATCTTCTTTTAACGTTTTAAATTGAGCGTCCAAACTAACAAACTGATCAGTTACTGTTTTCAATTGTTCAGACATATTTTCACATTGCATACAATGAAGTTCAGAACTTACCTCAGAGAGCTGATCGTTCACTTCTGCCATATAAGCTTGATTTTCTCCCGTCTCTTTCTCACTCCCTCCAGTTTCGATGTTTACCAAGTTAGCCTGTTCGAACACTTCCTCAACTTGCAGATTCTAGTTGTATCCCCCATTCTGTCTAGATACCATAGCCCTGTTCTCACTACCTCCCCCATTCTGTTGTGCAAACCCTTTCTGATTACGTTCGACTCTCTCATTTGTACATTCCTTAGCAAAATGACCATTCTGTTGACAATTATAACATCTAACCTTTGACTTATCAAACCCTGGTCTTTCTCCAACGAACTTTCTACCCGTTTTCTTCATGAATCTTTTAACCCTTCTTACTATCATAGCCATCTGCCACTGCAGATCCATCTCTTCTAGATCATCAGTATCGATTTGATCATAGTCTTCGTCCAAAGTTGCAGGATCGACTATTTTACCTTTGATGTAATTCTCATAAGATGCAATGAAAGATGCATAGAGAGCAAACTGCTGTTCAGCTGATTTAACACTCATGAGCATCTGTGAGTAGTTGTTGGTTGGTACATTTGATGAAAAGTTACCAGTTGTGGCTTGAGGTTTTGAAGAATTACTTCCTGCAGCTACGAAACATACATCACCATCCATGTTGAGAGTCACACGACCATCATGAGTTGAATTTGAGTTTGAGTCTCCTTTTGAGTAATAAGCAGAGGATTCTGACTTTGAACTTGAACTTGAAGTAACTTTCGCACCAAACATTTTCGGATCCTGAACCTGATCAGTTGGTGTCTCTTTCCGAACCATGTTAAGTTCAAAAGTTCGTAATTTATTGACTGCTGTTTCCAAATCAATATTGGCAAACTCTTTATCTTCTCTCATCAAAACCGTGTACGTTTCCCATTTCGGTGGAAGAGCATCAAGAAGTTTTTCTATAATCTGTTCTTCTTTATAGTCAATTGAGTAGTTTCTAAGTTCGGTCATCAGGTGATAATATCTTGTGATGATATCATCAAGTGATTCATTTTTCAAATATTTGAACACCGAGAATTGGGTTTTTAGTAGCTTAATTTTGGATGCACGTATCCCCAAATTACCTTCATATCGATTTTCTAGCGCTTCCCATAGCTCTCTAGCGGTTTTGTATTTCCTGAAGGTGTGAAGAATCTCTTGTGGAAGAGCCATGGTGATCGCCGCATGAGCTTTACTCTCTGCCTCATACATTTTCCTCTCCTCCTCATCCATCTTACTGTACTTCTTTATTTGATCACGACCTTCAAACAAGGATGTTGGTGGAATATATCCGTCTTGTATGCACACCCACATCTTAGCATCTTGATATTTAACATACTGTTCAAACCAATCTTTCCAAGCAACGAAATCGGTACCCTTAAGCATTTTCGGAGCCTTAGTTGCTGAACCGGCCTCAACTTCCATTTTCACCAGTTTCTAATGTTTATCGAAGTCATCGCTGAAAGAAACACGACTTGAAAACACACACAATTTTTTTTTTAATTTGAACAGTAACCAGTAGGCGAAGTTATGCTTAACTTCGCTTAAGCTTAACTTCGCTTGATTCCTTAACTTCGCTGAAACTCTTAACTTCTCTTGCTACTTAAATTCGCTTGATAACAACTTCGCCTGAGATCAACTTCGCTTGGTTGATAACTTCGCTTAAACTTATAACTTCGCCTAAACCCTACGAACAGTGACGGCAACTTCGCCTGATGAACACAAGGTTTTTGCAGGTTTTAATTTGACGTATTGCGAGGTATGCGAAGGTGTAATGGGTTATATTTGATAGTGGGAGATGGGTAGGACACAAAAACTCGGTATTTCAACGTAAACTCGTCCCGCGAATAGTCGAACGGAACGATTTCTACACTCGTGTGATAACCCCGAACCACACAATCACGAGCAAATGCTCTAATACCAATTGTAGGTTCCCAGCCGGATCTACACGGAAGTATCTCGTACTACGTAGGTGCGAAATCCCTACGTAAGACGATACGAGCGTAGGATGCGATATACGTTAAAACCAAGCACAAATACACGTTACAATACTCAAAAGACACGTTGTATTGCAACCCTTTAACACGTGATGTTCAATCACAATTACACGTACTGCAATTCTCTTCTAAAACAAGCCGTAGCCAAGGATTATAAAGCCTTCGACAACTTCGCCTAACAGACTAGGCGAAGTTGTCAATAACTTCGCTTGTCCACATTTTCGCTTATATTAGGCGAACTTATGAGACAACCTATACAAATCAAAACAAAACCAACTAACACGATTACAGACACTAGATACTGAACTACTGACATAATGCACCAACACAATTCCTCAAACACACACTTAACACAATCCAGTCCGATATCAAATTCACTTAAATTAATATCTAGTTAACATCTCAGCATGTTAATTGAGAAGAATTTAGTAAAACTAGACTTAAATAAAATATTGACTATTTACTTACTAAATTCTATACTAATTCATTACCATTTACCTTAACACAAGAGCAATCTAACCCTGGAATGCTCTGATACCATTTGTTGAACACCCAGATCCAATCAATCACTGATTCATATTGTATTGATTAGAACTTAGATCTAGTTATGTGATATGCTATTGATTAATATTAAACGAAGTAACTGAGTGAGAGAGAACTTGGACAGAGTTTCTGTATATAGCTTAAAACAATCCTTAAATTATCAAGGCACAACAGGCCTTATATAAACGATGGATCACGTTCGTTACACATCCCGTAACGAATGGTCTTCATTCGTTAACATTACATAAGATATAACATATGGTATCGCGAATGACTCATTCGCTATACCCCCCATACGTCAATATTCCATAATGAATGTATTACATACATAAAAAACTAAGGTCCATTCGTTAAACATCCTTAACAAATGGACTGAACTAGATAATGAATGGGCTCATTCGTTAAACAACCTTAACGAATGAGCCATACATAACGAATGGGATTATATTTCCATAAATACCCCTTAACATTAAAATACTAATTAATTACAAACGATAAATTATAAAGTCTCGAGACGACAAAACCGTGAACTAACAAAGGAACAGAACATTGATTGAGGCTACAAGAATCATGCTTGCAGATGCTTAGATGCCTGGACCTTTTGGGTAGAAGCAATCAACACTGCTTGTTACGATCAGAATAGGGTCCTTCTCAACAAAAGCCAAGTCAAAACGCCTTATGAGATTTTTATAAAAGGAAGCCCTACATCAATTTCCTTAAGCCATTTGGTTGCAAGTATTATTTAATGAATACTAAAAATTATTTGAATAAGTTTCAATCAAAATCCTTAGATTGTTTCTTTGTTGGATATTTCAAACACTCAAAAGCTTACAGAGTTTATGTGAAAGATCATCTGAGTGTGATTAAGTCTTCTGATATAAAATTTAATGAAAATCAGCTCAACGCTGTTGATGGAGCATCATGGCTATTTGATTTGTAAAAGTTAATCAAATCTTTCAAGATTTACCCGGAAGACTTTAACAAAACCTTTTATAGAACAAGTGTCCCTGAAGCTACTTCATAGAATAAAGTTGATTTTGACATATTATGGTCCAAAGTTGCTGATAAGAATACTGAGTTTTCTTTTGTTAAGAATGCTTCTGAAGATTAATATGAAGATGAGCAAAATGAGCATCTTGATAATCAGCAAGATCAAGAAAATCAGGATGTGAATGTTGAACAAACAAGTGATGTGAAATCTACTTTCTTAAATGGAAAAATAGAAAAGGAGGTGTATGTCACTCAACCTCCAGGTTTTGAGGATCCTGAGTATCCAAATAGAGTTTATAAACTTAACAAGACTCTATATGGACAACATCAAACTCCAAGAGATTGGTATGATGGGTTGTCCAATCATCTACTTGTGAATGATTTTGAAAGGGGAGCCATTGATAAGACCCTCTTCTACAAGAAAAGAGGAAGAGATTGCTTCTAGTTCAAGTATATGTTTGATCTACATATGAACAAATGTGTTTGGAGTTTGGGGAGGTTATGAAGTCTAAGTATTGTATGAGATCTATGGGAGAGATGAACTTCTTTCTTGGATTGCAATTTCAACAGAAGAAAGATGTCTTATTAATATATCAATCTATGTATGTACAAGACATCTTGAACAAGTTCAAATGTCAAGACTTGAAGACAGCTTCTACTCCGATGGACACACATGAGAAGATGGTACCTGATGAAAAGGGGAAGCCTATGGATCAACATGAGTATAGAGCTAAGATTAGATCGCTTATGTACCAAACTACTTCAAGACCAGACATTATGTTTGTTGTTAGTGCGTGTGCAAGATTCCAAGCAAACCCGACAGTTTCTCACATGACTGCAGTTAAGCAATCTTCACTACTGAATTTGAAAACATTGTTACCTCTGGTTGTTGTGCTCAAGTCCTCTGGATTCATAAACAACTGTTGGACTATGGTTTGAATTACTTGAACACTCCTATTTTTATTGATAATACACTTGCACTGTTCATAGTTAAGAATCCAGCCCAAAACTCAAATACCAAGCATATTGAAATCGAATACCATTTTATCAGAGACTGCGGTAAGAAAGGTCTAATAGAAATGAAAAGAGTTGACAGTAGTGACAACTTGGCTGACTTGTTCACCAAGCCACTAGATAAAACAAGATTTCACTTTCTACTAAAAGCTTTAGGCATGATCAACTCTGATGGAGTCTGATTGATGATATGTGCTCAATGTTCTAGCTAACATTATGATAAAAGGTCTTGAGTGAGTAAGTTGTGTTCTGTGTCTGAATATGTGAATCTATTTAACTGATATGTGCTTTAATGATTATGTTTGACTTAGGTATATATGATTCTTAGGTATGTTTTCAATGATTGATCATGATGTGTTGATAAGTGTGTTTACATCTGCTTTGAAATGTTTATCTTCATGCTTATTTGATATCTTACTTGTGATTTGATAATCTAAAATGATAATGTGCTTAGTAAAGGATAGACTATGTAATATTTGTCTTGAATAGAACTTTAACTTTCATTGTTGATTATCTTTGAGAATGTTACTAATTGTTTCTGTCAAAATTTGCTTTGATTAAAAAACTCTTGAGTTAAAATGAACATTTTTCAAAGATGTTTTAAAAGAAAGTATTTTTTGAGCCACTGAGCAAACCAATGGTGTATTCAGTTCAAGCTTTATAGAAGCTTAAAAGATTTTTAATGAAACTTGATCCAAACTTTTGGGAAATGATAGTAGATTGATTATTTATACCAATCATACGGATTTAATAAGCGCTAAAAAGACTATTAGTGCAGTCATTGATATGTATGGTAGCTTTCCATGATGTGTAAAATCTGAGGTGATATAAACATAATGATAATGCAAAACTTAATGTGGGGATACATTGTTGAAATATGCATGTTTCAAAACATATATCTCCGAATGATAGGCAGAAAATGAAACTATCCAGTCATACACAACCCTTTTGGATTTGGTCACTCAAAATGAAACATTTTATAAATATAACAAAGAATAAATTTGAGCAAAAGGATCATACATCAACCAAAGTTGATAAAAGTCCAAAATTTATAAAGAAAACAAACATGAGGGTTTAAACTAGAACTACATATGTGGGGCAACATTATAGGCCCTAAACACCTTGAATGGAAGGCTTATAAGTCCGTATTGCGTGGCATGAAAGTGCAACGTTCAACCTCAAAGTTTGAAAAGCTTTGAAAAGATAAATCTAATGAAATTTTATTTGTTTTGTCATATAATAGTTTGACCAAATATCAAGGGGTTGAAATCAATTTGGGGTCAAATAAGCCTTGAGAAGAGATATGAAACATCATAGTGCACTAAGTGTTATCCATTTATGTATTATGCAACTAAATGAACCTTGTTCTTCTACTTTGAACCTAAATGAGAAAAACTGTTTTTAGTATGGTTTAAGTCAAAAAGTGTTGCATTTTCACTTTGAATATGTCTGCATATATAATTTTGAGTAAACTTTGATGTTTTTAAACCTTCAAGTACACTTAGTTGTTTTATTTGAAGATCAAACTCATTCGAGCATACTTGATATTTATTTTCTATGAATATGTGTGATCATGTATTTTCGAGTAAACTTTGATGATTATACACTTTCGAGTAAACATAGGAGTTTTATTAGATGGTCAACTCATTCAAGCATACTTGATGAATGTGTGGTATGAATGTGTCTAAATATGATTTGAATGTGTGTTTCAAGTAAACTTAGGTGTTTTAGTTGAAACTGTAAGCCCCCCGGGGCGTCGCTAATCGATACGAGATCCGCACGAGGTCTAGGAGTGTGGAATCCTCCTAGACTCATTTAATGGTGTAGAAGACGAAGAACACGATTACACATAAACAAACACACGAACAAACACACGAATGGAATAAACGAATCTTCAGATCCTTTATATAATAACCATAACACGTTACATACCGAACATAAACAAAATACGGCCGACCCGAGGTGAGCTCTACCTCGGGCCGTCCCACACGACTCTCCCTCTCTGTTTCTCTCTAGACAATTGAACTGATCACAAAACACTCTGACTTTCTGGATTCTAAACCCTAAACAAGACACACATATATATAGATAAACCAACTTCGTGGGCTTGGGCTTGGGCCAGCAGGTGAAGTTGTTCTAACTTCGCCTATGGCGTCTCCGCAGGTCAGAATTGCATAGCGACGGTCACAAAATGCACCAACAGACTCCCCTTTGACCGTTGCTCTCAATTCTAACAAACACAAAAGATCATCTGTTACAAAGCATGCACCAACAGACTCCCTCTTAACTGATGATCTTCTGTTTTCTCCTTCTTGTAGGACTCGATTGCACTGTGATCTTCAGACTTGAACTTCACATATACATGCAACGTCCATCCTGTCTTCAACCAGCCTTGTCTGAAACTGTCTTGTAGCTCCACAAATCTACCAATCACCCGGCGTCTTCCATATCAGATCTCCCCTTCAGTGTAAGCTCCTCCGACTATATCGATCGAGGTCTTTGACATGCATGCATCCCCGTGCCTAATTGATCATCTCAACCAATCACGTGAAGTTCTTCTAACTTCACCAACACGTGAAGTTGGGCTCCCTCCACAACTTCACCAACACGTCGGAATTGTATAGTAAGATAAGGTTCAATCTTCAACTACTCAACATCAAGTGATCAATTTCATCACAAAACCACCTTGACAGAATCTAACACACATGACCATTAATTAATCCGAAGCATCTTCAATCACCATGGATAATGATCAAGAACATAAACAAATTAATTCCCGATTAAATCCAACTTGTTCCAAAATCGTAACAGGGTCCAATTCTCGAACGCCTTGAAAATAACATAAATAATATGCTCTGACCGCAGTCCAGTAATGACGAAAACCTTCAGTTTGATTTGACTTTCTTCAGTTGGTCAACCTCGAACAACAACAATCTCTTTGCCCACAAACACCCAAATATGTGTCAATATCCAGTTTCAATCAATATCCCATTCACAACTTCAATTCCATATCCAGAGTTGACCCGTATTTGTTCTCAAAAAGACCAAGAGATACCAAGTTTCACTCGTTGTCGGAACAACACTTTCAGTCTCACAATAATCGTGTACACCTGGCCATACAGACGAAAACTCCCAACAATTTATTTTTTGTTTTAATTTTTTTTAACTTCGCCCAAAGTCAACTTCGCCTAAAAGTCAACTTCACCTAAAAGTCAACTTCGCCCCTTATTAAATTCGCCCAAAAGTCAACTTCGCCTAAAAGTCAACTTCGCCCCTCATTAACTTCGCCTGGCTACTAACTTCGCCAAAACCCTAAAATTTTAGCGACAACTTCGCCTGAACCCAATAACTTCGCCTACGGCGGCTGTTCGGCCAAAAACACATCAGAAACGTACCAGAAACACCAAAATGCAGATCTCGAACCATAGCATAAGAGCCTAAGGCTCTGATACCACTTGTAAGTCCCCCGGGGCGTCGCTGATCGATACGAGATCCGCACGAGGTCTAGGAGTGCGGAATCCTCCTAGACTCGTTTAATGGTGTAGAAGACGAAGAACACGATTACACATAAACAAACACACGAACAAACACACGAATGGAATAAAAGAATCTGCAGATCCTTTATATAATAACATAACACGTTACATACCGAACATAAAAAAAATACGGCCGACCCGAGGTGAGCTCTACCTCGGGCCGTCCCACACGACTCTCCCTCTCTGTTTCTCTCTAGACAATTGAACTGATCACAAAACACTCTGACTTTCTGGATTCTAAACCCTAAACAAGACACACATATATATATATATATAAACCAACTTCGCGGGCTTGGGCTTGGGCCAGTAGGCGAAGTTGTTCTAACTTCGCCTAAGGCGAAGTTGTTCTAAATTCGCCTATGGCGTCTCCGCAGGTCAGAATTGCATAGCGACGGTCACAAAATGCACCAACAGAAACTTGTCCATTTCAAGCATACTTTATGACTTAGGATTGAATTTGATAAAATTTGATATTTTCCGAATAAGCTTGACTATTTACTAGCTGTTTAACTCTATCGAATAAACATGGTATATTTGTCAAGCATACTTGTCTAAATACTTATTTTATTTAAGTATTGAATATGTTTGAATACTTTCTCTGAAATTGCAAATGTTTTCTAGTAAACTTTGTTTATCGAGAAAACTTCATGCTTAGAGCACACTTGTATATTAATAAAATAGTTCAAGTGTTCTCCAAACATACTTTCATATTTCAAATTATCACAAGAAAACTATACTTCACGAGCACACTTTATGCTTTGAGCACACTTGTATATTAATATTTAATATATCAAGTCTTCTCAAGCATACTGTGCACTTTTGAAGTACTATCGAGTAAACTTTGTTTTAGAGTATACTTGAATGTATATCTCTGAAGAAAGTTAACTCTTTGTTTGTCTAAGTAGAATCAAGTTAACTTTGTAATAGTAAGGTATTCGAGTAAGGTTGACATTTAGAAATATTTCCAAGTTACTATTTTTGGACCTTTATTGTTCACGAGCAAGGTTGCCTATTTGACAAAATATACTTGATTATTTGGCTTGTGATTAATTTCTGGAGCAATATTGTATATTCGAGTAAGCCTCTTTCAATATATATATACTTAGTTTATTTCTAATAACTTTAAAACATGAGAAAACTCTGGGACGAGCAAGCTTGGATAATATACTTTATCGACAAGCTGTGCGCTTGAATATATGAAATCTGGGTTCTTGGCAGTATGCATGTTCTAAATGACAAAAATCATTTAAAACTCACTTTCAAATGCACCCAATATACACTATAATAAAGGGACTTAGAAAAAATTTTCATTTCATCTTCTCTCTCTCTCTCTCTCTCTCTCTTACTATATTATCTGCTTGCTCGGGACCTAGACATCCAAACGTTGCTTCTTAATCCTACCCATAACTAGTCATCCACTTAATTCCGACTCTGTAAGCTTCAATTGAATGCTTTCTGACACTCATTATATGAGTTTAGGGTTTCCATTTTGTGTTTACTGACATCTCTGTTTTATGTGTAAGTTATAAGTTTTTCAAAGAACAGGTTCATAATGCTTATCCTTTTATACTTCCTTCTTCAATTTTAACTGTTTGCATGTTCAACTAACGCTCTTTAATGACTAATTATTGCTTTGAATATTTATATTTGTTTGTGTTTGTGTAGAAAAATGGTGTATTCGTTTGAACTGAAGCACAATATGTGTGCCTTTCTCCAAATAACAGAGAGGAATGGGCCTATAGAGCTTATGATATGATGTTTGGTGCGCTCCATACTTCGATATGCTTTAACAGAAAGCTCTTACATACATAAATCACCACATTGATTTTTGGCGCTCGGCACAACTTGAAGATGATATTAACGGTCGAGGGACTGAGGCAACGATGTTGGGAAGGGAGGTCAAAATTACTGAGAATCTTGTTCGTGCAAGCCAAGACAACCAGGAAGTACAATTATCATACACTACCCAAAGATTGTTGAGAATACTTAAAGAGACAATGGGGTGTCAAGGAAATTTTAATAAAGGCCCATGCCAAAAGGGTATGTTCCCATTACTATACAGGTTTCTTATTAATCACATTATACAGGGATTTACACCAAGATGGGTAACTAGGAACCTGATGAGCCGTGAGATTTCAACAGCACTGTTGCTGTTGTATATGATCGCCCGTTTAAATTTTCAAAGAAGATTTTTGAGGGGTTGGTAGTCAACATGAGGAAGGGATAGATTTCTGATGTATCCTCGATTATTACAAATTATTTTCAACATCTTGCACCCCAACCTTCCAATTGTTGGGATTACACATGTATTACAGGACCCAAATGTATTTTGAAGAATTAACAGATTGGGTCATGCCAGCCACTTTAACCTAGAAGTGGAATATGATATCCTCCCTCGGCTAGTTGATAATGAGGTTGAAATAATGGAGGTTTCTACTACACCGAGGGTGAGCAGTGATAAGGAGGATAGTGTCAAGCATGATGATGAAGATACTTACTTTAATAATGATAATGATGATGGGGGAGACGATGTTTAGGAGGGAGATAATGTTGTTTTTGAAGGAGGTGATGACAGAGGGGCGGAGGCTGAGGTTGTGAATGAGACTGTAACACCTGTTCAAGAGGAGACTATGAATGCTGAAAATGAAGATGATGTGAACATGGACAATATTGTTTCTACACCACAAACCCAATCACCACCCCAAGACCAAACCCATGAGCCATATATATACCTTCACCACTTCACCATTCCCACCTATCTAAACCTTTCATTCTATCACCACCAACTTCCCTATTAACCCATACCCAACCTGAATCCAGACACAAACCCAAACCCAGCCTGAACATGAACCCTATATACTAGAATTCATCCCATCCAATCTCATAAACCAACAGAACACACCCTACCAATCACCAACAAGATATATCTTCTTTCACAATTACAAAATCCGTATACCTGTTATTCAAACCAGAACTCCCTTGCCAAGCACAAGTAAAAACATTATTGAAAGCCCACCTCACATGGCTCAACCAACCCAATTACCTGATTCTATTCTAGTTTCACCAATCAACTCCCCATTCCCAGATGCAAGACTCAGATTACTTGAAAGACACATGACTATACTTATTTAAAACTTTAACCAGAAGAAGAAAAATGAAGCCTTGAAAGAGAGGAACAAAGATCTGGAATCACAATTAGAGCAGGCTCTCTCTAAGATTCAAGCACTAGTAGCTGAGATTGAGAAAACCTCAGATGCACCAAAACAGGGGTAGAATCTGCTTGTCTCTAGTGAACATGTTAATATGGAGGATTCCCTGAAACTTATTGGTGATATGTACAGTAGTGATGAGGAGGAAGAGGGCAGGGAGGATGAGCAAGAAGTGAATAATGCAGGCTATGAGGCTGATATATCTGATGATGATGTTCATAAGGATAATGATGATACTGTTGTTGATGTGAATGTGCATGTGGTTGAGATGAATGATGAGGTTGAGGTGAATGATGACATGATGGTTGAAAGTATAGTTGTGAATGCGGTTGAGGAAAAGATTGATGATTCCGCAGTGGTGAAAGTTGTGAATGATGATGAAATGATTGATGATCGAAGTGACAAAATAGTTGAAGCTGATGATGTCAATGAATAAGTGGTAATTACATGTGAAACTATAATTTTGACTGACAAGACAGAAGAGTTAAATGATGATGTTGATGAAGTAACTTCTTAAGAGAAGGTGGTTGATGAAGAGTTGGAATACTTGATGAGGGAAATAGATGAGTTCCCACATACTGTGGTGAGTGACATTGGACCATATATACTGGAGGATGTGGATGATGAAAGGAGAAGAATAAAAGGAAAGGCGGTGGCTACACATGAGGGCCAATTACAATCTTTAAAACAAAAAACAGTAAAATCTAGTGATGAACTTTTATTTGTTGATGAATCTGTGAAGGAGGGGATAAAAAGACATGATAAGATTGTTAATGAATAGATCCAGAGAGACATTCTAAACAGATTCTTGGCTGACAAGGAGATGGAGGAGCAGAGGATTTTGATGGAAAAATTTGAATTGAGAAAGAAGTTGGATGAAGACAAAGGAGAAGTAGTAGAAAAGGAGGAGATTGAGGGGTTATTGAGATTACAACAAGCTGAAGAGGCTGACAATGTCTTAGCAATTGTCATCTATATATTCCAACAACCTAAATCTCCTGAACAAACTGTTCCCACTTCTAAACCTGTAAATGAAGATGTTGTTAAGCAGTTGGTGACTGATCTTGGTGCAAAAACAATACAAGATGAGATGGTCAAGAAAGCCAATGAAATAATGTTTGAAAGCGTATTCATTGAAATGAAATCTAATGAGAAAAGTTGGCCAGCTAATCTGTTGAGATATGCATGAAAGAGAAAGGGGTCATAAATGTTGTGCCTCTGCATATGTGAGAGATGAAGATTATGATGTGTTTGAGCCAAAGATAGAAGCTTTAAATGACTTAAGAAGATGATGAGGAGGGTGATGAACTAAGAGATAAAGAGGAAAAACATACTTCTCCTCATGTGAATTTAACTTATATTCACAAGGAGAATATACAAGCCAGACTTGATGAGCTTGGGTTTGACTATGAAATAGTAGATTCTATGAGCAGAAGGGAAGTTGAAGAAAAAATTTAAAAAATATCATAGAAACTGCAAGCAGAATCTGATGTTGCTGCAGAACAATTAAGACAAAGGAGGTTGAGGGATATGAGAGTAGAGGAGCAAGAGAAAAGAATAAGAAGTGAAAAGGCTGATAGAGCCAGAATATGGTTGGATGAGGCGGAAAGAATGAAACTTTCTCATGATAAAGAAAATATTTTGGAGAGACTGATGGATTCAAGGGGCGAATGTGACAAAATCAAGAACAAGGCAGCTGATGGGAAAAAGAACTTATATGAATCTGAACTTTCAAAATACATGGAGGAGCTGAAGGATCAGTCTGGAACAGATAAACCAACTCAAACTCCTTCCCTGTTGACTAAAGTGAAAGAATAACCATTTGAAGTTGATACAAGAACAAACTTAATGCCCTGGGAAGATTTAAAAAATATCAGTACCCTCAGACAAGCAATGTTGAACAAAGGAATGTCTGCAGGTGTATTTGACAATTTTGGCAAATCACAACTCAAGGAACTGTTTTACAAGGAAAAGGTCTACTAGGAGCAAGTAGAAGAACACAAGAGACTGATGTCTCTACAATGTGGTCCAAAAAGACAATCAGTAAAAAGACCAAGATCTCCTCCAAGTGAATAGATTGACAAAGAGACAATGGAAATGATATAAATTTTGTCTAAAGAAGGAGGTGACTATTTGAAGTTTATAATGATGAGAAAAGAGGATATTGCGAATATATATGAAAGCTAAAGGGCATATGAGAAGACCCCAACCAAAAAGACAATATACATCAAGGGATTCCACTATAAGTGTCCCTATTCCAACAACTAGGTCAAGGCTGAAGAGTCAACAAAGGCCACCTTCCAATGTGGACTTACTAATGAACTATACTTTGACTCAAGGACAAAAAGTCTCAAGGTTATTATGTCAAGTGGTGAGTTCAAAACTATTGTGTTCAGAGATGATTTTCAAGAATTTAACAGAGAACAATTGGAGGAGTTGGACATATTACGTCTGTATGATTACCAGCAAAGTAATAGACTTGCAGGACAACAATGGAATGAACTTTCTAAGTTCTTGAAAGAACAATCTAGAAAGGGATTTCCTTTTCTTAATAAGAAAAGAAAGCTGGAATACACAGAAGCTGAAAGAACAAAAAGGCAGAGGAGGTTGAGTGACATCAAGATGACTGAACTGTCCTACAAACAATCAAGAATATCCTCTAATTGCCTGGCGACAATGAAGGAGTGTATCAGCATGAAGCAGCAGATGATAAGGCCAAACTATGAAGTCCTGAAATTTTGTAGCATTTCTAAGATAATTTATGAACAGAAGACTCAATCATTTATCTTGAGAAATTCAGAAGGATTGGCCTTAGGGATTATTGAACACATAAAATAAGAACTGATAATTTACTTGATAAGTTACAAGGTATTTATAAGAGACGGCTCATTTGTTAGAGATGCCTAACGAATGAGCATTCCATTCGCTAAGTCATTCGTTATATAAACCATCACGAATGACTCTTATACGTTAAATCATGCGTTAACTCATTAGTTAAACATCCTTAACGAGTGAACAACAAAACATGCAGCCTCATTCATTATTATAACACTAACAAATGAGCCTTACATATAATTACCAAAATACCCCTATACTTTATAATTCCTAAAATACAGCTACACATTATATCAAGTTTCTAAATGTGTTAGCAAAGATCGAGACGACAAACGATGTATCAACAAACTCTGCCTCATCTCGAGCTTTGTATTTTTCAACTCTTGAATCTTCTGGTCTTTCAATCTGCACAGCTATGAGGTTGATACCACTTGTTGTTCCCAATGAGGATCGATAGACTAGATATTAATCAACGAAACCGGAAACGCACGGTTTTTGTTTTGGTACTAATCGAAGATCTTGAATGACCGAGCACGAACACAAGATGTAAACAATAACTCGTTGAAGCTCGTATATAAATTTTTGTAGAGTAACAGTAAAATCGATGTCTCGTAAAAATGAAAGAATTTTAACTAACTTAACAAATGAGACTATATATACACATATGCTCATTCGTGACATTGATCTCTCATTCGCTAGTCCTTGCACGCCATACTAATGAATAAGACTAAACTACTATGACATCTAATTCGTTATGCCCATACGTGCTCATTTTTTAGGCTCCTCATTCTCTATCTTTCATCTTATACAAAGACTAAGTGACTCGTTGGTTCAACTCTCAGCACTTCTTACATTTAATGTACTAAAAAACTCCCCCTTGACAATTGCTGGTGTTCGTTAAGCTTTAGTCTTTGTCGCTTTGTTTCAGCTAATCCTCATGTGTGTCTTTATACCAGTAATGCCATACAGACAATCCATTAACAAACTTAAACGATTTCTTTGAATTGCATAGCTAGCTCGGTGTCTTTGGTGTGTGCCCATATGATTTCAAGTTGAAATAACATACAATTTCAGACTCAGAAAGACTGACCGGCCACATCAGATCGATTATCCAAGTAAAATATCTTATAAAGACTTTGGGGAAAAGTATTTAAAGGGACTTTCTTCAATGTACGAGGTGGCTGTACATTAAGTACCAATTTCCTCCAGCCGGTGCACGGATCAATCTCATCAGCATATTTCCTTGTCACCAAAATATCACTACACATTATATCAGGTTTCTAAATGTGTAAAGCAAAGTTTGAGACGACAAACGATGTATCAACAAACTCTGCCTCATCTCGAGCTTTGTATTTTTCAACTCTTGAATCTTCTGGTCTTTCAATCAGCACAGCTATGAGGTTGATACCACTTGTTGTTCCCAATGAGGATCGATAAACTCGATATTAATCAACGAAACCGGAAGCGCACGGTGTTTATTTTATTACTAATCGATGATCTTGAACAACCGAGCACATACACAATATGTAAACAATAACTCGTTGAAGCTCGTATATAAATTTTGGTAGAGTAACATTAAAATTGATGTCTCGTAAAAATGAAAGAATTTTAACTAACTTAACAAATGAGACTATATATACACATATGCTCATTCGTGACATTGATCTCTCCTTCGCTAGTCCTTGCATGCCATACTAATGAATAAGACTAAACTATTATGACATCTAATTCGTTATGCCCATACGTGCTCATTCTTTAGGCTCCTCATTCTCTATCTTTCATCTTATACAAAGACTAAGTGACTCGTTGGTTCAACTCTCAGCACTTGTTACATTTAATGCAATAACAAACTCCCCCTTGACAATTGCTGGAGTTTGTTAAGCTTTAGTCTTTGTCGCTTTGTTTCAGTGAATCTTCATGTGTGTCTTTATACCGGTAATGCCATACAGACAATCCATTAACAAACTTAAACGACTCCTTAGAATTGCATAGCTAGCTCGGTGTCTTTGGTGTGTGGCCATATGATTTGAAGATGAAATAACATACATTTTCAGACTCAGATTATTGACCGGCCACATCAGATCGATTATCCAAATAAAATATCTTGTAAAGACTTTGGGGAAAAGTATTTAAAGGGACTTTCTTCAATGTACGAGGCGGCTGTACATTAAGTACTACATTTTTCATGCCGGTGCACGGTTCAATCTCATCAACATATTTCCTTGTCGGCACTTGTGTCTTGAAGAACTTATATCCATACTTTACCTCGCGAATAGGGATGGCAAATAACCAGACCCCGACGGGTGTACCCGAAACCCGAAGCATCTAGGAACCTGAATCCCAACGGGTATTGGGCCGAATATAAGATTAGATTTCAATTTTTTTTCGCGGGAACGGATCAGGTATAGGATTTGGTGATACTTGGCCTGATTATCCAAAAACACATACCCGTTTATCCTAACTATATACCCGAAAAAATTTAACGACTGAATTTATTTTTCCTTAACTTTTGACTAATAACACTTCATTTTTGTAGGTTCATTATAAAAAAATTTATTTTTATTTAACATGTGTATTTAAGAAATATTATTGCTATTTTATATGTTATAAACTTTATACATAAAGTTACATAAAAATTATAGTCATATTTTTTATTTTTGAAAATGTTACTGTGTATATAATGTGTCATAATTTAATTTATTATAGTTCATATATAAATAAAAAATACATATGATAATTATAATGTTTAAAACAATATCTTGAAAACCTAACATTATTTTTTTAACAAACTAACGGGTATGCCGATACCCGCGGGTAAGCCTGATACCCGGCGGGTAATTACCCGACACATACCCGACGGGTAATGGGCCGAGTATGGGACAAAATTTATAACCATGTATGGGACTAGCAATACCCAGGCCATTTCCATCCCTACTCGTGAAGGAGATGACGATAGAACCAATCCACCAACGGATTATCTCCATGATTCATGAATGGTTTATACGCCAATGTATGAACATCCAATCATGGCATGGTAAGAACATCTGTAATATGCTGAAAATACTGCATATCGTTCTCCCATTTCATGACACATACCTTAATCTCCGGTTCGTACATCCACGAGACTATATCACCCTTAACTATAGCTACAAAAATTGTCATCTGATATACAGTCAAACGAGCCTTCGACTGCAGATAATCTTCTTTCTGTTCGTACCACAATCACTCGATCATCTTGTTCTTCTTCTTAGCATTATCATTAAAGATATCATCCAAAGTCTTTTGTGTCTCGGGTTCTGCCACTTTCTCCTTAAATTTTATCGTTCTCTTTCTCGTTTCTCTAACGTTCTTCAGTTGCTTCAAAGTGTTCAGTCGTGAAAAACGAAATCCCATCATCATTATTAAACTTTCTATACATATCCAGGTATTCCTCACCCATCATTCTTCCATCTCAACGTCATCATAACATGTATTTCCAGAAGGAATACTTGTATCAAATCTAACTTTCTCTATATCCTCTACCTCCACATCTTTTTGTCTTTCCAACTCTTCCACATCTTCTTTGTTTGAGTTAAAAAGAACAGCGATTTGTTCTTTTGTTGAATAGTGGTCAACAAACTCGCCTTCTTCTATCTCATCTGCATCATCCATATTCATAACAACCCCTTTCTCATCCACAAACAATACCATCTTTACTATCAAGGTGTTCTCCGGTCGTACCTCATTTGAATAATGATTGACAACCAATTGTTTTTTCGACGACTCCCCTTAGCAGGTACACTACCAGATAATGAACCATCTGGTGGCTGAACAAACCCACCTGCTTCAAGATCCTTGTCGAGATCCCAATCCTTCAATTTCATCAACAATTTTTTTTATTTTTTTTAATTATACTTCATAGAAACATCCAAACAATTTACAATGAAGTGGCAGGTAAGCGGGCAACAAGCTGTGCCGCAACCCCCTTTTGGATAGCAAACCCAATCCGACGAAAAACAAAGTTTCGATTCTTATGGGCTGATACGTTACTATAAACAACTTTCTAAACCCTATTCAAAAGGTCCACGACATCCGGAGCTAAGAAACCAAAAGTGTCAAAGGAGAAGGGGATAAACACTTGTTGATTCTCCAAACAAGATCTCTCGTGTTTAGCAACCTTACCTGATGCCACCCTCAATGCTGCCTGGCCTGCTACAAACCAGTATCCTTAATCCCAACAAGAGGGGACACTCCTGTGAGGTCGACACAAGCGTGTTTTCCCCCTACCCACCCAAAAACAAGAATATCGGCCGGTCGTAATATAGATCTTCCTTCTTGAGGATCTGTAAGAAAGTTTACGGGGGCTTCCTTTTTAGCCGAAATTCCGGCTCGTTTATGAACATCACATAGAACATCCCTCACCAAACCTTACGGCAAACCGGGCATGGCTCATCTACCGAAACAAAGGGATCATTAACCGATACTTCAGGATGGCCCGGTACTCCAAAGCCGACATATGTTGGCCCAATCCTTCAATAGGGAGAACACTTAAGAAATCTTGAGCCCGAAGACACTGAAACACCACTTTTTGACGAGGGGATAAATCAAACTTCATTTCCAAACTCTTGATGATTCCACTATAAAGGGCACTCGCCAAAGCATGTTGGGCTTTAAGGGGGGTGGTGTCTTTATTAGAGAAACCGCTAATATCAAAATCGGGAAGTGAAATGTGCAACCGATCTATCGCACTCCCATAATCGCATTGAGGGTCCCGCAAATGCGGGAGATAGCTCATCAACTCCACAGCTCGCGAAGCCCTTTTCATAGCCAGTTCACTGATGAACCCGGCATCCCGGCTAACGGCTCCCCCGAGGAGTTTCACACCTAGCACCGGTCTTCCAATCTTACAGGGAAACACCCCCTCCTGCACTTTAACCCCATTGCATGACGGCCAAAATACTTCGGTTTTCTTAATATTAAGTTCAAGGCCCAGGCGGGGCCCCTCCGACTTGATAATATCTAAAGCTTTAGCAACCTCTATAGAGTCCCCAATAATTGTACCATCATCTAGGTACCAAGCATGAAAGATAAGCTTACAGGAACTCTAGACTAGATGTATAAGTGGGTGCAGAACTAAAACGAAAAGAAGAGGTCCCAAAGGGTTCCCCTGCTGAACCCCAGTGGTGGAACAAATGTGGCCATCCCCCACATATAGCCTGGCCGGTTGCCCATATAAAAAGTTCACCCATAAGGAAATTGATGGGCATCGGGCCCGAACCTCATTCAGAAGGGCAGTTCTATCCACCAAGTTGAATGCATTACAAAAATCAATAGTAAGCATAGCCAATGACCCATCAGAATGGAACTTACTTAGAAACTTGTTCGCGCTATGAAGAACGGCCTCTGCACCACTAAGGACTCCCACCCCAAACTGAAAGTCGCACATGTATTTTAGTAATGTCTTTCCCAACACCCCTCATAGCCACCTTAGAGATCAATCTTCTCCAAATGGCACCTAAGGCAATGGGTCTAATCCCATTGTCCAGTTTGAGAAATGGTGTGAAAGGAGCCGACACAATGAACTCTGCCAAAACCCTTGGGCATCTCCCCCCCCCAAACATAAATTAACCATCGCAGTAGTAGCCTTTCGTAACCCAACAGCGATCGGCGACCCCTCTCCACAAAATGCATCCAAAATATGTTTTGCCCTCAATCCATCTCGTCCGCATGACGTCCCTTTAGGGAAGGATTTAATGCATCCAAGAACACAATCCTCATCATCAACAAGAGGAGACTCAGAAAGCAATGAAGCAGGCATAACCGGCTGGGGCAAATTGGGATGCTTAGGCACTAACACTTTCGAAGTGTCATTGCCGAAAGGTGCAACCCCTGAAGAGCATAATACTTTAATGTCGGAAGTGAAATGCTCGTCCGCCACTTTTCGTAAACATTGTTTCACATTGGCGCATACCGCAACATCATCGTGCTTAGCGAGAGGCTCCTCAATACTCGAGTTCACCCCTATAGGTGTGGCAAAAATGGATAAAATAAGCGCATCAAAACCATCCTTAGCACCCCAACTTGTTAGTGCTTGTTGAATACTATGACATTGCAAAGACTTTCTATTACCGGATCTGTGCTCCTGACGTTTAGAAGGTCTGAAAACACGCAACGTGCACCGCGGTAACAAGAAAAGTTTCACCCATGCCTCAACAGAGTCTGGCATAGCAACCACCTTACCCAGAGCCGCAATTAACGCTTGAGCAAATGCCATACGACAACTATGAGGGATGCTCTTAACAGTTGTGATAGGAAGAGAGAAGACGCGGTCAAGGAGAACCTCATCCACCACTATCCCTCCCAAGGGATCAACATCCCTCATAACATGCGGTTTATCAATCCCCACAATAAACTCCTCCGCGGCTCCCACACCCTTGTTGTACTTGGTGACTCCATCAGCATGATGACACGTCCGTTTAAGATCATTTGGACGCATACACACCCCACATAGCCACTGGTCCGAGGCCTTAAAAGCCTCCCCTACCGATCATTTTTACATGTCAGTTGAAGGATTAGTTCGTCATGTTTGTCGTTCCTCTCTTCCTGAGCAGCTACCAAGGCCATTAACTCTTACTTATCCTTCTGTTACTGAAGTTCTCTAAACGTCTACCTCTGATTGGCCAACATCCGTTCTTGAAACTAACGATCAGCGACCATCTAATTCATTTATAAATGCACCAGATTCATCAATTGAAACATCAGATGTTATGCTGGCATGTTATAGAAATTAGGTTGAATCAGCTGCATTGGGCCTTGAGGTCTGTTAAATTACATAATCGAATAGTTTGGCCTCTGCATTCGTCTTATCGGTATAGATGGACTTGTATTAGCCAGAGTCTATTGTGGAGAAGACATCAAAGATTGAACAGATAGAATATATCTTGGAATCGACATAAAACGCAAATCTGTAGATGCCGTTGTCATTAAAGTTACCACCGGTGTACTTTGAGAAGTAGTCACAACTGGTGTAGGTGGATAGTCACAATAGGAGTAGCCGAATTAGACACAACCACCCTTGTAGCATGTGGCTAAGACTCTTGAATCTCAACACCATAACCCCAACTGGTTCGTTTAGGCTTTGGTGTATTAACCGCAAAAGCCGTTCCCTTTGCCTTTCGTTTACGTGCCGCTGCACCTCCACCTTGACCTTTATCATTACCATCACCACCATCATAACCATCACCCTCTCCATCTTCATGTTCCGAATCCAAATCGTCATGAGACTAACGATCACCAAATGGAGCTTCATATAATTCACTCGTCAAATGACTAATCAAAAACTTATACTTTGGCCTTATCTTCTTAGTTTTACACCAATACACTTGAATTCTCCACATCGTATCTTGATTCATGTGTTCAAGCACAATCAGATCAGCTCGAACATCCGGGTCTTTAACAAGATCGGGTACCCAATGGTTAATGATCATTTGCAGAAAGCGATGACCACTTGTGAGTCTTTGTGGTGTAGTTTTCTTTTAGCTGATGCAAAACCATCTTTGAAAAGTTGAAAGACTTCCTCAATAACAAAGCAACAAAGGCTGACTGCAACATAATTTTGCACTCGTCAAATCCACCTCGTCGGCCTCCCAAACTTTGAATCAGCACATGCGAAATATACGTGTACTTCTCACAGATGTGTGCCTTGTTTTACATGGACCTGTTCAAATCACCATTATACTTTAACCTCCTGAATAATCCTTTAATCAAATCCTGATCAAACTCATCAATATAATCATCATTGTCTGCAAATCCCAATACTTAACGTATGGTATCAGCTTAGACAATGATCGTCTTTTTTTGAATTACGGAGACAATGTGATTCTTCCCCGCAGTATATCAAGTCGTCTCCCAGAATGGTCTTATAATATTTTAATGAAATGGGAGATTTGTTGAGATAGCTCGATATATTCTTGAACGTCTCAAGAACATATTAACATATCCAGAAGATAGCACTTCCAAAGAAATTATGACCCAAGAAAGCACAAATGTTATGCTTTTTGTCAACTACCTATCGATGTCCAGCAGGTTCTGCTTGTTCTGCTTGTTCTCTCTTTGGATCGGGATTAGCCACGGGTTGATCAACCTGCTGACCTTCGGGAATATAAACCTGTTGATTATTGGCCATATATGCACAAACAATCATGTTAATGCTGATTTAAAAAAAATGATTTAGAAGTCCTAATTCTCTATACATTAACAACCCAACTAATGGAAACTTTTCACATTCATTAATACAGTTAACGAATAGACTCATTCGTTAAAGAAGTCACATTCTTATCACATTGTTAAGACATACAAACTCTAATTCGTTAGATGATGTGCTCTATATTATATATAAATAAAATAAGTATATCCTACACTTTTAATTGATTTTGCATTGTTTATTATTAATTGTTAATCTAAAGTGGTACATATATGAATTTAAGGGTTTCAAATTAAAAGGAGCTAAAATGACGTATTTAAACTAAAGGGAAAACTTAAAAATGCTTTCTGAAAATGAAAGAGGACGTGTGATCCATGAGGTTGGCCCTCCATTGTCAGTTACTAATTAAATTTTGAACATCATGTGGTTTATATAATTATAATAATATCGTGTGTTAATTAGTAAATATAAACGAGTATGACTAAATGATAACTCAAAAAATAATAATATAGTTTTCTTGCACTTCGTATTACTTGAGAATATGAAATTAACTAATGTAATATTTATATTGTGAGAAGAAAGATAGTGATCACATAAATTATATGAAAGTGGAAAAGGCTACCTAAATGTAGCAGGTTATGGTTTAATTAGTTTCGGGATGCTTAATGGACGCAAGTTGAAGACATCCTTACGGATAAGTAATGGTGCTAATTTGGGTCATCTAACACAAAAGCAAAGCCTGATGTTGGTACAATAAATAGAAGGGGAGACTATCATTCTTATTTCCGTGGAGGCAATCAACAGGGGGAAGCCCCCATGGAGTCGGGCAAAAGGTTTTTAAGAGGGACAAATCAACAGGGGAAAGGGAAAGCTAGAAAAGAGAGAAGGCACGGGTGTTCGAGTATAGAGCGATCGAGATTAATATCTAGTCATCCAAACATTAATATCTAGTCATCCAAACTTATTTATTTTGGTTTGTTCTTGAGTATGGTTGTTGACTTACATCCCATAAATACCTAAGTTTTTTATGAATACTTTGTGATTTGCGAATATAAACTTGGTTTTTGGTATCTAATGTTTAATTAATGCTAGAGGCATGAATCCTCTTACAATTGATTTGAAGTGTTTGCGTATCTAGTTTTGATATATTATTGATCTTTGTTCCGCATTTGTCTTGTTGAATGTCTTTTAGTTATAGATGCATGTTTAGGTTGTTTACTATGTGTTTGTGATTATTTAATGATTTTGCTAGACATAGTAATCCATTGAAGCATTTGTTGGTGATTTGTTAGAGTTTATATTATACCAATCTAGAGACTGTGTGGTAATAAATAGTCGGATTTTCCTTCGGATTATGTGTTTAGGTTAGAATGCTCTGACAGGAGGTTTTCAAGATTTCCCTAGTTTAATTGTAATTTTGTGTCTTATCGATTGTTCTTAGGTTACCCCTTTCACTTTAGGGTGTATTGAGATAGTGAGACTAACAGGTGATTTGTCTTTCAGGGTACTTTAGTATTGTTGGAAAGACCTACAGGAATCCAACCTGTAAGTTTAAACGCTCCTTAGTGTCTTTGTAGGTCACACTCGGAGAATGATCATGGATCCTCTATGTTGTCTAAGGGTGTCGTATTTTAAGATCCTGGTTCCATTTTAGATTCCAAAGCCGAGAGAGATCTAATATTCACAAGTAGGATTCTGAACCTATGTACTGCTTCTCCCATATTTGAGTTCGTTTAGGTGATCGAGTTGAAGTCTGTTAGTGTCAGTATCAGTTTTAGTTTAATTAGCCAATTGTTTAACCAGTAAAATCATTAAGTTCTTAGTCAGAGTCTAGTCTAGGTGTCGGTATTGTCCTTTAGGTTCAATATCCGGACTTCATTACGAATTAACTACCAGCAAATCAATTTTTTGGCGCATACTTAGGTGATAGTGAAACTAGCCTTGATTAAACTTAATGGATTAACTAGTATTATTTGTTTTTCTAGTTATCCATGTCTAGTAAGTCTTAGGGAGTCTATTTTGTAAATGTTTATTATTTATAAATATCTTGTGCCCGTGATCCATTTTTGTAGTGTCCATTGCAGTGATTATTATGGAACATTCTTACAGAAACCGTCAACACGGATAAAATTATAGTCATGGCAGTCATTTTAAGGAAGTTTTGTGTGAAATATGTAGCGGATCCTATTGATCGCATGATTGCTATTATTCACGAGTGTCATACCCCAACCTAAGGCGGAAATGTCGGGGCGCGAACTGATTTTCACGGCTCTCAAGGTTACTATCACGCAACATTATAAAACTAACAATATCTATTAATTAAATTAAATTTTCAAATAAATCAAATACAAACAAAAACATAATCCATAATCATACAACAATACAACTTTTATCACAACTGATATTGATTAATTATTTTCTAACATAAATTCTTCACTAAGTCTTCACCAACCTGCTTTAAATTCCTACGATAACCTGCATATGCGTATAGTATAGAATTTTTTCAACAACACATGTTGAGTGAGCAACACACCAGTTTAGTTGTATATATAGTATATATAACAAAATAAGTAGCTGCAACAAGTCATATGAGAATAACAATTTAACAAAATGAGCAAGTATAACTGAGATGTCGAGAAGCACAAACGCTAACGACTGGACTATGATCATACTAGACTGAGATTATGTTGGACCTCTCCAAATGTGGAAGCATATAAAGAAAGTAAATACATAAACAAGTAAGGTATAAGTTGTTAGCACATAAGACAATAGTTGCAGTTTTGAGTATAAGTATATATGAGAAATATAGTTTACGCATATGTCCCCAAAATGATGAAAACAAGTAAAAGGGGAATGTGGTACTCACCTCGATAGACGAACCATAGTGAAAAGAGAAGTATTAAAAATGATGATTCGCGGAAACCACGCGTTGACGATAAAGCCTAAAAAGGAAGATAGAATACGAAGATACTAAGTAAACGAAATAGATCGGATAAGAGAGCTCATTAGTTAAAATTATTATTAAATAAATATTATATTGTTTTTAATTATAATTAATATATATATATTACTTTATATAAAGATATTATATGAAAAAATATTAGTTTTGTTAAATTACAAATAAAGTATATTATAATATTATATAAGTAAAACACGTCTTTTAAAAATATTTATCCGTTTAAAAGTATATTATAATATTTTATTATATACAAGGTTTACTTCTTTTATAATTAATTAATTCGTTAAAATATATAAGTATAAAAACTTACCTTTTTAATATATATTAAATCTATAGATCCAAGTTTATTAATTACGAGGTATTATTTATACACACACATATATATATATATATATATATTTATATATATTGGGTGGGGTTAGAGTAAGAAGTGAGTTATTTGTAAGAAGTGTGAGAAATAATATTGGGCGTTGGATGTGATCATCTGATGGTGGATGTTGTTAGTGTGTTATTTGTTCGGTGTGTTTTATTTTGTTAGTTCGGTGTGTTTTTTATTCGGTGTGTTTTATTTTTTAAGGGTAAAAACCACTTCTTACACTTCTTAGGATAATTTTACTTCTTATTTTAACCTTGCTATATATATATATACATATATATGTATATTCATATACAAATATACATATGGGCGAAACAAAGATACGGGAAAAACTCAAGTATTATTGTTGGTTTCCTAATAGGATAATTTATTTCTTAGTTATTATTATGTATATTATTTATTAAAATAGCTTAAAAAGGATAATACCAAAAATAAGTCAGAAACGGGGTGGCAGGGACTCGAACCCACGACCTGCCACTCCGTAACTAGGGTTCCAACCAACTGGGCTAACCAGTTTATGCGAAATAGGTTAGGAACTCTTAAAAATAAACATAAGCAGATCAGAATTAACATAAACCCTAAAAATCTGATTTGATCCAATCGTTTACAATTAATCAAAAAGAATTTAGGGGTTTTGATCCTCACGTAAACGCGATCAAAACCGTACGTTTAACTACCTCAAACCACGACTTTAGATGGTTAAATCGATCCTAACGTTTTCGGCCAATAGGTGCTTCAGAATGAACAGCAAAAGCAAAACTAATCTAATTCAATACGGGGCTTTGATTGGCGATATCATAAGGATGGTGGCTGTAGGTTTAATTGAATTTTGGTGATCGTTTACGTGTACAACAATAAACGGATAAGTCTGTTTAGGTATAAACGAAAGACAGATCATATTTTGATTTGATTAACATAAATCGAGTGTCGGTTATCCGCAATTAGTTGAATATAACGCGTTTATAATTCCATTTCTATATTGGTAGCGAGAATTGAGGGAAAAGTCAAGATGCGGGTTTACGGATCGTTATACAGATCATGGGTAAATGTGTATAGGTTCTGGATCAGAATAATAATATAATATTGTATATAGTATTTATAGTTTTAGTCCTTGGAAGTTGAGGGTGGAAACACTATTGGGTAAAAGGTTATAGTTTGGGTTAAAAGTGCCAAAAAAAGAAAGTTATAATTATATATAATTAAATTAAAAATTTTAAATATGATATATAGATTAATAATTAAACAAATCTAAGTTTGATAACTAAATAAAAGATAACCTGAACATCGAACCTTGTCGAGTATTTAATAAATTTGAAAATCTGAGTTGTTACGGTCTCTCTTACTTTCGGAAATTTCGTCCCGAAATTAAAGAGTACTATAACAACACCATTAAAGTTTGAGGAAAAGAGAATTTTTGAAATAAAATTTAAAAATATTTTTATCATAAATCGAACTTTGAATAGTTAAAATAACGCTCCAAATACAAATTTGATAAGGGCACTTATATATAGGATGTACCAGCGGCGTATCCACCATGTCCTTATCATTTCTACATTTGTACTGTTATCCCAACTACTCTCAATTCTATATTATGACACATAACATTGCGCTTCATGATTTCCATGCGAGGACTTTGATAATTATGTTCCAGACCATAATTATTTTCATCGTCGGATGGTCCACGTGATTCGTCCAATCGTGTGGATTTACAAAATGTTTGATTAAAACATAACTTTGAAGAAACAAAAGATTTAAAGAGTTTTTTTTACAACATTAGGAAGTCACCAATAGCAATTTCAAAATTTGTAGTGGATTTTAATAAGATAGAGAAATTTCTAAGATATCTTTTAAACGTGAAAGTTTAAGTATTTAAAGTTAAAAAGATGCTTCTTATTAATAGTTGAGGTCTATAAAATGGGTTATGATGGATTAAGGAAAAGAAATAAGAATAAAGGTAGACTTTAATAAACAATGCATTTAATCAAAAAAAACTTTATTTATTATAGAAGATAAATAGTCCAAATACGGAATTAAGGCCATAAAAAGGCGTTATAATATGTAAAGAAGAGACAAAATGAAATAAGATAGATAAAGAGAACGGAAAAGGTCTTCGGGGTCCTTGAGTAGCTTAATTGACGTGACTTGAGGCACCATTAAGAGTTCAGGAATCAGAGCAGTCGAGGTAGGGTGATTTTGGGTAACCTAAATAACGTGAGCTTGAACAGTTTGCAAGAAGGTTGTTTGGTGGAAATATGTCCGGTAAACTTGAGCTTGCAGTTGCGGGGTTTGTTAGTGTTGGGTTAAGTAAGGTTGACCTTGATTGATGGGAGGAGCGTGAGGGACATGAGGTTGATGGGTTTGACCCAGGTAAGCATGGGTCAAGTAATATGGTGTAGTCGTAGATTGGGCTTGATGAGCTTGGGTAAGTAGAGGGCACGCATTACGGAGATGATTTGGGTCCTTAGAATGGTATCAAGCACGGGTATTAGGAACATCGGGTTGAGCATGAGGGGTAGGTTGTTGCGGGACAACTTGTGTAGTAGGCGGGACACGGCAGGTGTTAACATGATGGTCGTAACGGTTACATTGGATGCAGCGACGGCATAGGGATTTAACCGAGTGATGACGGTTCCCATTGGAGCATAACGGAAAAAGACTGAGGTAAGGTTTCTTGTTTGAGGAGACTTGCGAGTGGGTAGGTCTTGTTGCAGAAAGGTTCTTACGTTTCTTGTTGTGAGGATGAGTGGTGGTATATGATTTGTAGTCACCAGCAGAGTAATTAGTGGGAAAAGTTGAATCAGTTGCATGGAGGTTCCGAATTTGGGTTACTATCCTAGGGATCGTAGCAGTTCTCTCTTTGGAGACACATGCAGCCATACGGTGATCGTGAGAATCAAATGATTGATGTCGAGGATAACGTTGGTTTCTTAGATGGGACATTCAACGAGGACCAAAAATAAAGATTTATAAGATGAAGGATAAGTTGAGGATATCATTAGAATAATAAAATGTATAAGTATGTAGATAACTTATAATAACGTTGCTCGTAAGAGGAATTGCGTCATGAGGATTAAAAGTAAAAGTTTATAAGATAATGGGGGGTACATAGCGTAAATATTTTTAAATGATGTAGTCAATATGATTAATGTGAGATGACTACATGAGGAGTTAAGTCAGTTTAAAATTTAGATTTTATTAAGTTTACAATAAACTAACGAAATATAAAATGTGGATGTTGTCCTCCTATGAGCTTTCCATGGCAATTTGAATGGCCCAACGAAACTAACGAATAAAAACAACGGAGTTGGACAGCCCATGAGCGTTACATGGCATTTTGATTGTCCCAACTAATTAACGAATTAACAATACGATATAGTTTGTCGGCCCAATGAGCGTTACATGGCGTTTTAACTGACCAACCAAAATAACGAACAAACGAGAGAAATATGAGTAGTTGGAGCATTCCGTTAACCACCACGTATGATGACTCCAACAAAAACATAAACCAAACTGAGAAATGGATAGTAGGAGTGCCCATGGGTTCCCTGGATTTTTCACCCAACTAGCCATTTAAATAACAAAACACAATAATTGGGAAAACAGAGTTTAGCCATGAACCACCGTGAATTTGGTTTAAAATCAACCTAAGGTGTCGGTCGTATGACAGGTGTGTTCATCATTGGCCGAGAGGAACTTGCCATGCTACCTAGCCTTAAGATGAAGGAGTAAAAACAAAAGTAGGGAATTCTTAAGTAATTTCCCTAAAATAAAAAGGCAATCTAATTTCGAAAAATTTTCTTCGAATGTTGAGGCATAGCCTCGGAGTTGTGTGTTATGTGCATAACAATACAATAATAAATAATCATTAAATAATTATTTAAGATAGCTGTAAACAATTTAATTTGAACACATAAAGGTAAACAGATAGGCACGCATAGGGTTCCTAAACATGTGTCTAAGGCAATTTCTAACGACCTATCTTAAACCTAGGCTCTGATACCAATCTGTCACACCCCAACCTATGGCGGAAATGTCGGGGCGCGAACTGATTGTCACAGCTCTCAAGGTTACTATCACGCAACATTATTTAAATAACAATATCTATTACTTAAATTAAATTTTCAAATAAATCAAATACAAATGAAAACATAATCCAAAATCATACAACAATACAACCATTATCATAACTGATCTTGATTAACTATTTTCTAACTTAAATTCTTCACTAAGTCTTCACCAACCTGCATTAAATTCCTACGCTAACCTGCATATGCGTATAAAATAGAATTTTATCAATAACACATGTTAAGTGAGCAACACACCAGTTTAATTGTACATATATTATATATAACAAAATACGTAGCTGTAACAAGTCATATGAGAATAACAATTTAACCAAATGAGCAAGTATAACTGAGATGTCGAGAAGCACAAACGCTAACGACTGGCCTATGATCATACTAGATTGAGATTATGTTGGACCTCTCCGAATGCGGAAGAATATAAGGCAAGTAAACACATAAACAAGTAAGGTATAAGTTTTTAACACATAAGACAATTGTTGCAGTTTTGAGTATAAGTATATATGAGAAATATAGTTTACTCATATGTCCCCAAAACATGGAAAACAAGTAAAATAGGGGAATGTGGTACTCACCTCGACAGACGAACCATAGTGAATAGAGAATTATTAAAAATGATGATTCACGGAAACCACACGTTGACGATAAAGCCTAATAAGGAAGATAGAATACGAAGATACTAAGTAAACGAAATCGATCGGATAAGAGAACTCATTAGTTAAAATTATTATTAAATAATATATTATGGTGTTTTTAATCATAATTAATATATATATATTATTTTATATAAAGATATTATATGAAAAATTAGTAGTTTTATTAAATTACAAATAAAGTATATTATAGTATTTTATAAGTAAAACACGTCTTCTAAAAATATTTATCCGTTTAAAAGTATATTATAATATTTTATTATATACAAGGATTACTTCTTTTATAATTAATTAATTAATTCGTTAAAATATATAAGTATAAAAACTTACCTTTTTAATATATATTAAATCTGTAGATACAAGTTTATTAATTACGTGGTATTATTTATACTTGTATATACATATATGTATATTCATATACACATATACATATACATATGGGCGAAACAAAGATACGGGAAAAACTCAAGTAGTATTGTCGGTTTTATAAAAGGATAATTTATTTCTTAGTTATTATTACGTATATTATTTATTAAAATAGCTTAAAAAGGATAATACCAAAAATAAGTCAGAAATGGGGAGGTAGGGACTAGAACCCACGACCTGCCACTCCGTAACCAGGGTTCCAACCAACTGGGCAAACTAGTTTATGCGAAATAGGTTAAGAACTCTTAAAAATAAACAGAAGCAGATCAGAAAGAACATAAACCCAAAAAACTGATTTGATCCAATCGTTTACAATTAATCAAAAAGAGTCTAGGGGTTTAATTACCTCATTCAACGACTTTACGATGGTTAAATCGATCCTAACGTTGTCGGCCAATAGGTGCTTCAGAATGAACAACAAAAGCAAAAGTAATATAATTCAATAAGGGGCTTTGATTGGCGATATCATAAGGATGGTGGATGTTTACGGATTTATGAGGGACAAGTCAAGATGGACAAGTCAAGATGCGTGTTTACGGATCGTTATACAGATCATGGGTAAATGGGTATGGGTTCTTGATCAGAACAATAATATAATATTGTATATAGTATTTATAGTTTGAGTCCTTCGAAGTTGAGGGTGGAAACACTATTGGGTAAAAGGTTATAGTTTGGGTTAAAAGTGTCAAAGCAAGAAAGTTATAATTATATATAGTTAAATAAAAAAATTTAAATATGATTTATAGATTCATAATTAAACAATTCTAAGCTTGATAACGAAATAAAAGATAACCCGAACATTGAACCTAGTCGAGTATTTAATAAATTTGAAAATCTTAGTTGTTACAACGATGGGGTCACACACACGGGAATGAAGATCACTGACCTTACTCGCAATCGTATGACCCTCAACTTCGATCACCATCTATACACGAATGTGCCATAACCACAAATGAGTTGATAAAAATATTCCAAAAACTGTGATCGATGGGATGAGAATGAAGAACTGAGTATTAAGAAAGAAAAACTTAAATTTCAAGAGATAAAATTCGATATTGATATACTTAAAGAACAAAACGATATGCTAGCTCGAAGGTTGAAGGAAAGAATACTTGCAGATGAAAAACAAGAAAGGCTCCACATAACAGATGCACTAGAAAAGAAAGTTACATGAGATACGTGTTATTGATCAAAGGGAGAATTCATTCTACAATGCAAAGCATGTCATTAATCAAGATATTGAGGATATATATGAGGATATAAATCCAGAGCGAGGCTTTGAAAAAGAAGAACCTCAATGCACAAAACTAAAATCTATAATAGAAAAACAAAGAATCACAATGGAGCGGTATCCACATTATTTTGATAGTTGTGATCGTTAGGATCCAGAGCAAAGTCGAATTAGAATTGAGTAACATATAATGCAATTCGATGAAGTGGTTAGAAAAATGAATGAAAAATTCAAAGTATTGAGCGAACGGTTGACGAAGATCGATATGAGCGTTTGTCTAGCTGTTTAGAGCAAACTGTTTATGAGCTTAACCAAACCCCAGAATTGGAGACCATAATGGATGATGAAGTCCCACCTCCGGTTCTGCAAAGCGTTAGCCATGTTGACTCAGATTATCAGTATCCCACGTTTTGAAGTTGTGGACGAGACACCATTGACAACTTTTGGAGTGATGAGGAGATAGAGGTAATAGATTTACCTAAATAAAATGCAGTCGATAGTGAAAAGGGTGATGAGATAATGGAGAATGGCATGGAAGAAGAGCACATTCCTTCATGGGAGGAGGAGTTTGGTAATGAATTGTTACATTTACCGACTCCGTATTGTGAAGAAAAGTTTGATCCACTTGGTGATTTAAAGCTTCTCGAGGATCTACTGTACAGTGAGCCAAGTGTGGGGATCAAGACGGAGCCTTGTGAGGAGAGCCATGAGGTTGCAATTTACTCATTTGTTATGATATTACACCTAGAATCTGATAAACCAAAACACGAACTGTGCTCAATCTCCATTCGGGATGTGTCGTGGTTTGAAAAATTAACTAGAAGAGAAAGGACACTGAGGCTCAGGGATCGAATTGTTAGTAGGAAATATGCATGCCCGCCTACATTCACCGTATATGTTATATAGGGATGACCACCTCAGGGATTACATGCATATCATATAGTTCATTCCAAAGAAATTAAACAGTTGGTAAGCTAAGTTGAATTCATAGACTTGGTCCCACAAGAGCTTTGCAGTTGGTTTCTTCCAGATCATGTGTAAGAGAAGAGTGCTGACGAGCACAGATGGGAAGAAGATAAAGGTGAAGCCTCTTTCTTAAGGTATCGAGAGAAAGTCATGCTGAAGACTTTTTTGTAAACTTAGAGCTTCCTGAGAGGCAACCCGATATTATCTTTCCTTTTTATTTATATTTATATTTTGGTTTTATTTATTTTACATTTTCAGGTGTTTCTTGTCTTGCTTGTAGGTTGTTCCATTATTGCTAATCTCTTCGATCTTCACCATGAAAGCAAAAGTGTCTTTCTAATCAACACTCAAATCACCTAAATTTGTCTCTGACTCATCACTTTCTTCAGTCACACTCTCATCCACAGAACCCACAAATTCTTCATTCTTACTGATAACATCTATATTAGCTTGCTTCACCACAAAAGATACATTTCCCAACAATATTTGAGACCAGTCAATCCCATATTGTGCTATCATTGCCTGTGACGCACTTGACTTTGCAGAATCAGCTCCCTCCGGTTCTCCATGGACTCAGAGTTGTTATTGTTTCGATTGTTGAAGTTTTTATCATGAGTCCTCTGACCAGGAGAGTATTCCTTTCTTGGTTTATCACATTCTTTGGCAAAATGGCCAAACACCTAAAACTTTTAACACTTAACCATCCATTTATCAAAACCAATCCTCTTGCTCATAGCTGGAAAATCCTTCCTAGTTCTTTACATAAACTTTTTAATCTTCCTCACAATCATTGCCATGTTCCACTTCAAATCCGTTAGCTTAAGATCAACAGTATGAGATTGAATATAATCCTCATCAGTCATATAACTATTTGCCACTTAACCACCAACCAATTGTTCATAAGAAGTCATAAAGGCTCCTATGAAGGCAAAAAGTTTTTCTGCTTCCTTCATGTTTACATTAGGTAGTGAGATGACATGTGGAACTGATCCAATACCAAAACCAGAAGATCATGGTGATACATTAGGTTCTAAGTCAGCTCCTTGAGGAAGTTCTTGAGTTGCTTAAAATAAAAGGCAGTGATTGGAGCATATGCACTATTACTCACTGGATTTGTCCCACCATACAATGTTGGATCTTGATTTCCCGACGAGGAGTTTTGATATTTTAATTCAAACTTCCTTTCTTACAACTTTTGCAGAATATGCATAGTAGGGTCTTTCATTTTTGAAATAACCATTCTCAGTGAGAACCATTAGATAAATTGAGTATGAAGGGGAAGTGCATTCTTTAATGTATCAGTTTGATCAGTTTCATATGGAAGCATAGAATATCTGTTCATCTCAGTTGTCAAATGGCAAACCTTATCAATACTTCTCCAATTGTTTCCCAGGCATGCGATTAAAATTTCTAAATTGAAACTTTAAAATTTATTTCGTGCTTTTTTTTGTATAACCCATGCTTCTTGCCTTTAAGTGTTTATACATACGAGAACATTGTTTAATGTGATTGAATTGATGAAATATGAGCTCAAATAAATGACATAGTTAAGTAGAATAAGCTTTTTTCTCAACTTCATAAGCTTTCTTTTCTTCAGCCATCATTTGAGTGAATAATTTGTCAGCATCGATTATCTCACTACAAACTCGTAAAACAAATATGTTGAAAAGTTAGGTTACGAAATAACTAAGTGAAAACCACTTCGTTATTAACGGGGGAAACAATAATAATCAGGATGTTGCTTCAATAACATAAAACTAACAAACACGCTATAAACTCAAAAGATTTCCATTCATAGTAATTAGTGAAAATACAAAGAAAATATCTTTAAGGTTTATGGGTAGAATTTCAGGTGCGGCTGCTTTCCATACAAAATATTATGTATGCTTGGAAAAGTGTGTAATCAGCAGTTGTCATAAATGTGACCTAGTATTTTCCTATATACCTCACCTAACACTTTCTATAAACCCTAATGATTGTAAAAACGTATTCAAACATATTCAAAAGTATTACAAGTGTCAAATAGGTCTTCAAATAAGCTTTTGTCTTTGTCGAGTAGACCTAGTAATCCTTGAGTGTGCTTGAACGTTCCTTCGAGTAAGCTTTTGCTTAGAATATTTTCCTAGGAAAATATTCTTCATGATATAATCAAATTTTGCTCGAGAATATCCTACGAGCAAACTTGTTCTTCTTGATCTCTTCAATCTTTGTCTAAGACTTTCTAGCAAACTTAGTATGCTCGGGATACTATGGCTTGCTCGAGGTTGAACTTTGCTCGTAGAAGTCCTTAGAATAATTCCATTAACTTCCTACAAGTGTTCTTGAGATCATCTTTATTGACTTTCTCGACCTACTAAATTACTTAGTTCAAGCTTGGATAAGTAAAAAGTGTGCTCTGAAGCAAACCTTGCTCGACTGATGAACAACCTTGCTTGATGAAGTGTAGTTTGCTCGAACCTACCACTTAGAAGAATTCCAGAAGATAACCTAATTTGAAATAAGATACCTTGCTTGAATTAGTCTAAAGCTTGCTCGAAGTGCCTGATTTGCTCAAATTCCTTACGTAGCATATATCTGAGGAGGTTGAGAAGATTCCAATCTTCCTTGATCATCCTTACTTAACAATATCCCCCCTAGATTGGAACAAACTCAGATGCACCAAAACACCTCTAGATTACATACACTTGTTTCAAAAATACGCATCAAATCCTTAAAAGCAATAAATTACAATACTTAAAAGAAAAGATTACATATTTGAATTCCGCCTCAAGGGCATTACATATGAAAATAAAACTAAATCAAAATACATATTCAAAAATCAAAACTGAATGACACATAGATTGTCCTATTCTTTCTTCCATTCTTCTATCCAATCTCACAGTTGCTGCCTTCTATTGGAATATAAATATCTCCACATGGAATGGATGATCCTCTAGGAGGTCCCATTTCATTATATCATGTAAGTCATCCATATGGAGATATTCCAAATCAGAATCATCTTCAATAATGTCTAGAGCAAGACCTTCATATTTTCTCAATATGTAGCTATCAGTCTTCTTTTCATGGCTGATTCTTGCAATTCTTCCATTCCACTACACTTCTGAGTTTGGTCTTCTCATTCTTCTCTTCATGCTTGTACACTCCTTCACATTGGCATATGGGTTAACCAACTTTTTGGTCTTATCAAAAGAGATCGCTGCCATTCTTATCTCAGTGAGTCTTTTCTGTCTGTTTCTTTTCTCTACATCAGTGTACTCCATATTCCTCTTCTTATTCAACAAAGGAAAGCATGTCCTTTCTTATTTGGACAAGGCATTCCTCTATGCACTATGCACCAGAAAATCTATCTCTTTGTTTGTAATCATTGAGACGTAGATCTGCTAGTTCAGTTAATTGTTCCTTGTTAAACTCCCTTGAAGAAAAATGTCTTTGTGCTTGAGGTCTTCTAACATGTCCCTTAGCTTAAAAAATCTTGATGATATCTACCTTGCTCATCATCATCATCATCATCATCATATATGGATAGCAACACTTTCTTTGGAGAAAATGTTTGTCATTTCTATTGCTTCCTTTTCCATTTGTTCTTTTGAGGGTGACTGAGGTTCTTGGAAAACAAGTCTTTTAGGATTGGATTTAGGAAGACTGGGTTGTTTACGAATGAATTTATGTCTATCAATTTATCACTCATTTCATTAAATAACACCAGCTCCTGTTCAAATAACTTCTTCAGTTGTGACCTTCCCAAGTTATCAAAAATTCCAACAGGCATCCCCTTCTTCAATATTTTTTGCCTCAATTTATCAGTTTTTTCTTCATCTTCCCAAGGCTTCACATTTTTACTCTTCTCAGAGTCAGTTGGCTTCGTTTCAATTTATGGAATAGAGGAGGAATATGCTTTTGTTTCCTCCTTGATATTTTGAGTTCTCATCTCCTTCTTATATTTTGCCAACTCTAATTCATACAGTTCATTTCTTTGAGTACTAGATAGTTTGCTCACATCTTCATATACACCTCTTGCATCCATCAGTCTATCAAGTAGTTGTTCTTGTTGTTCAATTAAAGCAGCTGTCTTTTTGCTTGTAATTCTTTCCCTTGCCTTGTCAGCCAATTTATTTCTTTATTTGTCTTATTTCTCCCTCTCTGCCTTCTCCTTATGTTCTCTTTCTTTTTTATGTCTGGCGGTTACCTTTTCTTGATCATGGACTTTCTTAGACAAGGCTTTAAACTTTGCTTCCAGTTCCTTCTTTGTCATAGATTCAACAATGTTAAATCCAACACCTTTTTCAACCAGAAAGCCTGCCTTTCCCCCCCAAATCTCCTTAACACACTTGACTTTCTTTCCAATTCAGCCTTTTCTTTCAACTTAACTCTTGTCTTCTCAATTTCTTCTTTTTCTTTCAATGTTTTTCTCAGGTCTACAATTTCTTCATATGTCGTCTTGTTTAACTAATCATCAGAGTACTTACATTGTCTTAAATATAACAAATGCAAATTTAATATCTTTCTTTTTGTATTCCCTCCTTTTCCTTTCTTCCACTCTTCTTTCACCCAATAAATGATCAAGATCTTCATCAAAAAGATTCTTGTTAACTTCGTAATCCATACCATGCCTCAATAAAGCAACAATCCTTGGATCTTGCCTCCTTAATTCTTCCACCCTGACTTCAATATTTTCAAAATGTACATTAGTCATAATATTTTGAGGTGAACTATGTTCAGCCTCTTTTTTTTCTCTCCTTTTCCTTCCTCTTTCTCCTCAAAATCAGATAAATCCTCCAATTCTCCTATTTGAGGTTCCTTGAGATCCATGTTTTCATGTAAATCATAATCTTTTGGTTTCACCACTTGCAATGGTATTGCATGAATGGGTTCTTCAATAGTTTTCTCATTTTCTTCCTCTATGTTCTTTGTTCTTTCTGAACTTTCTTCTTTTTCAAGGTTTCTTCAAAGTTAGAAATGTCTTGTCCAAACCTTTTCCTCTTTCTAGCATACTTCACCATGTCAACAGGCCATTCTCTTTCAACAGATTTAATACTTTCCAATAAATCAGCTATCACCTTATCAGATGAAGCTTTAATCATCTCATCATGTATTTTCTTACCATCATAATCAACCACCAACTGCCTATCAGTATTTTCTTCAATGATTGACTCAGCAATTGATGTTGTTTAACAGGTTCTTCAACAGTGTTTTCTTTCTCATTCTTAAACTTCTCTACTACCACAGCTATAGCCTTTTCTGCATCTTCATTTAGCTTTAACATCAAGAGTCCTTCAAGAACCTCTTGGTTAAGTTCTTATTCACTTACTCTGAACTTCCTTTGTATTTAAATTTGTTCAAATAGGAGTCTTTGTTCATCAATTTCCTTTTCAATTAGCATAAAATTTAAGAATTCTCTTTCTAACATCTCTCTCAAAAGTCGATCATGCAAAAATTTTTTCCTTTAAAGAAGAGTCGTCCTTTAAAAGGATGTGGTCAATAGATCCACCGATTTTAGTCTTTATTGGCTGCAGCTAACTTTCATCTTATGCCACTGCTTGGCCTTTCACCTTCCTTCTCTCTTCATCTTCATAAATTGGTTTAGATGAACCAACCTCTTTCATTGTAGGAGGTGGCATTTCATATATTTCTTTGAATAAATTCTCCAAATCTCCATCAATCACTTCCTTCTCATTCACAATTAAGGAGTCAACTTCTTCAAAATTACCATATTCAATATCAGCATCAATGATCTATGTATCAACTTAAGAGATTTTCTCTGTTTCTCCAGAATTGATATCCAACTCTATCACTTCTGTGTTTTCATCATCAACTTCCACATTATCATGAAAAACATCCTCAACCTCAACTCCCCTTACTTCTTCATGAATAATATTTTTAGTTTCCACATTTTCTTCAGTTTCATCCTCCACTTGATCCTCATCTTCAATCTCATTATATATAATTACAGTCATGTTCACTGAGTTTTCAGCAACAGGAGTAACAACAGGAACATTCTCCTCCTGTTTTGGTGCATCTAAGGTCTTCTCAACAACATACTTCAAGGTTTGAAGTTCTATAAGATCATCATTTAGAAGTTTTTCCAACTTAGAGTTCCTCTCCTTTAGTTCATTGTTCGTTGTTCTTAAGTTAGAATTTTCCGTTAAAAGATCAAAGTTTCTTGTTAGAAGGTTCATTCTTAAAGATAGGGATGGTGAAATGTCAGGGTTAAATTATTCTAGTTCAGATGTTTGGGTAGTTCTAGCTTTATGGATTGGGCTTTGAATGATGGGTAAGATTAGATGTGGTATAGAATTTCTAGTTTGGACTAAAGGAGTTTGGCTTTGGGTTTGGGTAAATGGTGATGTAGAGTGGTCAGTTTGAGCAATGTCTAATGAGTGGGATGGAGATTGGATTGGTGAGTATGGTTGTTTTATTAGGTGGGCTTCAATAAATTCAGGTATATATGGTTCAAATGGGATTGGTTCAGGAATGTAAGGTTCATTGCTTTGGGTTTCGATTGGTGAGTATGGTGGGGAAGGAATGTATGGTTCTTGAGTGTGGGTTTGGATTGGTGATTGTGGTGCGGAATAAATGTAAGGCTCATGGGTTTGGGTTAGGATTGGTGAGTCTGGTGGTGTAAGGTTTGTTGTATGTTGAATTACATTAGCAATAACATCATCATGAAATACCTCCTGATCAACCTATGGTTGCACCTCAGCAACATTCTCCTTAACAACCAACTCATCACCTTGTTCATCACCATGATTATCATCATCAGAATCACTGCTTTCCTCATCACTTTCATCATCAGTTTCCTCATCACTGCTCACCATAGATGAAGCATGAACCTTCATAACTTCAATTTAATTATTTACTAGCCATGGAAAGATATCAAACTCTACCTCCGGATGAATCTGACTTGTTGCCGTTAACCTCTTGATTCCCCTATATACATTCGGATCTTGGAGAACAAGTGTAGCACCAGTAGTTGGCAAGTCTGGATGGAACCCTTTAAAAACAATATGTAGAAATCTACGGTACATGAGGTATTTATCTGCTTCTCTCTTCCTTGAATTTATTACAAACCTTCATAGATCATCCTTTAGAACATGAAAGGTTGATCATATAGGACAACTATAGTGGTTGTTGCTAAATCCCTGCTAAAAAGGGTCCATGTGCCCCTTCTCAAGGACATGCTTTGATTAATGTGATGAATTAAGAACCAGTATATTAATGGAAACATTCTTTTCTGTAATTGTCCCTCATTGATGTTTCTTTGATAACCCATGGTCTCCTGAAAGACCCTTAACAACCTTTGATGTGAATAAGATAGTTGTCCAGAAAAGTTATCATTCAGTTGTAAACTCGCTCGGATAAGTTGCTCAGTTATTTCCACTTCTCGGCCAAGCATAGTTGCCTCTATTCTTATGTCATTTACGTCATCAACATATTGTGCGGTCTTCTAGAAATCTGTGTGATGATTTTTGTATATAATTAGGCTTTCTGTGAGGGCGAACCGCAAGTTTGATAGATTTAACCAATTGATCATCAGTTCTAAAGGCTGATTCTCATCAGTGATTTGGAGAAAAGCACATATATTATGCTTCGGTTCAAATTTATACGACATATCTGCACACATACTAGCAAACACACATTCAAGGTAGAATTTTAGTCAATGGAACATATTTTCAACATGCATGTAGAAATAATTGAAGAATAAGGCATAAAAGGATTCTTTATAAACTTGTTCTTTGACGTTAGTAAAACTGAAAATTAAAGCCCTAAACCCATATAATGAGTGTAGGAAATCATTTAATCAAAGCTTACCAAGTCAGAAATAGAAAAGATGATATATTTTAGATCGATTTAGCAGGCAACATTTCAATAGCTAGGGAACGAGTAAACTGGGTGTAACAGTAGAGAGAGAGAAAAGTGAATGAAATTTCTCTAAGTCCTCCTTTTATACTGTACCTTTTAGTGTTTGAAGCTGGGTTTTAAATGCATTTGTCCTTTAGTAAATGAATACTACCAAAACCTATTATTCAAATTTCTCAAACACAAGGCCTGCTCGAGCAAGGTATTTTACCAAAGTTTGCTCAAGTATGAAGTATACTCGCTTTTAGTTTTATTAGAAATATATCACATGAGAAAATGAAAGAAGTATACTCGAATATACAAGATTGCTTGAAAAGTTAATCGCAAGCCTCACATAGAATGCAAATCTTTACATAAAAGTGTGCTCGATATCACATAGTTTACTCGAAAACACTTATATAACAAAACAAAATAATCAGACCTACTCAAAAACACAATTACTTCAATAATTCATCAAGTATATTCGAAGATAATTAGAAATCATAAAACATAATAAAAATAGACAAATCAACAAAAATAAGGCATTTTGAAGTAGATTTGCTATTAGATCAACCCTTTGACTTAAACTATAAATAGGCAACAATTTTCTTTGAAGAACAAAAGTTTAAGAACAAATGGTGCATTTTGAGATCAAATTTCAGTTTTCATTTCTAACCACTTTCTTTTACGAAAAGACCTCAACATGGGATCATATTGATTAAATCACCTTTCACTACCTCTGTCTCAGCATTATTATGACAGATTAGGTAGGTTGATAGCAGGTAAATACTTAGCATGAATTTCATTACTTTAGTGATATCTTTAATTTTCAATTATATGCATAATACATACACGGATAATACTTATTACACTATGATGTCTCATATTTTTTCTCAAAGCTTATTTGGCTTTCTCTAGATCACCCAAATTCAATTCAACCCCCAGATATTTGGCCAAAATATCTTATAATGACAGAACATGAATAATTTTATTTTGTTAATAAATTTATCTTTCCAAGACTTCAAACTTTTGAGGTTGAACATTGGACTTACATGGCACACATTTCGGACTTACAAGTCGTCCATTAAAGTTGTTCAGGGCTTATAATGATACCCCACCTTTGTCATACTAGTTTAAACCCTCAAGTTTGTATAATTTATCAACTTTTGGTTGATGTAATCCTTTTGCACAGATTTTTTCTTTTTCATATATAAAAATTAGTCATTTTTAGTTACCAACACCAACAGACTTGGTGACTGGGTTGTTACCTTTCTGCCTATCATTTGGAGAAATGCATTTTGAGACATGAGTATTTCATTAATGCATCACCACATTAAGTTTAGCAGTTTTATTTTAATTTATATCACCCCAGGTTTTACACATCGTGGAAAGCTACCATACTTATCAATGACTGCTCTAATAGTATTTTAGCCTATTAAATCCATATGATCAGTGTAAATAACTAATTTTCTATTATGTCCCAAAAAGGTTGGATCAATTTCAATTTAAACCATTTTTAAGCTTCTCCAAAGCTTGAACAGAATAATCTTATTATATCTCACACCAAAAGTTTGTTCTTTCATCAAAAAAAAAAAATTGTACTTGTGAAAACCTTCTTTGATAAATCATTTAATCACTTAAGTTTTAGCAAAAAAGCATTTTTGACAAAGAAAAACTATTCACATAATCAGCAAGTTACATTGATGCATAGACACAAGTAAGAATACATGACTTTCATTCAAGAAAAAACGTGCACAAATCAACTTGTCCAAAGCACACATTGCACAATCATTTCAAAACAACAATCATGATTAATTTTCAGGCAAGAATGCAAATAATTAAATTCAAAACAGATACAATCATGCTCATCAATTATCATGAAACACAAATTCACATTTAGATATCAAAGACACCTAAATCATCAAATATTCAATTAAGCAAATATTAATCATAGCAAAAATCACATAATCACACACAAATCACTCAACAACTTGTCAGAATCGGTCTTCCTAGGACATATATTAGAGTTGATGTGGCTAGTACATTATGATCCAAGTCGGGTCATACCCAATAACAAGCTAGACAAACACCCACTATATTTATTTTAAGATATGATCTAATAAATAAATATTAACAATTATGATATTTAGAAAATGGGTTTCTAAATATTTGCACTTGTATAATAAATAAATTATATGGATAATTTATATTTTGAGAGAGATATCTTATAATGTTATTTAAGTTGGTAAATAACATGATGCATGTAAATTACAATATGTTATGTTACATTTTATATGATGTAACAAATATATAACACAAGTAATTAATTTGAAAGAGTTTGAAAATTTGGGAGGGAATATCTTTCTCTCTCATCTATTTATTAATACACTCTTTCAAGAACATGAAATAGATTTGATTGGCCAAGAGAAGTGTGCCAAGGTTGCATCTTTTCATTCTCTCTCACACAAAAAAGTTGCAAGTAAACTCTTTCTTTTTCTCTCTTGAATTCGGCCAAGATCGGTAGGATCAAGAAGGAGTTTCAAGTGTGTAAATCCTAGCAAATCAAGGGTGTCTTGTTGATGGCTTGTGGGTATACAAGCTTTTGGTGCTTCTACTTTGAAGACTAGTCATTCAATCCTCATCTTCCTTCATATTTCTTAGCATCTTGAAGGTAGTATGCTAAAACACCCTATGGTTGTTTTGATAGTATGTATTATCGTATATGGATCCGGGCATGGGGTTTTTACATATAAAATCGGTTTTATATTAATCTAAATAACTAGATTTAAAACTAATTAATCCGATGCGTTTTTCATATAAATGGGTTTATATAACTTTGATAATCTTGTTAAAACCCAAAAATGGCATTAAGAGCCGCTTATACGAATACATGATACAATAGATCTAAATATTTTTGGGTTTTATGGTGTGGTTCACCATATGGCCGAAAGTTTTAAGCTTTTGGTTAACCCTTGGTTTTGCAAGATTATACTTTACATACATGTGATAATCTTGAAGAATTAAGTGATTTGAATAATTAATTATTTTGTTTGGACAAAAACCCAAAACTTTAGGTTTGATTAGCCTTGGTCGAAAGTTTTATGGGTAAAAAGGGGAACCATTTTGGCATTCTAAGACCTTTAATATTTGGATGTGCATTTGGATGCTCATAACCTAGCCATGACCTTTTGAATGTGTGTTTGCGTTGTGTGACACCCGGTAAATTCCCAATCCCTTAAACAAAGTAATCAACCTAAATATTAGGTAATTATGTTATATGCGCCCTGCGCGAGCGCGCCATATTAGAATCAGCGCGTGCATTTGTTATGTGCGCCCTGCGCGAGCGCGCCATGTTAATCAGCGCGTGCATTTGTTATGTGCGCCCTGCGCGAATGTTTTGGCTTTATGTTTTCATGTACCTTAACGTTATGTTGTCTAATGGGTTGACCATCCCGCATGATGCTAAGGCGGGTGCATCCTAAATCGTTTATGCGCGTGCGGAAGGGAATTAACCTCCCCGCATGGCGGGAACATTGAGAGCTAGTTTGTCTGAAGCTCCAAGATGGAATTGACTTCAACATAACTGATCACTATGTTGAATTACCAAGACCACCTGGAGAATCTACAAATGAAACTCAATGTCCCTAACTGCGAGAAGGTTACGCACCTACCCGCAGCAAAGAAATGTCCTTCACGCAGAAAGCTATGCGCACAAAGTGATACGCACAGAACACTTAGTCTATTCTCCAGACGTAAGGAGATTACTCCCGCCCAAAAGGAAACAGTAGCGTGTTTCAGAGATTTTCCACTTTTTACTGTACACTGACAAAAGTACCTGAAAAAGCACACTGTAACACGAAAAGTCAACTGTCAGCCACCCTATTCTCACCAACCCCAGACCTGCATGTCCTGACCAAATCAAAATCAAAATCATTTATCCACTACTCCACTTTTAAATAAATAATAATAATTTCCATACTTTATCATCATTACCCCTAGATATGAAAAGATTACAATCCCCTAAAGCAAGGGATTGTGTTCCCTTGAGTTTGCCTATAAATATGTAACCTAAATTATCACCCAAAACACACTTCAAAGAACTGCAAACTTGCACTAATCCTCTCCCAAGCATCCGTTGTTTTCATTTCCGATCCTGTTACTAGGTAAGCCGAGATTATAACCCTGAGATCTACTTTCCAACCCTTATATTCTCCTATTTCTTGATCTTAATATATATATTTAATCGTATTCTAGACCTTCAAATTCAAAGGCCAACACCAAGAAAACCCGAATCTCGATTAAATCCCTTAACAAGAACCACAGGTGAGTCTCACAGCCCCTATTTTCACTGTTTTCACTAATTTTAAACTGTTTTCGGGGCGAGGGACACGTACTTAAATAATGTTTTATCATGGTATACTTACAAGCTAAGCAAGCGATTATGTGTTTAAATTATGTTTCATGATGAGCAATGCGAACGGTTATCTATGGTTTTTCGATGTATGTGCGCTAGAATTCGAGTAAGTGATCACTTTACCATTGGAACTCTAAGGGTAGGGACTGCTGGTTTGATCCACCCACTCGTAGGGGTCGCACCTCTTTGCATGGACGAGTGCCTAGTATGGTCATGGGGCATTACTATGGGTTTGAGCCCGCTCGTAGGGGTCGCGCCTCTTTGCATGGACGAGCGCCTTGTTTTCCGGCACAACGTCCGCGCGTAACCCGCGGGACGGAATTATTGATTAGCTCGTAGGGGCAGCGCCTCTTTGCATAGACGAGCACGGTTTTTCAGAAATGTCCACGCGTAAACCGCGGGACGGCATTATATTATTTAGCTCGTAGTGGCAGCGCCACTTTGCATGGACGAGCACACTTCCGGTAATGATCGCGCGTAGCCCGCGGAACGACTTTTATCAGAAATATGTGTCAGATCTATGTTTTCATATGGATTATCAAGTATATGTTTAGACATGAAATCAGAAATGTGTTTCAATATGATTTTATCAAGACTATGATGCAATGCGATTTATATAGTTACAAAAACTTGTGAACTCACTCAGTTTATACTGATCCAAATGTTTTTACGTGTCTTTCAGGAGATAACGAGGTAGCGCATGGAGTCACACTTAGAGCACCTCACGCTGAACATCTAAAATTAGCTTTTTGGAAGATTTTAGTTCTATCCCTTCGATGCGCATAGTTGTTCCCGCCGCGCAAGGGGATAGGGCGTGGAAATCTTCAACAGTTTTATACTTGGATGTTTTTATGTAATTTTTAAACAATGTAATGTATTTGTATTAAACATTTTTATGCGCAACGAAAATCTTACTATAAATGTTTGCAATGGCCCGTGCTTAATTATCAATCCCCACTCGCGCGCGCCCGGCTGTTTCCGCCGCTCAGGGCCGGGTGTGACAGATTGGTATCAGAGCCAGGTTATAGCGAACTAGGAAAAGAAGTTTTAACCTAGACTATAACCGTTGGGGGAAATCGCATGAAATATTTTCAAAAGAAACTATACACACACTTAGGAACACGGGTCACACAGTGTCTAGTAAATAAAGAAACGTTATGTGCTCAGAATACATGCGCTAAGATTGATATGTTTTCACTCTTTTAAAGCGAGAATGCCTCCAACTAAAGCCAAGGGAATTACCATGACACCCGAGGAACTCGCGGAAATAATCGCGCAAGCGATCGCGACACATGAGGCCAGCAAGGCCGAATCAAGTCAGGGTCGTCAGAATGAGACCCCAGAACCCGAATCAGGAGCCTTGGACAAAGGATGCTCCTACAAGACATTCATGGCCTGTAAGCCTTGGCCATTCAAGGGTACCGAAGGGGCCATTGGGCTCTACAACTGGATTGACAAGATGGAGACAGTTCTCTCCATTAGCGGATGTAGTGAGAACCAGAAGGTCCTTTACGCGACCTGCATGTTCCAAGAGGCAGCTTCGTCTTGGTGGAAGCTTCAAACGAAAACATTGGGGCGAGAAGTTGCTCTCCACAAGACCTGGGAGTAACTGAAGGAAATGATGATGAGAAAGTTCTGCTCTCGCGCAGAAATCCAGAGTCTACAACAGGAATTCTGGAACCACACCATGGTAGGAACGGATATCGACGCCTACAACAACCGGTTCAACGAGCTTTGCCAGTTGGTGCCAGACATGGCAAACACGGAGGAAAAGAAGATCGAGAGGTATATTTTTGGGTTACCTCCTGTTGTTAGGGTTCCGCTCAACGCCGCAGCGCCTCCAACCTTTGATGAGGCGGTAGCGCGGGCCATCACCCTTACAAGGGATACGGTCCGTGCGGGTATGTTGACTACGCGCGGAAACGAGCAGCGAACCTCTGACTCCAAGAGGAAATGGAACCCTCACCACCGAGGGTCCGACTCCAAGCAGCCACCGTTCAAGAAGCAGGAGAGCGTAAGGGCTTACGCGATCCAAGCCGCAGAGCCATCAAGGAAAGGATACAGTGGGCCTTACCCATGGTGCAACAAATGCAAGTATCACCACGAGGGTGAATGCGCAAGAATCGAATGCGCCAAATGTGGCAGACCAGGGCACAAGACGATGAATTGCCGTGTCAGAGAAGCTGGAGCAAGCGACAACTGCTACGCATGCGGGAAGCCAGGGCATTTTAGTCGGGATTGCCCGCAAAAGGGAAACCAAGCTCGCGGGAGAGCTTTTGTGATCGGCGCAGGCGAAGCTAAAGAAGAGCCGAATGTGGTAACCGGTACGTTTTTGCTTAACGGACATTTTGCATCTGTCTTATTTGATACTGGCGCTGACCTAAGTTTTATATCCGCTGAGTTTAAAGACTCCCTAGGCCTAGCAACCAGTAGGCTAGACACGCCTTATACTATAGAACTAGCCAATGGTAGGCAGTTATGCGCGAACGAAAGAACTGAACAATGTGTAATAGTCATGGGAGGTCACGGGTTCAATATTAATTTGTTGCCAATAGACTTGGGAAGTTTTGACATTGTGGTAGGTATGGATTGGTTAGTCGAGAACCGCGCGGAAGTTATTTGCCATGAGAAGCAGGTTCGGATCCCACTGTTGAACGGAGAAACCTTGGTAATTCAAGGGGAAAGAAGGGGAGTTGCGACGAAACTGATTTCGTGCCTAAAGGCGCGTAAGTGCCTAAGGAAAGGGTGCTACGCCTTCCTGGCGCATGTAGTAGAGAAGAAAGGAGATGAGCGAAGAATTGAAGACTTACCAGTAGTGCGCGAATTTCCAGAAGTTTTTCCTGAAGATTTGCCCGGATTACCGCCGCCGAGACAAGTCGAGTTTCGTATTGATTTGGTCCCAGGAGCTGCGCCAGTAGCTCGAGCGCCTTATCGACTAGCTCCATCTGAGATGCAAGAGCTATCCAATCAGTTACAGGAACTATTGGATAAGGGTTTCATACGCCCAAGCTTTTCACCTTGGGGAGCTCCAGTACTGTTTGTTAAGAAGAAGGATGGTTCGTTCAGAATGTGTATTGACTACAGGGAGCTGAATAAGCTGACAGTCAAGAATCGGTACCCCTTACCGAGGATTGACGACTTATTTGACCAGTTGCAAGGATCCAGTTATTATTCGAAGATAGATCTACGGTCCGGATACCACCAACTTAGGGTCCATGAGGAAGATGTGCCGAAAACAGCCTTCCGAACTAGATACGGCCATTATGAGTTCTTAGTGATGCCTTTCGGGCTAACTAATGCGCCGGCTGTATTCATGGATCTGATGAACCGCGTGTGCAAACCATACTTGGACAAGTTTGTGATTGTGTTTATAGATGATATTCTGATTTACTCTCGGACCAAGGCCGAGCATGAGCAACACCTGAGATTGATTTTGGAATTGTTGAGGAAAGAAAAGTTGTATGCGAAGTTTTCCAAGTGCGAGTTTTGGCTTAGAGAAGTTCACTTTCTCGGTCACGTTGTAAACGAGAAAGGAATACACGTTGATCCTTCCAAAGTCAAGGCCATCGAAAACTGGGAAGCGCCAAAAACCCCAACTGAGGTGAGGCAATTCCTAGGACTAGCTGGCTACTATCGACGCTTCATTGAGAACTTCTCCAAGATAGCTCTACCACTGACCGCGCTAACTCAGAAAGACAAGAAGTTTGTTTGGGGCGAAAGTCAGGAAGCAGCGTTTCAAATGTTGAAACAGAAGTTATGTAGTGCGCCAATTTTGTCTTTACCCGAGGGGACGGATGACATCGTCGTTTACTGCGAAGCTTCACATCAGGGACTCGGATGTGTCCTTATGCAGCGAGACAAAGTCATAGCGTATGCCTCGCGCCAACTCAAGACCAATGAAAAGAACTACACAACGCATGATCTGGAACTTGGAGCGGTTGTCTTCGCGCTAAAGATTTGGCGCCATTACCTCTATGGTACAAAGTGTATAATCTTTACGGATCACAAGAGCCTTCAACATATATTTGATCAAAAGGATTTAAACATGAGGCAACGAAGATGGGTGGAGTTGTTGAATGATTATGATTGTGAAATTAAGTACCACCCTGGAAAGGCGAATGTGGTAGCAGACGCGCTAAGTAGGAAGGAGCGAATAAAAACGCTACGAGTCAAGGCTCTAAGGTTGACCATTCACACAGATCTCTCTACCCGCATCCGAGACGCTCAGCAAGAAGCCTTGAAACCAGAGTTTGTTAAAAACGAATGCCTTGGGGGTATGATTAAGAGTTTGGAACTTAAAGAGAACGGCAATCTATATTTCGCTAACCGCATATGGGTCCCTCTCAAGGGAGGATTGCGCGAGCAAGTACTAAACGAAGCTCACAAGACGCGGTATTCCGTACATCCTGGTGCAGACAAGATGTACCAAGATGTTAAAGTGCTGTATTGGTGGCCCAATCTTAAAGGCGCCATCGCGACGTATGTCAGTAAGTGCCTGACGTGTTCGAAGGTAAAGGCTGAGTACCAGAAACCATCAGGGTTGCTTCAACAGCCAGAAATTCCCATGTGGAAGTGGGAACAAATCTCTATGGACTTCATCACCAAACTGCCAAGGACACCTGGGGGTTATGACACGATCTGGGTTATTGTAGATCGGCTAACTAAGTCAGCGCACTTCCTACCGATCAAGGAAACCGATAAGATGGAAAAGTTAGCCCGATTGTATATTCGAGAAGTAGTTTCAAAACATGGAGTCCCAGTGTCCATCATTTCTGATAGAGATAGTCGGTTCACCTCAAGATTTTGGAGATCGTTACAAGGGGCTTTAGGTACTCGTCTTGACATGAGTACGGCATATCATCCCCAAACAGATGGACAAAGCGAACGAACAATCCAGACATTGGAAGATATGCTGCGCGCGTGCGCAATCGATTTCGGTGGTAGCTGGGATACTCATCTCCCATTGGTTGAATTTTCTTACAACAACAGTTATCACACAAGCATCAAGGCTGCGCCGTTCGAAGCTTTGTATGGGCGCAAGTGTAGATCCCCACTGTGCTGGGCTGAAGTAGGTGACAAGCAAATGACTGGTCCAGAATTGATCCAAGAAACAACAGACAAGATTTTTCAGATAAGGGATCGCCTTAAGACAGTGCGCGATAGACAGAAGAGCTACGCAGATGTGCGAAGGAAACCATTGGAATTTCAAGTAGGGGATAAAGTACTTTTGAAAGTCTCTCCATGGAAAGGAGTCCCCCGTTTCGGCAAGCGAGGAAAGTTGAATCCGCGCTTCATCGGACCATTTGAGATCCTGGAAAGGATCGGTCCGGTTGCTTATAAACTCCGTTTACCCGCCGAACTCAGTGGAGTTCATGATACGTTTCATGTGTCCAACCTCAAAAAGTGTTTATCTGATGAAACGTTGATTTTACCATTGGAAGAGGTTCACATCGACAAACAACTGCACTTCGTAGAAGAGCCTATAGCCGTAACCGATTGGAAAGAACAAAAGTTACGCAGAAGCAGAATCAAGTTAGTAAAGGTTCAATGGAACTCGAGGCGTGGGCCTGAATTCACTTGGGAAAGAGAAGACCAGATGCGCATGAAATACCCACACCTCTTTCAGAGCATGGCTTCTGCCAGCAACGTCTCCTAAATTTCGGGATGAAATTCCCTTAACAGGGAGAGAATGTGACACCCGGTAAATTCCCAATCCCTTAAACCAAGTAATCAACCTAAATATTAGGTAATTATGTTATATGCGCCCTGCGCGAGCGCGCCATATTAGAATCAGCGCGTGCATTTGTTATGTGCGCCCTGCGCGAGCGCGCCATGTTAATCAGCGCGTGCATTTGTTATGTGCGCCCTGCGCGAGCGCGCCATGTTAAGAACCAGCGTGGGCATATGTTATATGCGCCATGCGCGAATGTTTTGGCTTTATGTTTTCATGTACCTTAACGTTATGTTGTCTAATGGGTTGACCATCCCGCATGATGCTAAGGCGGGTGCATCCTAAATCGTTTATGCGCGTGCGGAAGGGAACTAACCTCCCCGCATGGCGGGAACATTGAGAGCTAATTTGTCTGAAGCTCCAAGATGGAATTGACTTCAACATAACTGATCACTATGTTGAATTACCAAGACCACCTGGAGAATCTACAAATGAAACTCAATGTCCCTAACTGCGACAAGGTTACGCACCTACCCGCAGCAAAGAAATGTCCTTCACGCAGAAAGCTATGCGCACAAAGTGATACGCACAGAACACTTAGTCTATTCTCCAGACGTAAGGAGATTACTCCCGCCCAAAAGGAAACAGTAGCGTGTTTCAGAGATTTTCCACTTTTTACCGTACACTGACAAAAGTACCTGAAAAAGCACACTGTAACACGAAAAGTCAACTGTCAGCCACCCTATTCTCACCAACCCCAGACCTGCATGTCCTGACCAAATCAAAATCAAAATCATTTATCCACTACTCCACTTTTAAATAAATAATAATAATTTCCATACTTTATCATCATTACCCCTAGATATGAAAAGATTACAATCCCCTAAAGCAAGGGATTGTGTTCCCTTGAGTTTGCCTATAAATATGTAACCTAAATTATCACCCAAAACACACTTCAAAGAACTGCAAACTTGCACTAATCCTCTCCCAAGCATCCGTTGTTTTCATTTCCGATCCTGTTACTAGGTAAGCCGAGATTATAACCCTGAGATCTACTTTCCAACCCTTATATTCTCCTATTTCTTGATCTTAATATATATATTTAATCGTATTCTAGACCTTCAAATTCAAAGGCCAACACCAAGAAAACCCGAATCTCGATTAAATCCCTTAACAAGAACCACAGGTGAGTCTCACAGCCCCTATTTTCACTGTTTTCACTAATTTTAAACTGTTTTCGGGGCGAGGGACACGTACTTAAATAATGTTTTATCATGGTATACTTACAAGCTAAGCAAGCGATTATGTGTTTAAATTATGTTTCATGATGAGCAATGCGAACGGTTATCTATGGTTTTTCGATGTATGTGCGCTAGAATTCGAGTAAGTGATCACTTTACCATTGGAACTCTAAGGGTAGGGACTGCTGGTTTGATCCACCCACTCGTAGGGGTCGCACCTCTTTGCATGGACGAGTGCCTAGTATGGTCATGGGGCAGTACTATGGGTTTGAGCCCGCTCGTAGGGGTCGCGCCTCTTTGCATGGACGAGCGCCTTGTTTTCCGGCACAACGTCCGCGCGTAACCCGCGGGACGGAATTATTGATTAGCTCGTAGGGGCAGCGCCTCTTTGCATAGACGAGCACGGTTTTTCAGAAATGTCCACGCGTAAACCGCGGGACGGCATTATATTATTTAGCTCGTAGTGGCAGCGCCACTTTGCATGGACGAGCACACTTCCGGTAATGATCGCGCGTAGCCCGCGGAACGACTTTTATCAGAAATATGTGTCAGATCTATGTTTTCATATGGATTATCAAGTATATGTTTAGACATGAAATCAGAAATGTGTTTCAATATGATTTTATCAAGACTATGATGCAATGCGATTTATATATTTACAAAAACTTGTGAACTCACTCAGTTTATACTGATCCAAATGTTTTTACGTGTCTTTCAGGAGATAACTAGGTAGCGCATGGAGTCACACTTAGAGCACCTCACGCTGAACATCTAAAATTAGCTTTTTGGAAGATTTTAGTTCTATCCCTTCGATGCGCGAAGTTGTTCCCGCCGCGCAAGGGGATAGGGCGTGGAAATCTTCAACAGTTTTATACTTGGATGTTTTTATGTAATTTTTAAACATTGTAATGTATTTGTATTAAACATTTTTATGCGCAACGAAAATCTTACTATAAATGTTTGCAATGGCCCGTGCTTAATTATCAATCCCCACTCGCGCGCGCCCGGCTGTTTCCGCCGCTCAGGGCCGGGTGTGACACGTTGTGATTTATTCGATTATTCAATTTGGCTGTAATATTCATTTATTTGGGTTTGTAATATATTTATTCATTTCATATTGGGTTGTAATAATAAGTAGATTAGTTGTATTTCTTTTACTAGAGAAAAATGTTTGAGGATATATTTTTTTGTAAAAGAAGATGCAACAAGGTAACAGTTTTTGGTTTTGGGCCTTAATGGACCTCATAGTCCAAGATGGGATTTAAGCCCAAAGGCCAAAGCCCAAACATGGAGGCCCAAGAATGCTAGGAGCTGAAGTTGGAGCCTAAATAAAGTGGAAGAGTCACAACACACGGTGGACACTTGAAGCATATGGATGCGGGATCAAGTGGGAGTTCACCGATACATGCCTTGTGTAATTCTTGTCCCTTAGGATAGACCTTTTGGCACTTGTTTCGGTCAACAAGTGTTGTCATTTTAGGTTGCCATGGTTATGGACTTGTGGTTGGTTTATTTATGCTTGTTTGGTTGATTTATATTTTTTTCTGCATATGGATTGTTAACAATTAAAACCAAACAACTTGCATAAAATTGGTTCCGTAGAAATCATTAGGTAATAAAATTGGTTTTATTAAAGGTTAATGATTTCATTAAAAAATGGGTTTTATTAAATAGAACTTTGAAAATTGCTTTTCAAACAAAGTACCATACATTTGAGTGTATACAAATACAAGGTACATAAATAGTTTCCAATCTAGAATTTAGAAAACTTAAATCTCTTTTAAAACAAGTTTAACACCATCCTTTTATACAACACTCGAATCACTTGGGAACTCGATGTGGGTAAAGTTTACCTAACCAAATAGGAGAAAACTTGTGAGTTTGATGTGGATTTGCCATATTTGTGGGATAAAGGTCACCTAACCACTTGTATGTGCTAATTCACATGTGTGTGTAAGCAAGACGACTTGATTTGGAAACCATGTGAATAGGGTCACCGAAACATGGCGTACAAAGGTGTTAATGGATTAAACATGCCAACTAAACATATGATGTTTAACCGATCCCATAAAACTAGAATTTGCAAAGGGTTGCAATTGTCAAACGTTGACTACCTTGTTAATTCAATAGTAGGATAAAGGTCACCTAACAACTTTTTGAATGTAACGTTGGGTTCTAAATTTTAATCTTTAATTTTCTTGGAGACATAAAGGGTATTAACGATTAAAATTACTAAATGATATCAAAAATACTAAAATTGAGCTTTGTTAAATTATGTAGATGGCCGAAAACAATCCACCTAACGGAATTATCCCACTCGTGATTAACCTAGCACTAAGAGCTATACTTGATAAGGATCGCCTTAACTATAACAATTTTATGGATTGGTATCAAAATTTGTTTCTCAAACAAGAAAATAAATCCTACATATTCGACGATCCTATTTCCGATAAATCAAACATTGACGATTTAGATGCTTATAACGATTGGTTGAAATAAACCTATGATTCCTAAGATTCAAAAGGACTTTGAAAATCATGGGGCATATGACATGATCACCCAACTTAAGGCAATGTTCCTTACTCAAGCTAGGGTGGAACGCTTCAAAACGGTTCGAGCGCTTCATGCATTTCGTATAGAAGAAACACAATTGGTTTCATCTTATATGCTTAAGATGAAAAGCCACATTGATCGACTTGAACGGCAAAATTGTCTCGTCACAAAAAATTTTGCCACGGATATGATCCTAAATGGACTAACCAAAAGGTTTGAGACTTTTCTTATGAACTACAACATGAATGGATGGGATAAGAGCATTGGTGAGCTCACGCAATGCTCAAGACGGCCGAAGCAGGAACGGGTAAAAGGGTTTTACCGGTTCTCACGATCAAAGAAGAGGATAAGAAGAGGCATCACCCGGAACCTAAAGCAAAGGTTGAAAATGGTAAGGGACACGTCAAGGGTAAGTTCAACAGGAAGGCATAATATGAACCACCCAAACCAAAGAAGCTAAACGTTAGCTCAGAGGATCCGTGATTTCGTTGTGGTGAGATAGGTCATTGGATGAGGAATTATCCAACCTATCTCAAGGAGTAAATCTGAGAGGGATGCGGGGCAAACCTCAGGTACAACTTTCATGATCCACATTTATCAAAATATTATTTCTTCTAACACATGGGTATTGGATATCGGATGTGGAACTCATATCTGCAATTCATTGCAGGATTACAAAAGAAAAAGTGACTTCAAGAAATGAGATATAATTCTCTTCATGGGAAATGGAGAAAAGGTTGATGTCCAAGGCCGAGGAGATTATGTTTTGAAGTTTCCAAATGGTTTGGAAGTTATTTTGAAAACATTTTGTATGCTCCTAGTTTGACTAGGAATATTATCTCTGTTTTTTTATTAAGACAATTTGGTTATGATTTAAAGTTTGTAAATGATGGTATTTATGTTTTCATGAATGATGACTTTTATTTTAAAGTGATGCCATCTAATGGCATTAATGAATTAGTTCAAGATAACACATCTATTAAAAACTTGTTGTACCAATCTAGCACCAGTAAACTCAAAATGGATTTGAGTAAGACTTATCTTTGGCATTGTCACCTTGGTCATATAAATAAGGATCGCATACATGCAATTCAAAAGAATGGTCTTTGGAATCAAATGTTGATTCATTTGATAAGTGTGAATCTTGTTTAAAAGGAAAGATGACCAAGGAACCCTTTAGTAGAACTAATGAAAGGGCAAAAGACTTATTTGGTATCATACATTTGGATGTATTTGGTCCATTTAAGGCAATGACAAGGAATGGTGAAAGATACTTCATTACCTTTATTGATGATTACTGTAGTTATGGGTATGTGTACTTGTTAAGACACAAAGATGAAGCCTTTGAAATGTTCAAAGTCTTCCAAAATGAAGTAGAAAATCAACTTAATAAAACAATCAAAGTACTTTGTTCGGATAGAGGAGGTGAATACCTTAATGATGCTTTTCTAGATCATCTTAGGAGACGTGGGATCTTCTCACAACTTATTCCACCCGGAACACCACAGCATAATGGTGTGTCTGAAAGGAGGAATCAAAGTCTATTGGATATGGTTTGATCCATGATGGCTAGAAGCACATTGCCTCTATAATTTTGGGGTTTTTATTTGCTCTCGGAAGCCCGTATTCTAAATATGGCACCAACCAAGAAAGTGGACAAGACACCTTTTGGAATATGGCATGGAAGGGTTCCATCATTATAATATTTAAAGGTATGGGGTTGTGAGGCTTATCTTAATCACAACACCCAAAACAAACTTGAAAGCCTATCCACTAAGTGTATATTTGTAGGATATCCCAAAGAATCTATGGGATATTTTTTCTATCACCCTACCGAGCAAAATGTGTTTATTGCTATAAAGGCCGAGTTCTTGGAAATTAAGTTCCTTATGGAAAGAACTAGTAGAACGGTGGAACTCGAAGAGGCTATAAAACCACAAGCCGATACACGTTTGGTTGATACTAGAAATCAACAAGAGGTTATTGAGAATGATCAAATGGTTGATCAAGACACACAAAACGTTCTCAAATCTGGTAGAATTAGTAATCAACCCGAAAGATACGGATTTTTCATGGATGGATGCTATATGGTAGATTCGGATGAACCCACCACATACCATGATGCAATGTCACAATCCGATTGTGACAAATGGCTTAAATCCATGAACGTTGATATGCAATCCATGCATGACAACCAAGTATGGGATTTGGTTGTACCACCTCTTAACTCCAAACCCGTTGGAAGTAAGTGGGTTTTCAAGAAGAACACCGATATGCATGGAAACTTGGATACTTATAAAGCAAGACTTGTAGCAAAAGGCTTTACTCAAACTCAAGGGGTCGATTATAATGAGACCTTTTTGCCGGTGGTAATGCTAAAGTCTATTAAGATATTATTTCCATAGCCGCATATTATAAATATGAGATTTGGCAAATGGATGTCAGAACCGCTTTTCTAAATGGACATCTTGAGGAAGATGTCTATATGGTTCCTCCCAAAGGTTTTGTTGATCCACAACATCCTAATAAAGTATGCAAGTTAAAGAAATCAATCTTTGGAATGAAACAAGCATCTAGGAGTTGGAATCACCGTTTTGATGAAGAGGTTATGAAATTCGGATTCATCAAGAACGCTGATGAGGCTTGTATGTATAAGAAAGCTAGTGGGAGCATCATTACCTTCTTAGTATTGTATGTTGATGACATACTACTATTTGGAAATGACATTCCAACCCTGGAAGGTGTAAAAGCCAGGCTTGGGAGTTGAATTTCCATCATGGATCTTCGTGAAGCCGCCTATATTTTGGGAATAAAGATCTATAGGGATAAATCAAGGCAGTTGATAGGTTTAAACCGAGGTGCATACATAGACAAAATCCTGAAAAGGTTCAAGATGGAAAACTCTAAGAAAGGTTTGGTACCTATTCAAAGAGGAAAGGTATTGGGTGCGACTCAATGTCCAAGCTCAAAGAATGAGCAAGAGAAAATGAAAGGCATCCCATACGCTTCGGCTATAGGATCCATCATGTATCCAATGATATGCACTAGACCGGATGTGTCATGAGCCTTAAGCATGACAAGTAGATTCCAACAAATACCGGGAAGTAGCCATTGGATGACGGTTAAGAGTATATTGAAATACCTAAGAAGGACTAAGGATATGTTTCTAATATATGGCTCTGGTGAGGAGGAACTCGTTGTAAAGGGTTACACAGATGTGAGTTTCCAAACTGATCGAGATGATTCTCGATCACAATCGGGATATGTTTTAATTATGAATGGTGGGGCAGTCTCTTGGAAGAGCGCAAAACAAGATGTGGTAGCATTTTCCACCACTGAATCGGAATACATCGTCGCCTCATAGGCAGCTCAAGAAGTTGTGTGGATTAGAAAGTTCATTGCCGACCTAGGGGTATTCTGTACCATTTAGGACCCTCTAGAGATTTTTTGTGACAACGAGGGTGTGATTTCTCAATTCAAGGAACCCCGTGCACATCAAAATACAAGGCACATTAAGCGGAGATTCAACTACATAATGGATGAAGTAGAAAAAAGGAAAGATATGTATTCACAAAGTTCACACCGATCAAAACATTGCGGATCCACTCACGAAGCTCCTTGAAAGGCCGAAGCATGAGAGTCATACTTGCGCCTTTGGACTTCGATATTCTAGCGATTGGATTTGATCTATTTTGTATTTGGATATCGGAACAATTGTTATTTTAACTCGTTCATATGATTATGGTTTATGATTATGACTTTTGAGTTACATTCTATTTTAGCATGTTTAAATCCGTGAATAAGTAAATTATTTTAAATGTCTGTAGTCGCTCATATTTGTGGGAACAAATATGAAGGTAAGACTATAATGAACTTGGATTGGTGGATATTCAAAAGGTTTGAATATAGAGCAAGGGTTTGCTACCAAAGTTCATAAATGTTTATGGGATATAAATATTGGACTGACCCGCCCTCAAATTTTACTGCATGGAATCCCTATGATTGGTGGTCATAAGTAAATTTGAGTAAAGGAGAATATCATAGTATCCTCCAACCTGAGATACATATTGGGTCTTGATATTCACCAAATATTATGCTTTGACTTTTCTTCACTGCTCTGAAAGATGACGGTACATAAGTCTAAGCTCAAGTGTAGTACGAGGTGATTGTAAGAGACGTATATAGTCAATAGGGTATTTTTCCCACTTATTCGTTGAGAATAAGATGTCTAAGGCTTGATAAGTTAAATCAACAGAGAATGTTCACTCTGTGTATCTGGATTTGACATGACATCAGTGGCAAAAGGATAAATGATATATTCACCTAAATCATTTTCTAGTATGGGACTTGAAGGGGATGGTGTTATTGAATGGCACTTCGTCATAGGTATTAGGGGTAGTAAAATGTTGTTGTCACACCCCGACTTAGGGCCCAGGCATGTGACCACTAGTTGGTACCTGTTTTGTAAATATATCAGAGTTTGTGGGTTAATTTTAGCGGAAGACTTTTGGTTTGAATATAATATTAATTTACATTGAAAATTTATTTGGGAATTAAATACCCAAGTATTCGGTTTACAAAATATAAGTTTATATTACAAGGATTTTAATATTCAAAAGTTGAGCTGTCACGTAACGCGCATATATCTCCATGACGACTCCAATCCTTGCTACTTCCTATAATACTTAGTTACCTGCATTGGGTTGGAAAAAATACGTCAGCTATGTGCTTGTGAACATGTATGACTCCAAAAGTGATTGAATAATAGTTACAATACAAATATTGTTTTTGTACACTCAGCAAGAAGTATTTCATTCTTGGTATTTGTACCACTACCCTACACACACAAAAGTGTTCCTCGAGCCACGTAGCCCTTAATAGAGAACTAGTTATGACTGTTAGCCCACGGCCACTAAGCCTTTGACTGTTTAGGCTGAACAGTTATGTTTGGATCTAGACACATGTGTAATCGGTCTGAGTTGCTTTTATTTTCTACTTTGTATTATAACATTTTAGAGATCACGTAATCTCATGTAAACGTTGACTAACTCTTCAAGACAAACACCCGTTCATCTTATAGAGTATAAATATGTTTTGACTGATTTGTAAATGTTAGCGTAATCACCTGTACCGTCAATGTGCGTTTGAAACATTGATTGAATGAGAATGATATTAACCTATACATAAATAGGTTTGTATAAATATTTGAATGGTTTTTATTGATTAAGCTATAACTCTTAAGCTTAACCTTGAAATCGTTTATCTTTGTTTGTGAATTAAACACTTTGTTTTTATGTGACGTTTGATATAGCATGCTTTGGCTTAATAGGTTATAACAAGTTGGCGAGTTTCTCCTAGTAAGTAAACGGGTCCCTCGATTGATTAGGATTTGTAAGAATTACTTCTCCTTAGGCAAGAAACTCACTACTAGTGATATCCCCTTACAGTTTACTACAGCCCGTCAAAATATATTTTTGTTAACATTACATCATTAAGAAGTAATGTTCATGAAAACTCGTTTGAATGTTTATAAATTACTTTCAAGGTTAAAGGCCATGGCCTCTATTGATGTTTAAGCTATAACTTAAATAACTTAAGCGTAATTCCTACCTTAGTACGGATACTTTGAATGATAATACTAAGAAAAAGGTGATGACTTGTCGGTAGGATCTTGATCTACTCGCTTAACTTGTTTGGAACTTTGTTACTTGCACAAATTTTGAGAATACAGACGGCCGAAGCGGGAATGGGTAAAAAGGTTTTTCCGGTTCTCACGATCAATGAAGGTGGCAATAAGAAGAGGCATCACCTGGACCTAAGGCAAAGGTTGCAAAAGGTAGGGGACACGTCAAGGGTAAGTTCAAAGGAAAGGCTAAAGCGGAACCAACCAAACCAAAGGAGAAGAAGCTAAAGGTTAGCTCGGAGGATCCATGCTTGGGTTGTGGTGAGAAAGGACATTGGATGAGGAATTGTCCAACCTATCTCAAAGAGTTGATGGCAAAGAGGGATGCGGGTCAAACCTCGGGTACAACTTTCATCATACATATTGATCTTATTGTTATTTCTTCTAACACATGGGTATTGGATACCGTATGTGGAACTCATATTTGCAATTTGTTGCGGGAGTTCAAAAGAAATAAGCAAAATTCAAGAAAGGAGATACAAGTCTCTTCATGGGCAATGGAGCAAAGGTTGACGTCGAAGCCCAAAGAGACTATGCTATGAAGCTTCCAAATGGTTTGGAAGTTGTTTTGAAAAACATTTTGTATGCTCCTATTTTGACTTGGAATACTATCTCTGTTTCTCTTTTAAGACAATATGATTATGATTTGAAATTTGTAGACAATGGTATTTGTGTTTTCATGAATGATGTCTTTTATTTTAAAGCAATGTCGTCTAATGGCATTTATGAATTAGTTCATGAGAACACATCCTTTGAAAACACGTTGTACCAATATAGCACCAAGACACTCAAAATGGATTTGAGTAAGACCTATCTTCGGCATTGTCACCTTGGTCACATAAACAAAGATCGCATACAAACACTTCAAAAGAATGGTCTTTTGGAATCAAATGATGATTCATTTGATAAGTGTGGATCTTGTTTACAAGGAAAGATGACCAAGGAACTCTTTAGTGGAACTAACAAAAGGGCAAAAGACTTATTAGGTATCATACATTCGGATGTATGTGAATCTTTTAAGGCAATGACAAGGAATGGTGAAAGATACATTATTACCTTTACCGACGATTATAGTCGTTATGGCTATGTGTTCTTGTTAAGACACAAAGATGAAGCCTTTGAAATGTTAAAAGTTTTCCAAAATGAAGTAGAAAATCAACTCAATAAAACCATCAAAGTACTTCATTCGATAAAGGAGGTGAATACCTAAATGATGCTTTTCTAGATCATCTTAGGAGATGTGGGATCATCTCACAACTTACTCCACCCGGAACACCACAACATAATGGTGTGTCCGAAAAGAGCAATCGAACACTATTGGATATGGTTTGATCTATAATGGCTAGAAGCGCATTGCCTCTATCATTTTGGGTTACTCGCGTTGCTCTCAGCAGCCCGTATTCTAAATATGGCACCACCCAAGAAAGTGGACAAGACACCTTTTAAAATATGGCATGGAAGGGTTCCATCATTATCATATTTAAAGGCACGGGGTTGTGAAGCTTATTTTAAGCACAACACCCAAAACAAACCCATGAGCCGATCCCTAAGTGTATCTTTGTAGGATATCCCAAAGATTCTATGGGATATTATTTCTACAACCCAACCGAGCAAAAGGTGTTCATTGCTCGAAAGGCCGAGTTCCAGGAGAATAAGTTCCTAGTGGAATTGACTAGTAGAATGATGGAACTCGAGGAGGATCGAGAACCACAAGCCGATACACGTTTGGTTGATACTAGCACTCAACAAGAGGATGTTGAGAATTATCAAATGGTTGATCATGACACATAAAACGTTCGGAAATCTGGTAGAATTAGTAATCCACCCGAAAGATATGGATTTTTCGGATGAACCCACCACATACCATGATGCAATGTCACAAATCCGATTGTGACAAATGGCTTGAAGCTATGAACGTTGAGATGCAATCCATGCATGACAACCAAGTATGGCATTTGATCGTACCACCTCTTACCTCAAAATCGGTTGGAAGTAAGTGGGTTTTCAAAAGGAAAACCGATATGCATGGAAACTTGGATACTTATAAAGCAAGACTTTTAGAAAAAAATTTTACTCAAACTCAAGTGGTTGATTATGATGAGACCTTTTTCGCTTGTGGCAATGCTAAAGTCAATTAGGATATTATTTTCCATAGCCGCATATTATGACTATGAGATTTGGAAAATGGATGTCAAAGCCGCTTTTCTGAATGGACAACTTGAAGAAGATGTTTATATGGTTCAGCCCGAAGGTTTTGTCGATCCAAAACATCCTAATAAAGTATGCAAGTTAAAGAAATCAATCTATGGATTGAAACAAGCATCTAGACGTTGGAATCACCGTTTTGATGAAGAGGTCAAGAAATTTGGATTCATTAAAAACGTTGTGGGAGCATTATCTCTTTCCTAGTATTGTATGTTGATGACATACTATTATTTGGGAATGACATTCCAACCATGGAAGGTGTAAAAGCCTGGCTTGGGAGTTGTTTTTCCATCAAAGATCTTGGTGAAGCCGCCTATATTTTGGGAATAAAGATCTATAGGGATTGATCAAGGTGGTTGATAGGTTTAAACCAAAGTGTATACATTGATAAAATCTTGAAAAGGTTCAAGATGGAAAACTCTAAAAAAGGTTTGGTACATATTCAAGAGGAACGATATTGAGTGCATCTCAATGTCAAAGCTCAAAGGATAAGAAAGGGAAAATGAAAGGAATCCCATACACTTTGGCTATAGGATCCATCATGTATGTTATGATGTGCACTAGACCGGATGTGTCATGCTCTTTGAGCATGACAAGTTGATACCAACAAAATCTGGGAAGTAGCCATTGGATGAAGGTTAAGAGTATATTGAAATACCTTAGAAGGACTAAGGATTTGTTTCTAATATATGGATCTGGTGAAGAGGAACTCGTTGTAAAGGGTTACACGGATGTGAGTTTCCAAACTAATCGATATGATTCTCGATCACAATCGGGATATGTTTTTGTTATGAATGGTGGGCAGTCTCTTAGAAGAGCGCAAAACAATATGTGGTAGCGTTGTCCACCACTGAATCGGAATACATCGTCGTCTCATTGGCCGCTCAAGAAGCTGCATGGATAAGAAAGTTCATTGCTGATCTAGGGGTGGTCCATACCATTCGGGACCCTCTAGAGATCTTTTTTAACAACGAGCGTGTGATTGCTCAAATCAAGGAACCCTGTGCACATAAAAAGACAAGGCACATTGAGCTGAGATTCAACTACATAAGGGTTGAAGTTGAGAAGGGAAATATATGTATTCGCAAAGTTCACACCGATCAAAACAATGCGGACCCACTCATGAAGCTCCTTGAAATGACGAAGCATGATGGTCATTCTTGCGCCTTAGGACTTTGTATTCTAGTGATTGGATTTGATTTATTTTTTTATTCGGAAATCGGAACAATTGTTAATTTGACTCATTCATAAGATTATGGTTTATGATTATGACATTTTGAGTTATGTTCCATTTTAGGATGTTTAAATCCATGAATAAGTTAACTATTCTAAATGTCCATAGTCGCTCATATTTGTGGGAACAAATATGAAGGTAAGACTATTGTTAGTACATGGTTTTGGCCTCTCGAGTATTTGTATTTATCGTTTTGTTTTTATTATTATAATGGAAAAGTTATTTATATTTAAGTCTATTCGTTAAGGTAATAATAGTTCGTTAAGGATGTTTAACAAACTAGTCTATTAAGTAATTTTTCTCCCATTCGTTAATGATGTATAACGAATGGGATCTTAGTTCATTATGTGTATTGTTATGTTTCTGTAATGTAAAGAAGTGGATGCCAATTCTTTACGGAATGTGTAACGAATTAGCTCCATCTTCTATATATAGAGGTTCTTACCTCTGTTTAATTTAAGTTTTGATTATTACGTATTGAACCTCTGTCCAATTTCTCTCTCGATCAAACTTCGTTAACCTATTACTAATATATACAAAACATAATAAAACTAATATAAATAATATAGATAACATAATTAAGGAGTAATCATGAAGTAGATCCGATTACGATTTTAGAACTAGGTTATTCAATTGTAGATCTGGATTAGATCCGTGTTTCAACAAGTGGTATTAGAGCTTTCGGCCGTTCAAATTGCTCTTGATTGTGTTATTTGATTTATAATTGAAGTATTTTTAAGTGTTTTTTATTTTATTAAGTTTTAAGTTTGAATTAACAATTTATTTGTGTTTATGGATTGAATTTAGTTTGGATTGTGTTTGGTAAGGTATAAGTAGTGTTTGTGGAATTGGAATTGAGAACTGGTATGGATATGGTTGATTTTGGTTTGGATCTGAGTTAGACCGAAATAGAGCTTGTTTTTGGGTGATTGTGTTTAGGTTTGGTTAATTGTGTGTACTAGAGGTTTTGATTTGGGTTCGCGATGTGTGTACGAGTAATTTAAGATATTACTTGGCCGATTTGGTGTTATATCGAGGTAGTATTACGAATTTGTGTTGGTATTATGTGTTCATAAGTTTTCCAGATTTCTGGAATTGAGGTTGAAGGTTTGAAGATCTTCAACATCTGTTTGAAGATTCGTTAACTTTTAATAATTTGTTATAGCTAGTTTGTTCTCAAGCTTGATTCGTCCTCCTAAGTTCATCAGACACGTGGTCTGATTCGTTAACCTATTCTCTAACAAATATTTGCCACGTGGCAAAGTTTGTTATAACTGTTTAACAACCTATTTCGTTATTTAACTGTCATTGATTCGTTATCAACTGTAGTTAATTTGTGCTCATTGGTTCGTTACCTTGAATCATTGATTCGTTACCTTGGTTTGATACATTGAGTTATTGATTTGTTACTTGGATTCGTCAATTCGTCAACCTGATTCGTTATTACCTATTCCTGATTCGTCAACTTGATTCGTCAATTCTGAGTTTATGCAAAAGATTGAAGCTCGGTAATATGATCTAAAGTGTCAAAATTCATCTAAGGAAAGTCAAGATCCAGCTTTCTATAGTGGAAGTATGCCTTTAAGTTCAACAATATCTCCGATCACTTCATTTCACACTCGGAATGCAAATACATATGCAACAACAATTTATAGTGATCCATGTGCATGCTTCTTGACTTCTAGAAGTTCTGGATCATCTAGTGCTTCAGGTTCATCTGGAAGTTCTGGACTTCGGCTACTGCAAATCAATTCTCAGCACCACCTAATGTGAATATGAAAGAGGCTGAACCAAATTTTGCCTTTTTGTGTGCTTTCATGACTTCTTATGAGAACTTGGTTGGGAGTGAAATTGCCACAAGTGAGTTAACCAATGAAGATTACGATCAAATCGATCCTGATGATTCGGAGCTCATGGATTTAAAATGGAATATAACAATGATAATAAGAAAAGTGAAGAAGTTCATGCAAAGAACTGGCAAAGATCTTCCATCATTGAACAAGAAGGTTGGTTTTGATAAGCTGAAAGTTAAGTGCTTTAACTGTCAAGAGTTTGGACACTTTGCCAAAGAATGTGACAAACCAAAGAAGGAGTACACTGGTCCTCGTAGTCAAGATAGAAGCTCTTCTATGTAAAGGGATAATGATGTTGATACGTCTTCTGGAAAGAAACCATTTGCTTCTGGAACACAAGCATTGTTGACTGCAGATGGAACTAATTGGTCACAAAGGTTACTGTGCAATGACAATCAAGAAAACTTGGCTATGTTCGAGTCAACTTAGAATTTTCAAGATGCAAGTGGGAATGAGCTATCTTCTAACTATGACACTGAGTCTGCTTATGATGATTCATGTGAAATGCAGTCAACTACGTTTGCTTGTATGGCCAAAATTAACGAGGTTAGTTCTTCTGTTCCTAACTCTATTAATGTGCCTTATGCTGATTGTGTGAAAAATAAGCCTAAGTTAGAATCATTAAAGAACTATAATGATTGTTTAGTGAAAGAAATTGCTTCCCTTAAGGATACTAATAGAAAATCTTTAGAATCTCAAATGAGATCTAGGGAGAAAATTGAAGCATTGTCAATAAGTAATCATGATCTCAAAGCTGAGTTGTCAGTCAAAATGACAATCAACGATCAAAAATTTCAAGAAATCTTGAAACATCGTTCTAAGATAACTGAACATGAAAATGAGGTTCTTGAGTTGAAAATAAATTGGGCAAGTTTAGAAATTCATCATTTTTGCTTAATGAAATTATTGAAGTATCAAGTAAGCAAAAAGATTCAAAGAAAGGTGTGGGATTTTTTGAAGTACCACAACCATTTCACAATGATTACACAGTAAATCCTTTTGCTTGAAATGAAGAAATTGTTGTTAATAAACCAGTTGTTGACACAACTCTTAAAAGTTCTAAAAATGACAATGTGAATGCCCAAGTTTCATCACAAAAACCTCATATTCAAAGCAAAAAGGTCTTTGTTGAAACTAATGTTGAAAAAGTACTTGTCGAGGATGTATTTGAACTGGAAGTTATACAAAAAAATAAGGGCATACCACGTTCGAATCACATTTTATGTGAACCTCATGAATTTGAGGAGGTTGTGTATGGTTCAAATACAACTCAAGTGAAATAGGAGGAACAAGTTAAGGTTAAACCGGTGAAGGCCAAGAAATCAGAAAAACCTAAAATTTCTTATGAGGATTTGATGCGTTTTATCAATCATGTTGCTTCGAAGACATCAACTGGTCATGTGTTTAAGCTTAAAGGAATAAGCACAATGTTCACTGAGAAAGACATTCCACTCGATATCATCAAACCTGAATTGATTGAAAGTGTCTTTCACAATGAAACTTCTAAGGTACGAGACCTTGAAAACAAGTTTGTGAAATCTAAGACATCAAAAGTAGTAGATCCATTGATAAAAGCAAAAAGTTTGTTAAAATCTGCTAAAAATGTTCAATTTGTAAAGTCAAATGGAACTGATTCATTACAAAGCTTTTCGAATAGTTCAAATTTGGATTTTGATATGAAACGAAAATCTGTTACTTTTGATGACTTGGATAAGGGTCCAATTGTTGGAGTTTATCATCAACCTTCAATTGCACATGTTTCTACTAAACCATCACCTGCACGTGTTAACATGAGAATTGCTTTCTTTCTGGTGAACATGGCCATGTGGTTAGAATGTGTGGATTGAAGAAATCTCAAAATCTTCATCCATTTACCAAGGAACAATCCAAACCCGTTCCTTTGATCAAGGAGATTTTGAGACGACCAACATCTTTTGATGATGATACTCACATTATGTTTTCTTATGTGAATCCTCGAAAGGTGATTCATGTTAATGAGAATGTAAGTTATGTTAAGTCCAAAATTGTACCCACGTAACCGATTTGGAAAAATGTGAATGCGAATATTGTTCAAGCTGCTTACTTACGACGAAAGTCAAAAAGACCTGTGACATACTCACAAGTGGCTAAACAGCATTCAGATTCACTTAATGTTAAGCTTCCAAGATAAACTCAAGAGGTGCCCAAGACTGAGGCATGGGCTGCCTTTTTGAACTAATCATTTTCTTTTCATGTGTAGGGCTCATCCAAGACCATTTCTGGTGAAAACAGGATAATGGATAGTGGATGCTCTCGTCACATTACTGGCAACATTGATCTTTTAACTAATGTCAAAAATATACGAGGGTATGTTGTGTTTGCTGGTAATTCGGGAGGTATGATCACAAAAGAGGGTGATGTGTCAAATGGGAGTATCACGTTTGAAAAAGTCAACTATTGTGATAAAGTTGATCATAATTTATTGACTGTATCACAAATATGTGATAAGAAATACACTACTGTATTTACTAAAAAAGAATGTCTGATTATGAAACCGGGATACGTCATTCCAGAGGACATGGTTGTCATCCGATCCCCTCGAACGAATGATATTTATGTATTGAACATGTCTTCTAAAGTATCAACTTCTGTGGAAACGTGTTTTGTTTCTAAGGCAACTGAAAAGGATACGATTCTCTGGCACAGAAGGATGGGTCATATTCATGTAAGGAAGATGAATTATTTAATGGCAAATGACTTGGTTGAAGGTGTTTCCTTGAAACATTTTAAATTATCTGACCACTATGTTGCTTGTAAAAAGGGCAAACAGAAAAGAAGTCACACCCATCTAAGTTAATCAATACCATTGACACTACGTTAGAATGACTTCATATGGATTTCTTCGGTCCTGTGAATCGTGCGAGTATCTCTAGGGATTGGTATTGTTTAGTCGTCACTGATGACTATTCAAGATATTCATGGGTTTTATTTATGACTTCAAAAGATCAGACACCCATTCTGGTTTAAAACTTAATCACTAAGATCGAATAACTATACAAACCAAAATTGAGACGTATTCGAAGTGATAACGGTACAGAGTTTAAAAACAACGTGTTGGATTTCTTTTGTGTTCAAAAGGGAATTCATCGACAACATAGTGCTCCTTATGTACCACAATAGAATGGGGTGGCTGAAAGGAAAAACAGAACATTGATTGAAGCAGCAAGAACTATGCTTGTAGATTCTAAGCTTCCTGTTCAATTCTGGAACGAGGCTGTGAATACTGCTTGCTAAATGATTAATCATGTTTTGACTGTGAAGAAGCTTCAAAAGATGAGTTATTAACTTCTGAACAAGAGAAAGCCTAATTTAAAGTACTTGGAACCACTTGGAACCAAAGGTACACCACACCTTCCCATGGTAAAGGACCTGACTGAATGTTCGATTATGAGAGTTTACTTAATTCATATCTGAGCAACTAGATGAAGACTTGGTGCATGCTTATTTTGAAGATCAATTCTTACCTCCAAGATCTTTTGGGTCTGTTTATGTTGATGTTTCACAAGATGATCTTCCTGATACATCTGATGTGCTTTCGATTTCATCTGATGATGGTCATTTTGTTGATTCCTTCTCGGCTCCATTTCCTGAAACACATGATATTGGTGAATCGTCTCATGATGTTGAGGAGAATCTCACTAATTTAACAGACAATGTTGTTGTTCCTGAGAATCCCACTCTTCGGATTCATAATTATCATCAAATGGAAAATATCATTGGGGAACTTGATGTGGGTGTGCAAACACGTCATCAAGTTGCTACTTCTAGTGAGAATAACATATTGTGTGCTTATGCGGACATACATTCCTCTGGAATCATAAATCTCGCCAAATACACTTGCTTTCTATCCCAAGTAGAGCCAACGACGACTCGTATTGCACTTGAAGATTCTTCTTGGGTAGAAGCAATGCAAAAGTAATTGCAACAGTTTAACCGACTGGGTGTATGGGATCTTATCGACAAACCTGCTAGAGTTAAGAAGCCTAGTCCTACTAAGTGGGTATTTAAATGTAAAAAGGACGATCATGGGGTGATCGTGAGAAACAAAGCATGGTTAGTGGTGCAAGGTTTCCATCAGCAAGAGGGAATAGACTACACTGAGGTATATGCTCCAGTTGCAAGATTGGAAGCTATACGAATATTTCGGGCTTATGCGGCTTAACGTCTATCAAATGGATGTGAAAAGTGCTTTTCTTAATGGCAAATTACATGAGGAAGTGTTTGTTTTATAGCCTCCTATCTTTGAAGTCACTGATTATCTGGACCAAGTTTACCGCTTAAACTAGGGCCTGTATGGTCTACATCAAGCCCCGAGAGCTTGGTATGGCACACTTGCTGACCATCTGACTGATAACGGCTTCAAGCGAGGGACTGTCGACTGCACTCTTTTTTATAAGAATATTGGTGTTGATCTTCTCCTCATTCAGATATATGTCGACGACATTATCTTTGGGTCAACAAATGACAAGTTATGTAAGGAGTTCGAGAATTCAATGCAAACAAAGTTCAAAATGAGCTCGATGGGAGAGATGAACTTGTTTATAGGGTTGCAGGTTCATCATTCTGAGAAAGGAATCTTCATTCACTAGAAAAAGTACGTGAACGATGTCTTGAGCCGATTTATCACCGGAGAAATCCCTTTAACTCCTATCCCAGTGGGTCACAATTTATCACCGGATGAATTGGAGGACACCGTCGATCCTACCCTTTATCGAGCGATGATAGGTTATTTAATGTATCTTACTGCCTCTCGACCTGACATAATGTTTGTAGTTTGTTTATGTGCTAGGTACCAAGCAAGTCCCAGAGTGACTCACCTGGAAGCGGTAAAGCGTATACTTCAATATCTGAGGGGTAATCCTGACATCGGGTTATGGTACCCCAAGGACGATAATTTCGAACTCACTGTGTTTTCCGATTTAGACTACGGAGGGTGCAAGATCAACTTTAAATCGACTACAGCAGGGTGTCAATTCCTAGGAAGTCTGCTTGTTTCTCGGCAGTGTAAGAAGCAGACAATGGTCTCCACTTCAACCGCTGAAGCAGAATACGTGGCAGCGTCGAGTTTCTGTTCACATGTTTCATGGATCCAAGAACATCTTCGCGACTACGGTTTGAAGTTTCTTACTACTCCAATTTTAATTGATAACTCTGCTGCTATCAGTATCACTAAAAATACCGTGCAACACTAAAAAACGAAACATATCGAAATTCGATATCATTTCATACGGGATTGTTTTGAAAAGAAAATAATTGTTATTGAGAAAGTGCACACCGATTTTCAAAAAGCCGATCTATTTACCAAGGCATTTGATAAAACACGTTTTAACTTTCTGCTTGGTTTAAATGAATTAAAAACTCTTGCTGATATCCTGAAACAATGATAATTATCTTTATTTTTGGTTTATTTTGTTTCATCTTATTTTTCTTGTTTTGGATTTTGGGGGTAAAATAGAAAATACAAAAATATTGTATTTTTTGTTTGTATAGAGAAAACTCAAAAACATTAAAAAAGTTTGAAAAAGTCAAATATTGTGTTTTCTTATTTAAAATAGTATGAAAATCCAAAAACATTAAAAATTTTGTAAATCCAAAAATATTGTTTTTCAGTATGTATAGAAAAATCCGAAAAATCAAAAGATGGTGTTTTATGTATGTAAAGAGAAAAACCAAAAAGATTTTGGCATACGTTTGCTGAAATTATGTCAATTACTTACATTTAAAGGACATATACGTGTATATGTTTGGTCCTAATATTTACTTGTAAAAATTCAGGATAGCCATTTAGCTAACAATGGGACGTAGTTGGGGCGATTGTTATGCGTTTTACTTTATTCTCTCGCTAAAAAGTATGTCAGTTATTGAAGTTTGTGGAAAATGCTTGCATGTCTTGGTCCTAATTTTCTACTTGTAGATTGAGAGGATAGCCATTAATCTATAGACCGAAAGTGACCGGTTATTTGTTATTTTTATGCTCTTATGCTCCTCAAAAATTGAATTTTGAAGCAAAAAGAGAAAATTATAGTACATTGATCATCTGGTCCCATATCCAGAAAGAAATAAGCTTCAAAGACTGAGTGATTAATTGCATTGGTGCATTGATAGGTCTTAAACAATCTGTTAGAGTAAAGTATGTGATATAAACATAAAGAAATGCCAAATTGAAAGAGGTGTTAGTCTCTAACAAAAATCTCGGTAAGGATGGCAGAAATGTAATAGCCTATCATACTCAAGCCTTATATTTGTCTGATGACCAAAAATAAATAAAGCAAATAACAAGCGTTAGGGTTATGGACACTATGAGTCTTTATGCGGCTTAATCATCTGAGTATTCATATGTATGAATATTTCAATCGCTTTTAGAGCAAACCCAAAGTCATTAAACTTGATCACTGTTGTACCTCGTACAAATTTAAACTACTGACTTGATCAAAATCTGTTTTTAGTCATACATTTGTTCCTCCCTTACGCGCGTCTCAATCCAGTAAGATCCAGACCCCTGGGGATACAATGTATGTAAACCGACAGATGGACTCGTGCATACTCACTCACAGTAAAGGATACTTGATGCATTTCTTAAAAATTTATATAAATTCAAATTTTGATCAACAATATAATGGTTTAAGTCAAGTTGGGGTGATACGGTAAAAATCAAATTAAGCTTGAACCGATATTAGAGGTTCATAGTTTCTGATATTCTGTGCTCTAAATGAACATTTAACCATATCACAAAAATGCTTGAAAGTTTGTTATAAGATCTAAGTTGACAATAATATCAATGACCAACTTAACGCCAGTCATAATATCGCAAACTTAGTTGTTTTGTAGGATATTTGACTTATTCGAGTAAGCTTTACATTTAAACATGTCTGAATATGAGGTTCCTAGCAAGCTTTATGATTCTTAAGCAATTCTAGCAAACTTTGTTGTTTTAAATTGTTTGAGATATCCGGGCACGCTTAATGATTATATGAGCTTAAATGATTTATTCATATATTTTCGAGTACACTTTGTGTTTAGAGCATACTTTTATATTGTAGGATAGATAAGTCTTCTCTAGCACACTTTAGTATGAGAATGAACTTAACTGAATATTTGTTAACTGTTTAAGTTTTCAGGTAAGGTTTATGATATGTTCAGTTATTCGAGCAAGGTTGTTTATTGGAAGTAGTTCTAAGATGTTATTTTGGGTGTCTTTATTGATTCCTAGCAAGGTTACCTATTCGATGATTCATACTTAATTATTCATCTTGTGATTTATTTCTCAATAAATCTGGTATTTCGAGTAAGCTTTCTTCATTTTATTCTCTTAGACTTATTTTTAACTTTATAATATCTGAACAAATTCTGGAATGAGCAAGGTTTATAAATAACATTATACCTAGCAAGCTTTGTGAAATTAACTTTTCCGAGAAAGGTTTGCTAAATGTGCTTTAACGAGCAAGGTGTTAAATGGGAAAATTTTTTAAATAAGATATTTTAACTGTTTGACAGCTTTTTCCCACAAAAAGACAAAATGCATTTAAAACCCACTTTCAAAAGGTATATAAGAGGGACTTAGTGAAATTTCATGCTTCACTTCGCTCTCCAAACACTATTGCAAACTGCTCTTGCTCTCGTTTCTAGAATATCAACCGCTTAATTATTTTTCCATACCCTAATTATTCAGCCCACTCAATTCGACTCGGTAAGCTTCAATTGAATGTTTTCCGATGATGATTATACGTTTTCACACTTTAATTTATGATTAAACTTACATCTATGTTTCTTATGTAGGTTATAAATTTGTCAAAGCACAGGTTCTTAAATGTTGGGTCAAGAGTTTGACCCAAATGAGGAGATTTGACCTAAACGAAGAATATGGAAGATTGGAATCTTCTCAACCTCCTCAGAAACTGCTAAGTATTGAATCCGAGCACACCTTGGGTTCCGAGCAAGCTTTTACTTAGCCGAGTACAAGATTTTGCCTCCCGGGCAAGGTTTACTTCAAATAGTCTTCTTAAGTGGATATCCGGGCAAGGTATGCTATTTAGTGCATTCCCGAGTAAGGATCACTGATTTGGTATCTCCGAGCAAGGTTCACTTTGGCAAGCAGGTTTGTTCTTCAAAACCAAGTCTTTTACTCTTCCGAGTAAGGTTTGGTTAACCAAGTCCAAGAAGCCAAGTAATTGGAAGACCGGGCAAGGTATTTATCAATAAGTATGGTCCGAGTATACTTGATGAGTTAAAGGAATATTTCTAAGTTATATCGAGTAAGGTTCAGCTCAAGAAAGGTACAGTGATTCCCGAGTACACTTTGCTAATAATTTATTCAATGGCAAAGAGCCGAACAGGATCATAGAAGAACAGGGTTGCTCGTAAGGAGTTGTCGGGCAAAGTCTGATAAATTCAAGAAGATTGAAGTCTACTCGGTGAGTATTTTACTTGGTAAAATATTCTTTAAGTAAAGTCTACCCGGAAACTGTTCCCTAGTACACTTCTATGTTTACCAAGTCTGAAGGAAGGCCGAGTACACTGCGTACTCGGAGACTGAAGATTAATGAAAAGCCTACCCGGAAGACTTGTTTTACACGTAGTTTATTTTTGAATATGTAATTTGAATATGTATTATCGGATAGGCTTTCTAGAAGGAATGACAGCTGTCCTAGGTTGGCAGGCCAATAAATAGAATGTTTAGGGCACGCCGCCAAAGGAGACACACGAAAGAGAGAGACAGAGCACAATACGGATAAGACCGACTCATTAATAGAGAAAATATTGTGTGACGGCTGTCTTAGGATTCCTAGAATACCCTAGACCGATTATCCGTTTGTATGATTTTAATATGATATAAATGGAAATCTTTTGAGTGAATCCTGAGTGTGCCTCTCTATCTTTGATTATTCATTGCAACCGTATGTTTGTTATTGATTCCGCCTTTAACAAACGGATATCTTTCTAAATATAGCAACCCGTCATTAACTCTCTTGTCAACACGATTAATCTGTGTGAGTTATGACTTGATTGACTAAGATCCAGCTGAAATCAAAGGGACCGACAAGTGGTATCAAAGCTGTTTACTGCTATTTTAGAAAGATTGTTGCTGATTGAAGATTTGAAGAAGAATGACGTAAGCAGACCACTGTTCGATTGATTTGTGACGTCAGCAACTCTGTTTTTCATTTTTTCTTCCAGATCTACAATCTACCGGTGTTCTCTCTTCCTTATTTCAATTAAAGTTCTAATCTTTATATCTAAATCTTGTTCTAATCACATCAGACACATCAGATCTAAGCATTCTGTTTTCAGATCTGATTATTTTGAAACTTTTTTTAAGAAACTGATTTTTGATTTCTCAAAATGTCTGGATATGAGGAAGAAGAGGTGTCTACTAACAAGATAACTAGGTTGTATGGACAGGAAAACTTTATCAAATGGAAGGTACTTTTTGAAGCAGCCGTATGCTACAATGATATTGACATGTGGAACTCCATCAAGAATGGTCCACAAACTGCTGTTGAAGAAGGTGCAAATGCTACTGCAACTGCTGCTGTAAGAGAAAAAAATGAGAAAGGTGGACGACAAAGCCTTAGCTATGATTAAGCTAGGTTTGTCTTGGGAGATCCTGACCAAGGTGGCTCATCACACAACTTCAAAACAAATGTATGATGCCATCCTTGAAATGTATGAAGGAAATACTGAACTAAAGAACATAAAGAAGCAAAGATTGAAGCAACAGTTGGAAAGGTTCAAGTATAGAGATGGAGAAAGGTTGAAATCAATACTAGAACGATTTCTAAGTATTGTGAATGAGTTGAGAACAACTGATTATGTAATGACTGACTTTGATTTGAATACAAAGTTACTCAACTCAATGCCAAAAGAATGCTATACTGCTTGCAAATTCATCCTTCAGAAACAAAATTTCAATGAATTGAAATTGGATGATGTAGTATGCTTTCTTCAGGCTGCTGAACTTGAAATGATTGAGAATGAGATGATCAAGGAAGATAGACCATGTTTCAATGTTTCAAATGCATTGATTGCACCAATGGGAAATCTGTCCACCAAGAACCAACAGCAAATTCCCATTATTGAAGAACCAGCTGAACATAATGTTGTCACTCCAAAGTCTTTTATTGGGGGTAGCACAAGTAATCAAGGAAATCAGCAGAGGTTCAATGTGCAACTGATTGATGATTCTGATTCTGCCTCTATGTCAAGTGGAAATGTTCCTAACACTGGAACAGGACATAGTCAAAGCAATGAAACACAAGCCTTATTTTCTATGTTTACTGAGTCATATAATGCATTTGTTGCAAAGAACCTAATTCACACAAGTGTGGTACAAGATGATTTGAAACAAATTGATGCAGATGATTTGGAAGACATGGATTTGAAATGGCAAGCTGCCATGTTGGGTTTGAGAAGTAGAAGGCTGTATAACAGAACTGGTAGGTCTCTGGTTTCTGATCCTAATGACAGGATTGGTTTTGACAAGTCAAAAGCAATATGCTACAATTGTCAACAACCTGGTCATTTTGCAAGAGAATGCAACCAACCAAGGAACTTTCAAATGAATCAATTCCATAATCAACCAGGAGGTCAGCATCAATTTCAACAAAATCAACCAAGAGGTCAGCAGAATTACCCACAAAATTAGCCAAGATTCAACAACAACAGCAATCAAATGAAAAAATTCAACAACAACAATTACAACCCAAACTTCAACAACTTTCAGCCTCAAATGAATAATCAAGAACAAAGTATGCAACAGAATCAAGGTTTTCAAATGAATAACTCAAAACCTTCAAGCTGTTCAAAATGTTCCAAACAACACTGTTCCAGCAAATCAAAATCAGATCAGAAATCAAGGAAATGTAGCAGTGACTACACAACATGAAGGAAATTTTGATTGGAGCAATCATGAAGAGGACATTGCAGATGACATCAGGAAAGCAAATGTGGCATTCATGGCCATAATTGAGAAAGAAAAGGAATCATCATCTCAGGAACAGGCCACTCCTTTGAATGATATATGGTATATGGATAGTGGTTGTTCTAGGCACATGACTTGTGACAAGAGGTCACTTGTGAACTATGAAGAGAAGTATGAAGGACCTGTTGCTTTTAGGAGTGATGAAAATGGTGGAAATATTGTGGGTAAAGGAATCTTGACAAATGGAAAAGTGTCATTTGATAATGTGTTTCATGTTGAGGGACTTCAATACAATCTGCTGAGCATATCACAAATGTGTGATGAAGGTTACAAAGTCAGTTTTGATGATTCACACTGTTTCATTTTAAAACCTGAGTTTGTAATTCCACCTGAAATGATTATGATGATGGCACCAAGAAATGGAAACCTGTATGAGTTGAATATGAAAGAAGCCATTTCAAGAGGAGGTGCATGTTTTGTTTCCAAAGCCACTGAAAATGAAGAACATGAACAGACTGGTCAAAGGTGAACATGTAATTGGATTACCTACAAGAGAATTCAAGTTAGATGATCATTGTGACTCATGTCAAAAGGGAAAACAACACAAGTCTACTCATAAGACAAAGCTCATCAATTCAATTGATCAACCACTTATGTTACTTCACATGGATCTCTTTGGTCCTGTGAGTGTGCCAAGTATTGGAAAGAAGAGATACTGTCTGGTGATCATTGATGACTATTCAAGATATACTTGGGTTTATTTCCTAAGTACAAAAGATGAGACTGCTGAGTTGATTAAAGGTTGTGTCATAATGATTGAGAACAAACTGAATAAGAAAGTCAAGATGATGAGAAGTGACAATGGTACAGAGTTCAAGAATGGAGTTATGGAAGAATTTTGCACACAGAGAGGGATATTTCAACAATTTTCAGCTCCTAGAACTCCTGAACAAAATGGAGTGGCGGAAAGAAGAAACAGAACTTTGTTAGAAGCTGCCAGAACCATGTTGGCAAATGCAAATTTGCCTGTCACTTTTTGGGCTGAAGCAATCAATACAGCATGTTATGTTCAAAACAGGGTGCTTGTAAACAAAAGGCATAACAAGACTCCATATGAAATTTTCAATAATAGAAAGCCTTACATCAAGTTTTCAAGCCCTTTGGTTGCAAATGTTTTCTTTTGAACACTAGAGATTATTTGAACAAGTTTCAAACTAAGTCACTAGATTGTTTCTTTGTTGGATATTCTACTCACTCAAAGGCATACAGAGTATATGTGAAAGATCACATGAGTGTGATAGAGTCTTCTGACATCATTTTTAATGAGAATCAGTTCAACAAAGTCAGTGGTGCAGAATGTCTGTTTGATCATGAGAAGTTAATAAAGTCATTCAAGATTTATTCTGAAGACTTTGATGATTCATTCTACAAGACCAGTGTACTTGCAGAGAATAAGAAGAAAGAATTGGACTTAGAAGAATTATGGAAAAAAGTTGCTAGAAAAGAAAAGGAATACACTTTTGTGAACAGCTCCTCAAGCAAGGTCATTGAACAGGATCAGGCTATGAACAATCAAGACATTCCAAATATACAGAATGATCAAGTTCAGAATGAGAGTGACACAAGCAACCAATCAAATGAAGAAGCTGTCACCACAGAAACATTTCAAGACTTATTCCAAAATTTGAATCCGGGAAACAATGGTGCATCTACTTCAGGACAAAAAAATGAGGAAGCACCATAGTTTCATGATGCAGAAGCTGATTTGATCATTGAAGAACCTGAACTCAATGAAACAAATCTTGACACAAATCTGTCTACAAATATGATAATTCAAACTCCTACTGTTGAAAAGAATCATCCTGCTGAAAATATCATTGGTAACTTGCATGAAAGAGTTACAAGGAGTCATTCTGAGATAGCAAACATCTGTCTGTACTCTTGCTTTCTATCTCAAATAGAACCAAAGAACATTGCTCAAGCTTTAAAAGACAATAGTTGGGTAGAGGCAATGCAAGAGGAATTGGCACAGTTTAGAGATCTACATGTATGGGATCTTGTAGACAAGCCATATGACAGATATGCAATTAGAACCAAGTGGGTTTTCAGAAACAAAAGGGATGAAAGGGGTTTAGTGATTAAGAACAAAGCTAGACTTGTAGCACTGGGATGTCTTCAAGAAGAAGGGATAGACTTTGAGGAAGTATTTGCACCAGTTGCAAGACTGGAAGCCATAAGAATTTTCCTTGCATATGCTGCCTCAAAGAACATTAGAGTATTCCAGCTTGATGTTAAATCTGCATTCCTAAATGGAAAGATTGATGAAGAGGTGTATGTAGCTCAGCCACCAGGTTTTGAGGATCCAATGTATCCAAACAGTGTGTATAAGTTAAACAAAGCCCTTTATGGACTGCATCAAGCTCCTAGAGCATGGTATGATGAGCTGTCAACTCATCTACTTGAAAATGGTTTCACAAGGGGAGCCATTGACAAGGGGTCAGATTTGTTGCTTTTACAAGTCTATGTTGATGATATCATCTTTGGATCTACAAATGAAATTATGTGTTTGGAGTTTGAAGGGGTGATGAAATCCAAGTATAGCATGAGTTTCATGGGTGAAATGAACTTCTTTCTGGGACTGCAAGTTCTACAAAAGGCTGAAGGGATCTTCATTCACCAAACTAAATATGTGCAAGACATTTTGAACAAGTTCAACTGTCATGATTACAAGACTGCTTCAACTCCAATGGACACCAAAGAAAAGATTATTGCTGATGAAAAGGGGGAGTCAGTAGATGAACATGAATACAGATCCAAGATTGGATCTCTGATGTATCTGACTGCAACAAGACCAGATATCATGTTTGCTGTGTGAGTATGTGCACGGTTCCAGTCAAATCCAAAAGTCTCCCATATGAATGCTGTGAAAAGAATATTCAGATATTCGAAGGGAAGACCAGACTTAGGAATTTGGTTTCCTAACATGAGCAGAAAGTCAACATCAGGGGGATGCCAGTTTTTGGGTGAAAGGCTAGCGTCATGGCAATGCAAGAAACAGACTACAGTATCAATCTTCACTGCAGAAGCTGAATATGTTGCTGCATCTGCCTGCTGTGCACAAGTTCACTGGATTCAAAATCAGATGCTGGATTATGGTTTGAATTTTCTAAACACCCCTATTCTGATTAATAATACTGCTGCATATTTTACTGTTAAAAATCCTGTGCAACATTCTAAGACTAAGCACATTGAAATCAGACATCACTTCATCAGGGATTGCAGTGAAAAAGGTCTGATTGAAATGAAAAGAGTTGATACAAGTGATAACTTGGCTGACCTATTCACCAAACCACTTGACAGAACCAGGTTCAACTTTCTTTTGAAAGCCCTGGGGATGATCAACTCTGATGAAATCTGATTAAGGATGTGTGTTTGGTTGTGTACCTCTATGTGCTACCTGAAAATTTAGAAGCGGTCACACATGTTGAATATGTTGCTGAATATGTTGATGAATATGTTACTGAGTATGTTGCTGAATATGTTACTGAGTATGTTAATGAGTATGATGCAGAGTATGTTAAATGTAGTGTGCCTTAACTGACTGTGTGTGCAAAGATGATTAATTACTCTGTCATGACTGATTGAAGTTATGTTTGCATGTTTGTCAGTTGATGAGCATTTATGATGATAAGATAGGTAGACATGTTATGTTTAATCTGTTAAACTACTTATCTGATATCATTGTATAATTGCTTGAATAAGTGTTTTATCTGATCTTTTGATATTGTTAAGATAGAATAGACTTTGAATGCTAGTGCTGTCTGCTTGTCTTGATAATATCATGTTTGAATATGTTTTGAATATGTTTCAACTGAATGTTGATTGAATATGTTTTGAATATGTTTCAACTGAATGTTGATTGAATATGTCTTGAATATGTCATTGTTTTGAAGTTAACTGATAGGTGCTTAAGTAAATATCTGTGCAATTTGTTTGAAATTGATGATAATTCTTGACTATCATGTTAACTGATCTGATGTTATGATAAGTAGTTTGATCTGTTTGGGTGAAATTAAATACTTGTCTGATGTCATAAGTAATCACATGTTTATGGTTACTTGAATATGTGCTTTATCTGATATTCTGATATTGTTAAGATAGGATAGACATTGAATGTTAGTACAGTCTGTTTTCTTGATGATGTTAAGAATGATTAGATTTGAATATGTGATTCAACTGTTTATGTCAAAATGTGTTTTATGTCAATATTGAGTGATTTAATGAATTTTATAATGAATTTTGCATAAATACTTTATTTTGATCAAAACATGAGCAAGTTGATTAATGGTGTAGAGATATGATAAGATTATTCAGTTCAAGCTTTTAAGAAGCTTAAAAGAAGGATTTTTAAAAGGAGAAGTCTCAAGTAGTTATTTTTGCTGAAAACTATGTCATTTGCCCAGTTGGAAGGACATGCACTTGTGTATGTTTGGTCCTTAAATCTCTATAGATTCAAAGGATAGCCATTGACCTGAAAACTGAATGCATTTGGGGCAATTATGACTTGTTTCTTATTCCTTCACTTAAAACTATGTCAATAGCTCTGACTTTGAAAGGACATATACTCATATGTATGTTTGGTCCTGTTAACCACTTCTGGTCAAACAGGATAGCCATTAACCTGACAATGAAGAGATATTGGGGTGATTGAATATTAAACGGTATTTAATGGGAAATGATAGTACATTGACTACTTAGCTGATCATATGGAATTAATAGGCTAAAAAGACCTTAGTATAGTACTTAACATGTATGGTTGCTTTCCCATGATGATGTAAAATCTAAGGTGATATAAACATAATGAATATGCTAATCTTTATGTGGAGATGCATAGTTGTTTTGCATGTCTCAAGATAAATCTCTCCGAATGATTGGCAGAAAAGTGATTACCCAGTCATACACGAGCCTGTTGTATTTGGTCAACCAAAAATGAAACATCTTTAAATATGACAAAGAACATGCTTTAAGAAAATTTGAGAAAATATCAAAAACAAGGGGAAGAATGAATAAATCAACCAAAAGTTGATAAGTGTTTTAAATATTTTATCAAACAAGAGGGTTACAACAAGAACTACAAAGATGTTGGCAAATTCTGTCTCATCTTGAATGAAAGGCATGTTGCTAACTGTAAGTCCAACGTTCAACCTCTATATATGTTTGAATCTAAAATATACAAAAATACAATAAGTTCTGTCATACAAAAACTATTTTTGACCAAATACAGGAGGTTGGAGTCAAATTGAGGTGATATGGGGAAAGCCAAATAAGCTTTGAGAAGAGATATGAGGCATCTTTGCACAGTGTTGACCATTAATGCATTATGCTTTAAATGAACCTAAATCATATCACCAAAGAGATGAAATTCATGCTAAGTTTATACCTGCTGTTAACCTATCTATGTTGTCATAATAATGCTGAGAGTGAAGTATTGAGATAGCTACTTAGTCAATATGATCCCATTCTTGAGATCTTTTCAGTAAAAGGAAGAAATTGTTTTGAAGAGAATTATAACTGAAATTTGATCTTTAAATGCACCATTTGCTCTTAAACTATGATCTGAAAAGAAAAATATATTTTGACAAAGTGGTTTAAGTCAAAAAGTGTTGCATTTTGCCTAAAATAGGTTGAATATGTAAGTTCGGGTAAGGTTTGAAGCCTTATAACCTTCCCGGGCACAAACCATTTGAATATGTATTCTCGGGTAAGGTTTGATAATTTACAACCTTTCCGAGTACAAAAACAGTTGATTATGTGTGAATATGTTATTTCGGGTAAGGTTTGATAGTTTTCAACCTTTCTGAGTAAGCTTAGTCATTTTTTACTTGATTATGTGTGAATATGTTGTTTCGGTAAGGTTTGATAGTTTTCAACCTTTCCGAGTAAGCTTAGTCATTTCTGACTTGATTATGTGTGAATATGTTGTTTCGAGTAAGGTTTGATAATTTTCAACCTTTCCGAGTAAGCTTAGTCATTTTTTGACTTGATTATGTGTGAATATGTTGTTTCGGGTAAGGTTTGATAGTTTTCAACATTTCCGAGTAAGCTTAGTCATTTTTGACTTGTTTATGTGTGAATACGTTATTTCGGGTAAGGTTTGATAGTTTTCAACCTTTTCGAGTAAGCTTAGTTATTTTTGACTAACTTTATGATTTTCGGGCATGCTTTGAAGAGTTTACACTTTCCGGGTAGAGTACGCTGTTGTGCTAATCTCCCGAGCAGGCTTGAAGTCTTGAGATGATTATGTGTTGTTATAATTAACTTTTAACAAGTAATTCTTGTTTCGGGCAAGATATGCATGTTATTTGCTAATTATGATTCCAAGCAAACTTTGTGAACTTAAGTTAGTACATCGAGTAAGCTTTGAGTGAATATGTTGTTAGGAAAGGTTTGTTAATCTTTCCGGGCACGCTTAAATGTTACTGTTTAATTCTGTAATTTTTTTTTTCGGGTATACTTTGAATAAGATTGATGTTCGACATACCTGATGATTGAATGTGTTTATCCTAGCAAACTTAGTGCTAACATAGGATTTTCGGGCAAGCTCTATGAAATTTTAGACTATAGCACACCTAAATGTTTATGTGTTTAATTTCATTCCGAGCATGCTTTGTGATATGTGTATGATTTCTTTGAAATTACAAGTGTTTTTGGGCAAACCTTGTTTTCCGAGCACACTTTATATTTCGGGCACACTTGTGTTCCTTCAATATACTTGGTAATTTCAAAACTTAACTTTCCGAGTACACTGTCTGCTAGAATTCCTTTCCGGGCACACTTTGTATTATAAGAAGGTTATTCGGGTATACTTTGAATAAGATAGTTGTTCGGGCATACTTTAAATCAAAAGGTTGCTCGGGCACACTATTTTTTCAATGATACTTGAATGAATGTGTTACCTGAATATGTTAGTTAGTATGATAAAATTGATTATGATTCTTTTTAGGGTTTGTGCTATATAAGTTTTAATTGGAAATTGAGAAATCTATGTGGGGATCTTAATTGATTCCTAGTAAGGATGTTTATTTGATGATTATACTTGATAATTTTCCTTGTGATTAATTTCTCAAGAAATCGAGTATTTCAGGTAAGCTTTCTTCATTATTTTCTTAACTTTAAATTAATTTACTTGATCGAGCAAGGTTGAAATATAGACGAATTCGGGCAAACTTTGTATATTCAAAGATGAAAATTTTCCAAGCAAAGTTTGACCGAGTAAGGTTTGTATGTGGAAGTATACCGAGTAGAATTTTGATATACTAATCTTTCGAGTAAGGTCTTATAAACTTAAATGAAATTAAATGTTTTTAATGTATCAAGTGGATAATGTTACTGGTTGACAGCTAATAATTAACAAAATGACAAAAAACATTTAAAACCCACTTTCAAAAAGGTATATAAGAGGGAGTTAGGCAAATTTTTCAACATTATTTCCCTCTCTCTCTCTCTCTCCTTCCACTGCAAAATACTTACACTCAAAGAAACCTCTCCGACTTCTTAAATTCTAAGTCAATCCTAACCCTAATTTTTATCAGCCCCTAATTCCGACTCGGTAAGCATTAATAATATGTTTTCCAATCTCGATTAGACAATGGGCTGTGATTATGTATTTGATTACTGACACTCTGTTTATGTGTATAGGTTATAATTTTTTCGAAGAACATGTTCTTGAAGATTTCTCCCTATCTTCTTCATATTTTTTACTGAAATTATCTAAAGTACTGAACTTTATGACTAATTTCACTTTGAATATGTTTGTTTATGTATTTCAAATATGGCAGAGCAAGAACAACCGAAGTATGTGTTTGAGCCAAAGCACAATATGTGCGCATTATTACAAAAGACACCAGAAAACGAACCAGTGGCTCGAATGATATCATGGATGGCACGGTCAAACATCAACTTTGCACTTACTGAAAGCCCTATAATTTACAGAAATCACTCCTTGGATTTCTGGGATCTGCAGAGTTTGTAGAAGATGTGAATAGAAAAAGAATAGAGGCAACCGTGGCCAGACAGGAGATTCAGATCACAGAGAGAATGATCAGAAGGTGTCTAAGACTGAATGATGATGATCACAATCACATAAACTTCAATACAGCACACTTATTGAAAATTTTGAAGAAACAATGGGGTATCAAGGAAATGTCCTTGAAGGACAGTTTCAGAAGGGTATGTTTCCAATGCTGTATAGGTTTTTAATACATCATATTATTCATGGATTTGCACCAAGGAAGTGATCATAGACTCTGATGAGTCATGATCTAGCAAATCCCACAGTTGGGATAATCTTTGATCTGCCCTTTAACTTTTCCAATATGATTTTTGAGGGATTAGTAGGGAATCTAAAGAAACCAGTAGGAAAGAGATTTTTGCAATATCCAAGATTCCTGCAGATCATATTCAATAGAGAACTACAAGACTTACAAACAATTGGAGACACACATCAGTTGCAAGACTCTGATGCTTACAAAAGAATCAAGAAATATGGTGTCTCCAATACCTTTAATTCAAATGTTCCTTCTGAAATTTTACCTTGGTTATTAAACCATGATTTGTCTATAATGCCTGTGCCTGAGCTGAGCTCAGAGGAGGAAGCAGGGGGTGATAATGAGAGTGATGAAAGTGATTCTGATGATGATAATGTTGATGGAGATGAAGGTGGAGATGGTTTAGAAATGGAGATTATAGAACCTGAACAGGGGGAGCACAGAGAAGAACTTGAACAATCAATTCCTACACTACCACACTCACCACCACCAACCCCACCACATCAAACACCACCTCAAACCCTTACCCTAGACCAACCTGAAACTTCCACACATCAATCACCACTACCACAGACACCACCAACTCATAGCCCAAACCAATCAAAACCAATCATTTCTAGCCCACCTCAAACACTAACCTTGAGCCTACCTGATACAGTTACATATCAAACACAATCACCACTACCTACCACAAACCAACCTAAATTGGAAAATGCTGAGTTAAGAAGAAAGGTTAAGGAGGTTATGGATGAGAATGTTATGTTGAGAAGAAGGAATGAAGAGATAGCTAATGAAAATGACATGTTATTGAGAAGGTTAACTGAGGCTGAAATGAAGATTCAAACCCTGGTGCAGGAGGTTGAGAAGACCTCAGCTGCCCCAAAACAGGGGGAGAATATAGATGATGATGATGTGGGTATGACTGATGTTGTAAGTGTTGAAAATGTTGATGGTTTGAAGATGATCATGATTGATTATGATGATAGTGATGAGAATGTAGGGGAAGTGATTGGAGAAGAAACCAATGATGATGAAAAATGAAAAGTCAAAGGATGATGAGATTGTGCTTACAGAAGAATTAACTAAGATTGTAGATGAGGAAATGAGTGTTGAGAATGCAAATATGAATGCTGCTACTGAGGAACTGGTAAACACTGAGCCTGAAGATGATCAAGAAGTTAGTTCGAAGAGGGTAGAGCATGACTCAGAATTGGAAGCACTAAATGATGAAATTGATAATTTCCCTCCATCAAGTCCTCCTGAAACTGAAGAAGAATTAAAGAAAAGGATGGATAAGGGAAAAGGTATTCTGACATAAGAAGAGCCTCTTAAGGCATATCCGGAAAAGGATGTCTTATTCAGAGATGATGCTGCTGCTGCTGCTGCTCTTGAAGAGCAAGAAAGAATAATCAAAGAATCTATGGAGAGGGAGAAAATAGCCCTATCTCTAACTCCAGAAGAGATTGCAGAGTAGGAAAATCTGATCAGACAAGCCAACCTTGAAAAAGAACTGGTTGAAGATGTGGATGATCAAGAAGTTATAGAAGAATTGATTAAGATGAGCAGAGTTGAGGAAGTAGACAACTCTTTGGCATTGGTAGTCAGCATGTTTCAACCTAAAAGTCAAACATCTGAAACTGCTGTTGAACCAGCCACTGGTATAATTCCTGAATAGGAGATTGGTGAATCAATTGCCTCAAAGGCTGCCAAGAAATGGGCTGAACAGGTGAGAGAGGATCTAAGAAAGAACCCTACTGACAACTGGTCAGAAAGGGTAAAAGTAACTGAAACTCAAAAATCAAGATTTGAATAGATATATCAGAGAAGAAAAAGAGCAGATGAACAAACTGAAAAGACTGCAAAGAGGGGCAAGTGGAATGAGAAAAATGAGTATTATGTAGAGACCCCTGACGATGAGGCAAGTCCTATCAGGGCAACACCTTTGCAAAGTCTAAGACCTGATGAATACAGGCAGGGTGTCCCTGATGTGCCAACTAGGGATGAACCAGATCATCCTGCCTCTGATGAACCAAGAATAGATGCCATGAATGATCTATCTGAGGAGGGGGGTGGATCTGAGGAGTCTGATGATGAAAATGATGATAATCCTGATAAGGATGAAGGGAGAGTTGGTACAAGCACTAATGTTATGTCCCCACAAGTTGAGATGACTGATACACACAGGGCAAACATTGAAATGCATTTTGGAAGAAGCCAAAAGGCTGATTAAGAAGAAGAACAAAGATACCAAGAAGCACAAAGACTATCTGAGAAAACATGGTTACTCTGAGAAAGATTTGGAACATTTCTCTGTTGATCAACTGCAAGAGTTGTACATTAGTGAAAGAGAGAAAGTGGTAGAGAGATGTGTTAAAGAAAATGAGGAACTTGAGCTGGAAGAATTGAAAAGAAAATTTAATGGAATGTGTGGATATTTGTTAGAAAAAGGCATGAAGCCTGAAATTGTTAAGAATTTGGATAAAAAGACAGTTGTGGATCAGTATAACAGAAGAAAAAGAAAAGAAAAATCTAAAAGGGTCCAAACTGAGAGCTCAATTCAAACTGAAGTACCTGATGAGCCACCAAAGAAGAAAAGAAGAATTCAGACAATAAGGGAAAAAAAAGGAACAAGTCAAACATGTTGAAATCCCTATCCATCAAGAAAAAGTGAAACCTGAACCAGAAAATGAACCATTTATGCCTTGGGAAAATGAGGAAATGTTAAACATCCTAAGAAACATAATGATTAATAAGAGAGGGATGACTGAAGAAGACTTTAATGTGTTAGAGAAAGAGGACTTGAAAACTCTTTTCTACCTTCAAAAGAATGAGTGGGATAAGGCATTGAGAGAAGTAGAAAATCCAAGATACTATGCCGATGGTAGGTTTGTACCTGCTGGATTGGCAAGAACTCCAGGAATGATTAAGATGTTAATTGAACTTGAAGCAGCTGGACAGGATATTGTTGAATTGGCCAACCTTCCTACTGAGATGGTGGAGGCTATTTATGTAAAGATATTCAACTTGGGACCTCAAAAGCCCAAGAAGTCAATTCCTTTCAAACCTCCGTTTCATCAAAGATTTCCTAGAGGAAGAGGTCAAGGTGGAAGAGGTAAATCAAGCAGCTCAATACAAAACAGAACAAGACCACAATCTGATGTGGATCTACCCAGAGAGCTGTACTATGATTCGGTCACTGATTCCCTCAAAGTGATTATGGAGAGCAGATTGTTAAAAGAGATTGTGGTCAGAAGTGACTTCAGGGATTATAATGAAGAACAATTAAGAAGAATGGCTTCTCTACACCTGTATGACTTCAGAGATAGAAATCGATCTGCAGGAAGACAAATGAATGACCTATCCAAGTATCTGCATGAACAAGCTGACAGAGGTTTCCCTGTATTGAAAGAGAAAAGGACCTGGAGATCAGTAAGGACTCAGAATGCAAGAAGAGTGAGCAAGCTGAGAAGAATGGATATAGCAGAAAGAGACTTTCAGATGTATGTCCGAGATGAAAACCCACTGTCCAACATGAATACGTGTATAAACTTGGGAAGAAGAATGAAAACGCCAAACTATACGGTACAGAAGAACGGTGTCATTGCTAAGGTGGAATACAAAGAAGACACTGGTCATTATGTGCTGATGAACTCTGATGGAAAAGTCTTGGCCATAATCAAAAAGGATGCAGATCTGACATGCTTACACAATGATGATCTAATAGATATAAGAGACTTGGTGATACCAGAAGGACACACTCACTACCAAGTGCTCAATATCTTCAGAGAAAGAGCTGCATCAGTAATACAGCTAAGAAGACAAGCAGCCTACAATGAAAGGAAAAGACTGAATAGATAGAATAGGCTTTTCTTTGTAATGTCTTCGGACACTTTTGAGTATGTAATTTTTTTATGTAATTTGATAATGAAATTTTGACTTTTAATTTGATGTGTATTTTTGGTAAGTGTAAGTAACCACAGAGTGTTTTGGGTGAGCTGAGGTGTTCCAATCTAGGGGGAGATTGTTGGGTCAAGAGTTTGACCCAAATGAGGAGATTTGACCTAAATGAAGAATATGGAAGATTGGAATCTTCTCAACTTCCTCAGAAATTGCTAAGTATTGAATCCGAGCACACCTTGGGTTCCGAGCAAGCTTTTACTTAGCCGAGTACGAGATTTTGCCTCCCGAGCAAGGTTTACTTCAAATAGTCTTCTTAAGTGGTTATCCGGGCAGGGTATGCTATTTAGTGCATTCCCGAGTAAGGATCACTGATTTGGTATCTCCGAGCAAGGTTCACTTTGGCAATCAGGTTTGTTCTTCAAAACCAAGTCTTTTACTCTTCCGAGTAAGGTTTGGTTAACCAAGTCCAAGAAGCCAAGTAATTGGAAGACCGGGCAAGGTATTTATCAATAAGTATGGTCCGAGTATACTTGATGAGTTAAAGGAATATTTCTAAGTTATATCGAGTAAGGTTCAGCTCAAGCAAGGTACAGTGATTCCCGAGTACACTTTGCTAATAAGTTATTCAATGACAAAGAGCCGAACAGGATCATAGAAGAACAGGGTTGCTCGTAAGGAGTTGTCGGGCAAAGTCTGATAAATTCAAGAAGATTGAAGTCTACTCGGTGAGTATTTTACTTGGTAAAATATTCTTTAAGTAAAGTCTACCCGGAAACTGTTCCCGAGTACACTTCTATGTTTACCAAGTCTGAAGGAAGGCCGAGTACACTGCGTACTCGGAAACTGAAGATTAATGAAAAGCCTTCCTGGAAGACTTGTTTTACACTTAGTTTATTTTTGAATATGTAATTTGAATATGTATTATCAGATAGGGTTTCTAGAAGGAATGACAGCTGTCCTAGGTTGACAGGCCTATAAATAGAATGTTTAGGGCACGCCGCCAAAGGAGACACACGAAAGAGAGAGACATAGCACAATACGGATAAGACCGACTCATTAATTGAGAGAATATTGTGTGACGGCTGTCTTAGGATTCCTAGAATACCCTAGACCGATTATCTGTTTGTACGATTTTAATATGATATAAATGGAAATCTTTTGAGTGAATCCTGAGTGTGCCTCTCTATCTTTGATTATTCATTGCAACCGTATGTTTGTTATTGATTCCGCCTTTAACAAACGGATATCTTTCTAAATATAGCAACCCGTCATTAACTCTCTTGTCAACACGATTAATCTGTGTGAGTTATGATTTGATTGACTAAGATCCAGCTGAAATCAAAGGGACCGACAAAAAGAAAATTTTCTTCATACTTCTTTAAATTTTAACCCAAAAATGTTTCGAATTATGAACTTTAGAACTAATCTTTACTTTGAATCTGTTTTTTGTTTGTGTTTATACAGTTATGGCGAACGAACCGACATATCTGTTCGAACAAAAGCACAATATGTGCGCCTTATTGAAAGTGACTCCTGAAAACCAAGAGGTGGGTCAGATGATTACATGGCTCCAGTTATCCAACTTACGATTTTCGTTGACTGAATGCCTTGTATTTTATAGAAATCACCATTTGGATTTCTTGCGCTCAGTACAACTTTTTGATGATGCTGGTGGTAGGCGATTTGAAGCTTCCGTTTCTCACCATGAGATTATTATTACAGAACAACTCATTCGTGAGAGCCTTCAACTCAATGATGCTGCTGAAAATCACATAAACTTCTCCACAAATCGTTTGCTGGCAATTTTTACAGACACAATGGGATATTAAGGAGATGTTTTTGAAGGTGAATTAAAGAAGGGCATGTTCCCCAACATTTACATATTCCTGATTCATCACATTATTCAGGGATATGCAGCAAGAAAGGGATCCTGGACCCTAATGAGCAGAGATCTAGCAAATGCAACAGTTGTTGTGATATTCAGACTACCATTCAACTACTCCAAAATGATCTTTGAAGGAATGATATCAAATTTGAGGAAGCCTAAGAGGGAGAAATTCTTAATGTACCCTAGACTTCTCCAAATCATCTTTAACAGGAAATTACAAGATCTTCCAACTATTGGCACCACACATGTTTTACAATATCCGAATACATACAAGAGGATTGCAAGATTGGCTTCCACTAGCCGCTTCAATCCTAATATTGAATTTGATATTGTCCCATGGTTGATGAACCATGCTTTGGCTATTATGCCAGTACCAGAGTCACCACCTGTGACATCTGAGGAGGAAGGAAGTGAAGATGAGGATGAGGACGATGATGATTCAGATGACAATGATGATGGAGGTGCAGATAGAGATGATGATCAAGGTGATGGAGATGTTGGAAATGTTGAAGGAAATATAGCTGATGTTGAGATTGGGGATGCACCAGCACAGGGGGGGAGATACACCACCAACCCTTACCTACACCACCAGCCTCACCACCAAGCCCACCCCAACAACACATCCAATCCCCACTCCAACACCCAACACCAAACACCATCCCCACCACCACAAAATGACCCATATAGTCCATAACCACCAACCTCACCTATACTAACCCAAAGCCCACCTCAAACCATTAACCAACCTCTTACCCAAACCCTTATCCAATACCAAAACCAAGATATATATGAACCTTACATCCCACAGCAAGCCCCAGCCCACATACTTAACCTTCCAAACACACCATTCTAATCCCCAACACATTCCCATACTTTAGACCAATGCCACCAACCAACTTTTGAAATTATCCATACCTAATTCCCTGCACCAAGAAACATAAACCCTTTACCCTCAACCAGTGAAAATATCATTGAGAGCCCAAGCACCCACTAAACCAACCCAGCATACCTGATCCTTTCCTTGAACCACCAACCCAACCCACTTCCCCTGGTGCTTATCTATTCAGAAGAAACTTGGATTAGTAGTGGAAAATGTGGATCTGAGGTGGAGAAATGAGGAGTTGAGGGAAGAGGATGATGATCTAAAAGCTCAGTTGGCACAGGTGGAGAATGTTGCTGTTGAAACTGATGATGCTACTGTTGGAATGGAGGAGGAGAATGTAGTAGTGAATACTGATGATGATGGTTTGAAAACACTTTTTCGTGCTTATGGTGAGAGTGATTCTGATGATGAGAGTGAAGAAAGAGGCTTTGATGAAGATGGATGTGAAGGTGACTATTCTGATGTTGGTGAACATGATTATGATGCAGATGATACTATTTCAAAGAAGAAAGTGAATGCAGAGAAGGAGAGAGAAGTAGAGAAGGAGATCAATGTTGAGGAGAATGTTCAAACAACTGATAACATTTTGACCACAGAGGCCATAGCAACTGATGCTATTGGTACCGATGCAATGACTGATGTAATTATGGAAGAAGGTGATGAGACTGAGGAAGTTGTTTTGACTAAAGAAATTGAAAATACTAAAAATTCCAAGAAGGTCTGTGAAGACGATGAGGAGATGAGAAACCTTATGGATGAAATTGAAAATTTTCCCAGTGAACCAGAAATGGTGAGGGAAACAGATGAGGAAAGGAGAAGAGAAAAAGGAAAGTCTATTGCTGAATCTGATGAAGAGTCACCTGTTGATACACAAGATAAATCTGATAATGATATGCTTGACAAAGATGTGTTGGATGAATAGGCTGCCAAGAGGCATGCTGATACTCTTTTGGAAACACTTGAAAGAGAGAGGATTGCAAGATCTTTAACTACTGAAGAATTTGTGGAGCAAGAAACCTTGTTTGAACAGGCTTACATTGCAAAATCTTTGGATTAAGAAGGAGAAGTTGAGCAAGAAGTGATAGAGGTGCTAATAAAGATGAAACAAGTTGAAGAAGTTGACAACACCTTGGCTCTTGTTATGCATAAATTCAAACAAGCACAACCAGAAACTGAAACTCCAACCACTGCTGAGCATACTAAAGATGATTCAGTTAAGCATGTGGTACTTGATGAGGATGGAGAATCAATTACAAAATAGCCTCAAAATATGGGTTGAACAAGTTGAAGAAGATTTTGAGAAAACCCCTGATAAATGGAGTTATGCTGAGGGGTACAAAAGCAAATACGGAAAGAAATACTCTAGAAAAAGGAGTAGATTTGATGGCCGTGATTACAGTGAATATGATATTGAGAAGAAGTGGGCAAAAAGGTTTGATGTACCTAAATATACTTTTGAAAGCCCAAAGGAAAATGATAGCCCTGTGATGGCTATTCCTTTACAGGCTGTTATGCTAGGAACTGAACTTGATTTGAATGAGCCAAGAATCGAATCATTGGATGAATCAAATGAAAAAGAAGATGACACAGAAGATGATGACAATGCTAATGATGAAAATGTTGTTGATGATAATGCTGATGATAAAGCTGCAAATGCTGAAACTGTTGACTCCCCACATATTGCAATGCCTGATGAACAAATGGAGAACATACAGCAAAGTTTAAACAATGCAAGGAGAAATAATTCCGTTGGTTATAAGTCTGATTAAACATGGTTACAAATTTGAGACTTTGGCTAATAAAACAGATGAGGAGCTGCAAAATATGATTGATAGAGATGCTGATGAAATCAAAATAAGAATTGAAAAGAAGAACCGTGATTCCATCAAGTTCAGAACTTACTTAAGGATGCATGGTTTATCTGATAATGATTTAAGCAGAACGAAATTTGATGATTTGGAACATCATTACAAGACAAATGTTGAAAGAGTTGAGAGAGAAGAAAAGGAGAGATTGAGAAGGGAAGCAGCTCAGCAAGAAAAGATTGATGAATTAATGAAGAGGTTTGGAGGAAAGTGCAAATACTTTATTGATAAATGCATGGCAATGGAGAGAGTTGATGGCCTTACAAAAGCTCAAGTTGAATCCTATTTAAAAAAGCTGTCAATGAAAGATGATACTGATAAAATAGCAAAAAGGCCAAGAGTTGTGACTTTGGCTGAAAAAGAGAAGGCTGAGAAGAAAAGAAAATGGGAGGATGAACAGCTAAAATTACTTGAAAGATTAATGGAAGCAAGAGGGAGCTTGAATGTGATTCAGGGGATGAATAGAAGTGAGAGGTTAGCACTTTACCAGTCTGAACTTAATAAGATTAATCAAGAAAAGATGGATCTTCAAAGGCTGCCAAAATCCCTAGTGTTGTGGAAGTAAATCCTGAACTAGTTGAATACAGGGATCCATGGGAAGATGAAAACAGAATCGGAACCCTTAAAAGGTTAATGATGAGCAAAGGAATGGAAGAGAATGTGTTTGAGTTTTGAAGTTGGAAAGGCTCAACTGAAACAACTATTTTATGAACAAAAGGATGCATGGGAGAGACTCGAGGCTGAACAAAGAGATCCCAAGAATTTTGAAGTTGGACTAGGAGGAGTTCGATTTGTTCATGCCGGTCAACTTGGAGATGAAAGAATACTGAGAATGATTGACAGACTAGCCAGAGAAGGTGATGAGAATCGTTTGGATTTGATGGCTATGCCAGTGGAAATGGTAGTTTCCATGTTTATGAAGAAATTTGGGGCATTGGGGGGCACTAAAACCAAAAAGGCAATACCTTCTAGGCCCTCAGCCTCAATAGTTTAGATTCCAACAACAAGAGCTGCACAACAATGACAAAATAGGCCACCATCTGATGTGGACCTACCCAAGAGGCTCTTTTCTGATTCTGTGTCTAAAACATTGAAGGTAATAATGAGAAGTGGAGAGTTGAAAGATATCATCTTCAAGGATGATTTTGCTGGTTTAAGCGGGAACAACTAGAAGAGATGGAAAGTCTAGAGCTGTATGATTATCATTACAAGGATAGACTTGCAGGAAGACAAAAGAATGAACTATCTAAATATCTCAAGGAAGAGACCAGAATTGGATTCCCATTGTTGAATAACAAGAGAAAGTGGAGATTGACTGAGTATGAAAAGACCAGAAGGGCAAATAGGATGAAGGATATCACATATGCTGAGATTGGATATATTTCACAAATGAGAGACAAAGATCCTCTAGCTAACATGATGGTCTGTATTAGTATGATAAAGAGGATGACAAGGCCGAATCTCGAAGTCCAGAGAAATGGTAGGATTGCTCGAATTGATTACAAGGAACAAGATGAATCCTACTTTCTCGAAAATTCTGATGGACTTGCCTTGGGAATTATCAGGACAGATGAAGACTTAACATTCCTACATGATGATGATATAAGGGACATTATGGAGTGGACTTTGCCTGAAAACCACCCTTGTCATCAGATATTATTCTTGTTCAAGGAAAGAGCAGGAAGTGCTAAGTTGGCGAGAAGACAAGTAGCCTCAAGCTCAAGAAGATAAGATCATTATTCTAGCTTAGGTTTTGCTTTGTAATGTCCACTGGACAGAGTTTTCACTTGTATCTTTTGAATATGTTATGTAATTTAACTTTGAAATTTGATGTGTATTTTTGACTAAGTGTATGTAACCATAGAAGTGTTTTGGTACAGCTGAGGTTGTTCCAATCTATGGGAGATTGTTGGGATGAGAAATGTGCTATAGTGAAGATTGGAAACTTTTCAACCTCTCCAGAAACTGCTAAGTATGGAAACCGAGCAAGCTCAGACCTCCCAGCAAGGTTTTACTTAGCCTAGCAAGGTATTTTGCCTTCCGGGAAAGGTTATCTTCTTGAAGTCTTCTTAAGTGTCAATCCGAGCAGGGTTCACTTTGTCTAGCAAGGTTGTTCTTCAAGTCAAGCAAGGTTTGCTTTCCCAGCAAGCTCTTGGCTAAACCAAGCTAAAGAAACCAAGTATTTTGGAAGATCTAGCAAGGTTATTCATTAATAAACAGTGGTCCAAGCATGCTTGAAGAAAGTTGATAAGGAATTATCTTAAGGACTTTGTCGGGCAAGGTTCAAATCCGAGCAAGCTACAGTGCTACCAGCACAAGTCTACAGTGCTACCAGCACATTTATGTTTGCTCAATAAGTTATTCATTGACAAGAGTTGAAGGGATTTCTGAAGGACAAGTTTGCTCGTAGGACCATATCGGGAAAAGTTTGCTATGGTCAAGAAGATTGAAGTCTGTTAGATGAATATTTTCTAAGGAAAATATTTTAAGTAAAGTCTACCCAGAGAATTGTTCCTCAGCACACTTTGGTTACCTGGTCTGCTCGAAGAAGATAAAAGCTGCAAAGCTTACCCGAAGACATGTTTTACACTTAGAATCTTTTGTAAAATGTTTTTTTGATTGTGTATCATTAATTAGGGTTTCTAGAACGAATGACAGCTGACAGGGTAGGCCTATAAATAGAATAATTAGGGCACGCCTAAAAAGTAGATGAGAGATACGATTAAGACAGCCCGATATTATTATTGACGTTAATTGTGTGTTAGTGCACGGTTTTGCGTCTAGAGTCTTTGTGTTTATCGTTAACGTTTTTTTTATTAATTATTGTAATAATTAGTTTAATTAGTTTAACTTAATAGCCAGTTCGCTAAGTTAAAGGCTAGTTCGCTAGGGGATGTTAGCAAACTAGCCAAGTAATGTATTCCCTCCTGATTCGTTAGGGTATGTTAACGAATCAGGGGGTGTTTCGCTAAGCTTATGTATGTAACGAAGGTGAAGCTGGTTCGCTAGGGGATGTTAGCGAACCAGATCACCTTCTATTTATAGTGAACTCCTGTTCACGTTTTAATAGAAGTTTTTGAGAGTTTAATTAACGAATTGCTGTCCAATCTCTCTCTCAAGCTTCATCCTAATCTTATACAGATAATATATTGATAGTAGATACACATATCTAACACTGAATCAATGTTAATTATGAGCTAGATCCTTAATCGTATTAATAGTATAAACACAGATCTGGGATCTGTTAGTTGTTATTGTTATTGATATGAGTCATCGGGTTCCAACAAGTGGTATCAGAGCAGTTGGTGCTCATATACTTGATTCGGTGTTTAATTGTTATCGTTTTATTAATTTTTTTGTTTTAGAGTTTTTGAATCGAATTTGGTTTGAATTGGTTGAATTATGGACGAATTAGATTGAATTCGTGTTGGTTAAGGTATTGTAGAGATTCGGATTAGAGGAATTGAGGTGTGGTTTGGATTTGTGTTGTTTGGTATTGATTTCGGTTTAAGTCCGAAACAGGGTTGTGCTTTGGTCAAAATTGGTTTGGCTATTGATGTTAATCGGTTACGAGATGATGTGTATTGGATTCGGAATTTGATTACGAGAAGATTGATAGGTTACTTGTACGATTTGGTTAAGATTTGAAAGGGTATTACAAATTTGGTATTTCTGGGTTTCTGGGTTTGATCTTCAAAATTTCTAGAAAAATTGTTTGAAGATTTGAAGATTTGAAGATGAACTTGATTCGTTATCTTCTTCCTGGTGATTCTCTATATGTTTCACGGTGATTCGTTATCAACTGTGTTACTTCGTTACCAAGTTCGTTAACCAATTCTTGTGAGTTATTGATTCGTGTAATCTAGTTCGCTATCTAGATTAACCGATTCGTGTGACACGTGTTCTTCTTGGAATTTGTGTCCTAACAACCTTTGCCACGTGGCATAAGGTGTCAGAGTTTGTTACAAATGGTTGTAACAACCTGATTTGCTATAGTGTGATTCGCTAATCCACTGTAGCTGATTCGCTAAGCATTCCTTAGTGATTCACTAAGTTTATTTTGGCGATTCGTTACTGATTATCATCTGATTCACTAAACTAATCCTTTGTAATTCGCTAAACTAATCCTTTGTGATTCGTTTGGTCAATTCGTTAAGTTGACTTGTGATTCACTAAGTTGACTAGTGATTCGCTAAGTTGACTTGTGATTCGCTAAACCTTCATCTAGTTCGTTATCTGTTTTGCCATTTGGTTAATCTTAACCTTGTTAAGAGTTGATTCGTTAAACACTGTTCACAGTTCGCTATAACTGTTCACAGTTAGCTATAACTGTTCACAGTTAGCTATAACTGTTCACAGATTGTTAACTTTTATTTGTTACACTTTTTAAATTTTTGAAACTTTTCAAAGATGGCCGGTATGTAAGCATTAGCTTCTCAAAACATGTTAATGCAACAGATGTTGCAACTTGATAACGAGATAGGTTCGCATTCTAAATGTCTAAGATTGATGAAGTTCAGTGCCTTTGCCAAGTGGGAACCTCGGTTTCGAGCACATTTGGGATCTGTGCATCCTGATTGCTCTTACTGTCTTGATGAATTTTATGTTGCACCAATAATTGGTGATTGATACTATTGGGTATACTCCTAAAGCTGTTTCTCAATACTCACAAGAAGAGAAGAAAGCTTTAGAAATCGAGATAAAAGCCTATTCTACTCTGACTATGACATTACCATAAAATATCTTTCATCAAGTTGGTAGTATCAAGAGATGTGCGTCTTTATTTCAACATCTGCGTATGAGAAGCATGGGAAACACAGCTAAGAGTAAGAAAGTGATGCTCAAGTTTCAGTTTCGAAACTTTAATCTATTGAAGGGAGAAACAGTTGAAGAGATGACTACAAGATTTAGTCATTTAATTGCTGAAATGGACAAGATGAAAATGGAAATTTCTGAATGGGATAAAATTGACACTGTTAAAAGTGTGCTTCCAAGTTCCTACCCAACATTTCTAATGGTTTTGAAAGAGAATGACTATTTTGTGAATGAAGACTTGACGGCACTTGAATTTCTACAAAAGATCGAAGCTAGAGAAATCGATCTAAAGCGTCAAAAATCCTCCAAAGAAAATCAAGATCCAGCTTTCTATGGTGGAAGTATGCCTCTTAGTTCAACGATCTCTCCAATCACTGCTTTTCTTACTCATGCTGCAAGTGAACAAGAATCAACTATGTTTAATGATCCAAAAGTTTTTTTCTACTCTGCTGGTAATTCGGGTGGTTCTGGAAGTTCAACTAATACAAATCCATTTGCTACACCACCTAGTGTTAATATGAAGGAAGCTGAGCAAAACTTTGCTTTTCTGACAGCTTTTATGTCTTCATATGAAAACTTAGTGAGTAGTAAGATTGCCACAAGTGATTTAACAGATGAGGACTATGATCAGATAGATCCAGATGATCTAGAAATCATGGATTTAAAATGGAACATGGCTATGATCGTTCGTAAAGTTAAAAGATTCATGCAGAAAACTGGAAAAGATCTTCCAGCTTTAAACAAGAAGTTGGGTTTTGACAAATTAAAAGTAAAGTGTTATAATTGTCAAGAATTTGGGCATTTCTCAAAGGAATGTGACAAACCAAGGAAAGAATACACTGGTCCTCGTGGTCAAAGTCAAAATGCTTCTACACCACGAGGAAGTGATGCTGAAAAGAAACCATCTTCTTCTACAACACAAGCAATGTTAGCAGATGGAACCGACTGGTCACAACGGTTACTATGCAATGATGTTCAAGCAAATTTGGCTATGTTTGGATTACACAATGATTGTCAAGATGCAACTGCTAGTGAGATGTCTTCCGATAATGATTCTGGATCTGATTCTGACGACCTTTGCGACAAGCCTTCCGAATCAATGTTTGCTTGCATGGCCAAGATTAACGAGGTTAGTAATTCTATTTCTGTTACTTCATCTATTAAAGCATCATGTGTTGACTGTGAATCTAACAAATCTAAGTTAGAAGCTTTGAAAAAACAAAATGATAGTCTTATACAAGAAATTGCTTCTCTAAAAGATACTTATCGACAATCTCTTGAATCTCAAATGAGATCTCGAGAAAAGATTGAAGCATTGTCGACAAGTAACCATGATCTTAAAGCCGAGTTATCTGTGAAAATGACCATTAATGACCAAAAGTTTCAAGAAATATTGAAACATCGTTCTAAGATAACTGAGCTTGAGAATGAGGTTCTTGAGTTGAAGAACAAGTTGGGTAAATTTCGAAATTCTTCATTTTTGTTGAATGAAATTATTGAAGTTTCTGGAAAACAAAAGGATTCTAAAAAGGGTATAGGTTTTGTAGAAATTCCTCCACCATTTCACAATGATTATAAAATAAATCCTTTTGCCAAAAAAGGAAAAAGAGGTAATTTTGAAAGAACCTGTGATTTCAGAAAATGTTAAATCTGTTAAATCTGAAAATGTTAAAACCCAAGTTGCTCCTCAAAAATCTCATGTTCAAAGCAAAAAGGTGTTTGTTGAACACGATGACAAGGTCATTTCGAGGATGTGTTTGAACCTGAAATTATACACAAGAATAAGAACATTCCTAGTTCTAATCACATTCTTTGCGAGCCTCACGAATTTGAGGAAGCAGTGTATGGTTCACACAAACCTCAAGAGAAAAAGGATAATCCGATGAAAGTGAACTCTATGAAGGCAAAGAAGTCGGAAAAACCGAAAATTTCTGATGAGGATTTAATGCGTTTCATTAATCCTTCTTGTTCTAAGCCATCTGCAACTAGAGTTTTTAAGTTAAAGGGAATGGACACAATGTTCACTGAAAAAGATATTCCAATAAGTATTATCCAACCTGAACTTATTGAGAGTGTTTTTGTCAATGAAAAACTTCAAAAATTCAAGAACTTGAACGTGTGTATGCTCAAGCAAAAACATCAGTTCAATCTGACCCATTGACTAAGGCAAAACAACTTTTAAAACAAGCTAAGAAAATTAACTTTGTGAAGTCAACTGGGACAGATACACTAAAAATTTTTTCGAACTGTTCTAATTTAGAATTTTACTTAAAGAAGAAATCTGAATTATCTGATGAGTTTGCTAAGAGCATGACTAAAAATGTGAGTCATCATCAAACTTCTGGGTCATTCATTTCAAATACCTCGCAACAACATCGTGTAGACATGCGAAGTTGTTTCTTATGCGGTCAACTTGGTCATGTTGTGAGGGATTGTAGTCAGAAGTATCAGCAGAATCTTCATCCTTTTATCAAGGATCATTCCAAACCGATTCATGTGGTAAAGGAGATTTTGAAACGACCTGTGTCGTATGCTGATGATACTCATATTATGTTCTCTAATGTGAATCCTCGTAAGGTGGTTCATGTTAATGAGACTCATGGTCAAGTTAAATCCAAGTTTATTCCAACTGCTCCTTTGTGCAAGAATGAAAATTCAAATGTGGTTCAGGCAGCGTATCTAAGACAAAAGTCAAAGAAACCTGCAACTTATTCACAAGTTGCTGAACAACAAATGAATGCAATTAAAGTTAATTTTTCCCAAGAAAACCAAAAGGTGCCCAAGACCGAGGCCTGGGCTGCCTTTTTGAACTAATCATTTTCTTTTGTGTATAGGGATCATCCAAGACCATTTCTGGTGAAAACTGGATCATGGACAGCGGATGTTCTCGTCATATTACTGGAAATCTCAACCTCTTATCAAACGTGAGAAATATTCAAGGGGGTTATATAGCGTTTGCTGGGAATTCTGGGGGTATGATCACATAAGAAGGTAAAGTGTCAAATGGGAAGATTAAATTTGAGAAAATAAATTATTGTGATAAAGTTGATCATAACTTATTGAGTGTGTCACAGATTTGTGATAAAAAGTACACTACGATATTTACTGATAAATAATGTCTTATCTTGAAACTGGGTTATGTTATTCCCGAGGACATGGTTGTCATGCGATCACCACGATCAAATGATATTTATGTATTAAATATGAGTTCTAAGGTATCCACATCGATCGAAACATGTTTTGTCTCGAAAGCAACCTAGAAAGACTCGATTCTATGGCATCGTAGAATGGGTCATATACATGTTAGAAAGATGAATTATTTAATGGCAAATGACTTAGTTGAGGGTGTCTCGTTAAAGAATTTTAAGTTATCTGATCACTGCGTTGCATGCAAAAAAGGCAAGCAGAAGAAGAAGACACATCCCTCTAAGTTATTGAATTCCATTGATACTCCTCTTGAACGACTTCATATGGATTTGTTTGGTCCAGTGAATCGTGCGAGTATTTATGGGGATTGGTATTGTCTTGTAGTGACTGATGATTATTCAAGATACTCTTGGGTGTTATTTATGAGTTCGAAGGATCAAACACCGGTTTTGGTACAAAACCTTATTACTAAGATCGAATCACTGTACAAACAAAAGGTGAGGAGAATCCGAAGTGATAATGGTATTGAATTCAAAAACACTATATTGGATTTCTTTTGTATTCAAAAGGGAATTCACCGAGAATATAGTGCACCTTATGTACCTCAACAAAACGGTGTTGCTGAACGAAAAAATAGAACTCTGATTGAAGCTGCACGCACAATGCTCGCTGATTCTAAGCTTCCTGTACACTTTTGGAATGAGGCAGTGAATACAGCTTGTTATATACTTAATCGAGTTCTAACTGTGAAACGACTCAGGAAGACAAGCTACGAGCTCTTAAATAATAGAAAACCTAATTTAAAGTACCTGGAACCATTTGGGTGTCCGTGTACAATGTTGAAGATTGATTCGGGTAAATTTGAAGAAAAATCTATCGAAGGGTATTTCTTGGGATATGCATCTCCAAAGAAAAGGGTTTTTAATTTCACATCTGGTTGTGCTGAAGAATGGTACCATGTGGACTGTCAAAAGTACACAACTCCTCCTCAAGGGAAAGGTCCAGACTGGATGTTTGACTACGATAGTTTATTTAATTCATTTACTCCTTCGACTGAACACATCGACGAAGATCTGTTTCGAGCATACTTTGAAGATCATTTGACCATTCCAAGATTTTCAAGTTCTAATGATGTTGAAGCTCAACCAGATGCTCCAACTGAAGAACCTCAAGTTGTTTCTCTAGTTGTTATTGATAACGTTTCTACTTCTTCTGATGATGATCAAGCTGAAGATCAAGTTATTGACCTTGAAAATGATAATGTTTCATCTCCCGAGTTAGGTGAACATTACACTAACTTATTTGATAATGTTGTTGTTCCTGAGAATCCCACTCTTCGGATTCATGGATATCATCCACAGGAAAACATCATTGGAGAACTTGATGTGGGCGTTCGTACACGTCATCAAGTTGCTTCGTCAAGTGATAATAACATATTGTGTGCTTACACTAACTTACATTCTTCGGGAATTGTAAATCTTGCTAAATTCTCTTGCTTTCTATCTCAAGTTGAACCAACGACAGCTCGTAAGGCACTTGAAGATCCTTCTTGGGTAGAAGCTATGCAAGAAGAATTACAGCAATTCGCACGTTGGTGTTTGGGACTTAATAGACAAACCTGCTAGAGTCAAGAAAGCCATTCCGACTAAGTGGGTATTTAAGTGTAAGAAAGACGATCGAGGGGTGATTGTCAGAAACAAAGCACGTCTAGTGGTGCAAGGTTTTCATCAGCAAGAGGGTATTGATTACACAGAGATATATGCTCCAGTTGCAAGATTAGAGTCGATTCGAATCTTCCTGGCTTATGCTGCTTATAAGAATATCAAGGTCTATCAAATGGATGTTAAAAGTGCTTTTCTCAATGGTGATTTACACGAGGAAGCGTTTGTTTTACAGCCTCCTGGTTTTGAAGATCCTGATTATCCGGAACGTGTTTACCGATTAAACAATGCCCTGTATGGTCTACATCAAGCCCCGAGAGCTTGGTATGGCACGCTCGCCGACCATCTGACTGATAATGGCTTCAAACGAGGGACTGTCGACTGCACTTTATTTCATAAAACTGTTGGTGACGATCTTCTCCTAGTCTAGATTTATGTCGACGATATTATTTTTGGGTCTACAAACAACACATTGTGTAAGGAGTTCGAAAAGTCCATGCAAACAAAGTTCGAGATGAGCTCGATGGGAGAGATGAATTTCTTTTTAGGGTTGCAGGTTCACCAGTCTGTTCACGAAGTTTTTATTCACCTGACTAAGTATGTGAACGACATCTTGAGCCGATTCAAGATTTCTGCCGGAAAAATCCCTTCTACTCCTCTTCCAGAAGGGCACAATTTATCACCGGATGAATTGGAGGATTCCGTTGATCCTACCCTCTATCGTGCCATGATCGGTTCTTTAATGTATTTAACGGCTTCTCGCCCTGATATTATGTTTGCTGTTTGTCTTTGTTCTAGGTATCAAGCAAGTCCACGAGTGACTCACCTAGCTACAGTCAAGAGAATTCTTCAGTATTTGAGGGGAAATCCAGATATCGGGTTGTGGTACCCCAAGGATAATACTTTCGATCTTACTGCCTATTCAGACTCGGACTATGGAGGTTGCAAGATCAACTTCAAATCAACGACTGCAGGATGTCAATTTTTGGGAAACCAGCTTGTTTACTGCTAGTGTAAGAAGCAGACAACGGTCTCCACTTCAACCGCCGAAGCTGAGTATGTTGCAGCCTCGAGTTGCTGTTCCCAGGTTTTGTGGATACAACATCTTCGCGACTACGGTATGAAATTTCTTACTACTGCTATTTTGATTGATAATTCTGCTGCAATTTCTATCACAAAGAATCCCGTACAACATTCGAAAACAAAACATATCGAAATTCGATATCACTTTATATGGGATTGCTTTGAGAAGAATTTGATTGACCTTGAGAAAGTACATACTGACTTTCAGAAAACCGATCTGTTTACTAAAGCTTTTGACAAAACGCGTTTTAAATTTTTGCTTGATTTAAACGGATTGAAGACCCTCGCTAATATCCTTAAACAAGGATAACTATCTTTATTTTCTGTCATATTTTTCTTTTAAAATCTATTTTGGTTTTAGGGGGTGAAAATCTAGAAAATACAAAAATAGTGTGTTTTTATTGTGATTTCAAAATTTCATATTGTGATAAAATATGAAATCCAAAAACATTATTTAGATATGACAGATAAAATCCAAAAACATTAAAAATTTCAAAATTCAAAAATATTGTGATTTCTGTTCTTTAATGTTTTTCTTTTAATTATTTAGAAAAACCAAAAACATTTTAAAATTTTGAAAAGCCAAAAATAATGTGATTTATGTTTCTACAGAAAAATCCAAAAAACCAAAAAGTATGTGATTTATGTTTGAAAATCCAAAAAGATTGTGAAGTTTATTTTGTATATAAGAAAATTGAAAAAGACAAAAATATTGTGTTTTTAAAGTTTGTATAGAGAAAAACCAAAAAGATTTTTGCAGGCGTTTTTAGATTATTTTCTCGCTGAAAATTATGTCGGTTATTTAAGTTTGTAAAGCATGCTTGCATGTCTTGGTCCTGTTATCTACTTGTAGATGAATAGGATAGCCATTAATTTATAAACTTAAGTTAACTGGGGCGATTAAATTTATCTTTTATTTTATTTTATGCTCCTCAAAATTTTGAGTTATTGAAGCAAAAAGAGAAGCTTAAAAGACTGTGTGCTTAATTGCATTGGTGCATTGGTAGGTCTTAAAACAACCCAGTAGAGTAAAGTATGTGATATAAACATAAAGAAACGCCAAATTGAATGGGGTGTTAGTCTCTAGCAAATGTCTCGGTGAGGATGGCAGAATGTAATAACCAGTCTGGACACTGTGAGTCTTTATGCGGCTTAATCATCTGGGTATTCATAAGCATGAATATATCACTCGCTTTCAAGAAGCAAACCCAAAGTCATTAAACTTGATCACTGTTGTACTTAGTACAAACTTCCAAATTACTGACTTGATCAAAATCTGTTGTTAGTCATACAATTGTTCCTCCCTTGCGTGCGTCTTAATACCGATAAGAAACGATCCCCAGGGGATACAATGTATGTAAGCCGACAGATGGACTCGTGCATACTCACTCATAGTAAAGGAAACTTGATGCATTGCTCAAAATTTCAAAATTGGTATCAAAAGTTTTGATCAACAATATAATGGTTTAAGTCAAGTTGGGGTGATTTGGCAAAAATCAAATTAAGCTTGAACCGAGATTAGAGGCTGATAGTTTCTGATATTATGTGCTTTAATTGAACAAATTAATCATATCACAAAAATACTTGAATGTGTGTTATTAGATTTATGTGGATAACAATACCAATGACCGACTTATCGCCAGTCATAATATCGCTGAAATATAAAATTGTGATGGAAGGGCAATTTGGTCAATATGATTCTCTGCTCAAACTCGACAATAATACAAAAATATGTTCTGTTTTTGTAAAATTAATGAAAACACAAAAAGATTGTCTATTTTTAATTGTTCGGATATTCTTTTGTAAATACATTCTTTATTCTTTATTTTACAAAATACCAAAATGATTTTCTTTCTTTTTCTTTTTAAATATTTTTTAAGTTACGTTTCGGAAAAATGAAACGTTTTTAAGGTATTTTGTTATCAGGATAAAATGATTCTCGATAATTCTATTATTTAATTCATTTAAATTATTTCAATTTAAAATTAAATAAAGATTTTAATTTGTTAAATGCCAATTCGTTATTTATGGATAACGAACTAGGTGATTCTTTAGCAAACTAGCTTCTGGTTCACTTACCTAATTCGCTTCCGCACTCTGTAACGAATCATCCCTTCGTTATTCATATTTAACGAATCACGCCACGAATCATATCTTGATTCGCTAATTTAATGTAACGAATCAGGAAGTGATTCGTTAACCTAAGTTAACGAATTAATTAACGAATGGGCTAATTCGCTAACGTTAATTCAAACGAATTGCCTACTTCGTGCCAGCTGTACCTAGGGTTGGGTGCAAGGTTATAAAAGAAAAGAATAACGAACAGTCTTCCACTGTTCGCCTTCTTCCATTAATTAACGATGTTCATCCATCATTTTACAACTTGCCGCCAAGTCGTCAAACTGAAATGCTGCTAAATCTGCTACATCTATATGAAAATCAAATGGCAGCTGACCGTCAAAATCAAGAATGACTCATGGAGAATCAACGATGAATGATGAGTTATATTTCTTTCTGTCAGAAGGAGACTAAGTCGTTGCGTACGATTGTTGAGTCTCAGGGGGTGAAAGTAAAGGAACAAGAAGAGTTGATTTTACAATTAACTTGTAAAGAAGATGCCCTCAAGAAACTCAAGAATGACGACGATGATCCTGACGAATCTGATGCAGGAGATGAGCCTAAACAATCGCATGGTTCATCCTTTGGTGCTGGTGTTAGTGGCGGTGATGATTCGAGCAAGCAGATAGTTGTGTATCATGACTCTACTACTGTCAAGCCAATTGAAATGATTGCAGCTAACACAGTGATATTTGTTGATGGATCAGGGGTGGTTAAGAGTGTGGTGAATAGAGATGAGTTAGAGGTTGGTGAGTTTGTAGAAAGATCCTTGACACGGGAGCAGATTTCAATACTGCTTGGGCTGAATGACGATCAATTGAATGTGTTAGAGGTTGAGCCCGATGTTGAGGTTGTGAATGAAGAAGGGTTGGATGAGGATCCTTGTTTATGAATACGGATTTTATTTATGAGGATAAGGATGTAGAGATGGAGGATGTGACTGCTGATGAGTACCCGGACTTGTATCAACACACGAACGTTGATCAAGGTGCTCCGGTATTTCAAGAAGAGGTGTTTAAAGAGACTGAGGATGAATTGGAAAAGGTTGTGCAGCGAATAGTACCCTCACTCAAAGAAGTGACTGATGAGGACGTAGAAAGATGGTTCAAACGTCATAAAGTGGGTAAAATTATCAGTGCTTATCGTTATGTAGATCAAGAAAGAAAAGATACTGCTGCTGCTTGGGTTAAGGCTAATCAGGTGACTACCTTCAAAACCGTTTCTAAGGTACATGGTGATATTGTCTCCTGGCTCTATGATTCTGACCTTAAAGTATGTATTGTCAAGTGGGAAAAGGGTGTCCAGTATTACGAGAAGATAATAGACGTTCTGACATTACCGCGATGGGATGTTCGTACCCTCGCGAGACGTCCATTTATCAATCGTGGGGGTTACCGAACAGCTGAGTGGTTTCACCAACACTTACTGTTCAAGGTCAATCATGGTTCAAATTCTTCAAGCCCCAGGTCCCAAGATGTAAGCGCATTGACGAGATTGATCCAATGACCGGCTGGAAGAAACTTGTCTTGAAAGTGAAGCCGCCAAAGACGATGAAAAAGGTTCCTGTGAAGACGATGCCTCAAGATATTTATCTGTCTTTCAACCGTTGGTACTATGACAATCATACTGGCGAGGCCGTTATTGTTCGTGGTCGAGGACTGCAGACCGAGCTCATCAAGATAATCGACCCGATGTGGTTGGTTAATTTATCAGAGACAGACAATGATGTGCTACACAGGAAGCAGATTTTGTTCGAGCGCCGAGAAGATTACGACCTGGCTATGCAATTCCAACGAGTTGTTTGTGTGTGTCATGAACATGGAATTCATAGTTGCAGAGACTGGCAGTCCAAGCACTTCAAATAATTTAAAGACAAAGAGCTCAAGACGAGGGGGTGTCTGTTAGTGCACGGTTTTGCGTCTAGAGTCTTTGTGTTTATCGTTAACGTTTTTGTTTATTAATTATTGTAATAATTAGTTTAATTAGTTTAACTTAATAGCCAGTTCGCTAAGTTAAAGGCTAGTTCGCTAGGGGATGTTAGCGAACTAGCCAAGTAATGTATTCCCTCCTGATTCGTTAGGGGATGTTAACGAATCAAGGGGTGTTTCGCTAAGCTTATGTATGTAACGAAGGGGAAGCTGGTTCGCTAGGGGATGTTAGCGAACCAGATCACCTTCTATTTATAGTGAACTCCTGTTCACGTTTTAATAGAAGTTTTTGAGAGTTTAATTAACGAATTGCTGTCCAATCTCTCTCTCAACCTTCATCCTAATCTTATACATATAATATATTGATAGTAGATACACATATCTAACACTGAATCAATGTTAATTATGAGCTAGATCTTTAATCGTATTAATAGTATAAACACAGATCTGGGATCTGTTAGTTGTTCTTGTTATTGATACGAGTCATCGGGTTCCAACATTGTGACGGCTATTCTTTATTACGTCCTGACAAAAAAAAAACATTCCCTTTCTAAAACCCTGATTGATTCTCATTTGTATTAATCTTTTTATAAATTGAAATCTTTTGAGTGACAGTCTGTGTTTGTTTACTTTAGTATTTTCAAGCAACATATATTGTGTAGGTGATTCCGCTGTTAATACGATATTGTTCTTACCCTAAATAGTAAGTTGTTAATCCTCTTGTGAACACCTAACGGTGTGGGTTGCGACAGTGGTATAGTGATCGATTATACGGGACCGACATATGTTATCCTCATTCGTTAACATCCCCTAACGAATGACGAACAAAAGACACATACTCATTAGTTAACATCCTCTAACGAATGAGTCTTTACATTAAAAGACCAAATTACCCATATACATTATCTATTCCCAAATACATTAAAACCAAGACTGAGATACAAAAGAATGAAATAACAATTATAATTTAAAATCATCATAAATGCTCGATTACATCTTATATTGATCAATGATAACGTCTCAAATGAGTTTCCGATTACAATCGGGTTCTAGAAAAATTTTGCAAGAGTTTGGCTTGTGTGAGGGATTTACAAGACAAACACTAAAAGACGAATGGACTGCCATTCGTGCTCTAGGGTTTATATACTTGGTACAAGTTTTGCATGATTCCCAATACACCAGAATGGTCAATTCTTTAATGATTTAACGAAATAACCATTCATTCATTACTCATTTTTTAACTGAATAACGAATAAGGTCCTCATTTGTTATGTTTTTAGAGTTTATAGCGGAAGTGAATGAACATCATAACGAATGAATCACATTAGTTAAAGATAATTAAAAAATGGAAACTCATTCATTAAACCCTCATAACGAATGATGAACAATGGTAATGAATGAAGATTTTTACCATTCAAACCCTCGTAAAACCTTATAAATTAACCATCAAAACTAAATTTTGATGCCAATTTAACTTAGAAAATTAACATAAACTCGTGGATAAAAATATATCAAGATGGTAAAATCCAAATTTTCATCAAATTTTCTTTTAATTCGTAAAGCTCGATAATCGAAAGTAATGCATTTTGAATTTCAAATTTAAGTATTTAAACAAAAATATAACTAAAATCAAACTACAATAAGCAGTACATATTTTTGTGAATTGGAGCAAGGAATCATATTGACCAAGGAGCCCTTTCATCACAGTATTATATTTCGACTTTAACATGACCGGTGTTAAGTCAGTCATTGGTATTACTCTCCACCTAAACCTTAAGAAAGAAAACAAAGAAAATCTATACAAAAATAAAAATGATTAAGCGAGCTATTCAATTTCACTCAAAGTTTTTAAACCAAGCAAATATGTAAATCTTGTTTTATCAAACGCTTTAGTGAAAAGGTCAGCTTTCTGAAAATTCGTGTTAATTTTTTCAAGATTAATTAATATCTTTTCATAGCAAACACTGATAAAATGATAACGAATGTCAACGTGTTTTGTTTTAGATTGGTGGACGGAGTTTTTAGTTATTCATATCGCAGCAAAGTTATCAATAACCATAATCCTGCAAATGTTGTTAGATTCATAAAACCTGTGAACAGCAACTCGAGGTTACCACATATTCGGAATCGATGGTTGAAGTAAGGACCGTTGTCTGCTTCTTACACAGCCAGGAAACAAGTTGATTTCCTAAAAATTGACATCCGGTTGTGGTAGACTTGAAGTTAATCTTTCACCCTCCATAGTCCGAATATGTATAAGCTAGTAAAAACAAAACTATCATACTTGGCATACCATAACCCGATGTATGGATTACCCCTCTGATAGTGGAAAATATGCTTAACAGCCACCAGACGAGTCACTCGGGGACTCTATTGATACCTAGCACACAAACATACATTAAACATTATATCAGGGAGAGAAGCGGTTAAACACATTAACAAACCGATCATCACACGTTATAAGGTCGGATCAACAATATCCTCCCATTTGAACGGTGACAAATTGTAACCCACAGGAATAGGAGTTGAAGGGAGTTTTCCGGTAGTAATCTTGAATCGGCTCAAGACATCATTCACATACTTAGTCTAATGAATAAAGATACCAGAATCAGACTAGTGAACCTGCAACCCCAAAAACAAATTCATCTCTCCCATCGAGCTCATCTCGAACTCAGTATGCATAGTCTTCTCAAATTTCATGCATAAGATATTTTTTGTAGAGCCGAAAATGATATTATCAACATAAATCTGGACAAGCAGGAGATCCACTTCCATTGTCTTGTAGAAGAGAGTACAATCTACAATCCCTCACTTGAAGCCACCATCAATCAGATGGTTAGCTGACGGTTGAGTAGAAATCATGTATTTATATATGTTATTTTTTTATTGATTTTATTGGGCGAACTACGATACTTCAAACTTGGTTTTGTGTTTTTGGTCATTGAGCATTAAAGATACTAATTAGAGACATTTATGAGCATGATTTGGAGTCTCGACAAAATAGGGTTCGATGCGCACATGATTCAGGGTTTAATAATAACAATAATAATAAACGTAAGATAATTTATGGAGAATTAAACTTAGTGGTCAGTGCTTAAACTTTAAATATATTTGGCACTTTTTGAAATAAAAAGATGCAATAATAGACCTTGTACAGTTGCACTCAAGTAAAGTTATTATGGGGCTGGAAGAATGAATTCAACATGGGCCAATTAGGATTAGCCCATGTGTGTGCTATGTGAGATAAAAGAAAGAAAACAAATGGCTTGAGTATTTTTTACGATTATTAGGGGAACGCACAGTGGAGAACAAGAGGAGGTGCACAAAAGCAGTAGGTCACACAGAAAAAAAACAAAGGGTAAGTCAAGCCATGTACATTTAACCTCTCTTTCGTATTCATGGCCTACCAAACATCAAGTGAAGACCAAATCATCACCATGAGCGTCTAGTCTCTGTGATTCAGACCCGGGGTGTAGAGTATTGTACTTGTTCATTTCTCTCATGTTTTAAAAACTAAGTATTTGTAATTTATTGATTGTCGATCTATGAAGATTTATGTTGGGTACTGTTGTGCACTCAGTCGGTTTAGGTTTATTTCGATCAGAACGTTAGTTTGCCAATTGTCGTGATACGTGTTCATAGGGTTGTATTAATTAGTTTAAATGTGATAAAGCATACAATTTCCCTTAGTTGAGTCACACTAGTAAGGGTCGTTTTATAACCATTGCCTTGTGTTAGCTATTGTTGATGCCTAAGGTTTAACTAGTTGATTAACCAGATTCGATTATTGATATTTAATATGTTAAATGACATGAGATTGTTGTTTCTTACATGCTTGACCCTCGGGTGTGATTTTCTCTTATTAATCGATTGAAGTTTTCTTTGTTTAATTGCTTTAGTAATATTAAATCTAAATTGTTTGCTAGTGTGATCAACACTTTTGACATTTACTTCATAATTCTAGAAATTGGTTACATGGTACACTGACCACATACTCCACGTGGTTCGACACCTTACTTACCCTAGCTGGCTTAAGGTGATTAGGAATTTATTATAATTGTTTTTTACTAGATAGCGGCGATCTAGCATCAAAATGGCGTCGTTGTTGGGGAGATATTGCGCTTAGTGTTTACGTGGTATTTTATTTTCTTGTTTATTTTAGTGTTAGTTTAGTTATAATTTAGTTTTATTTTTATTTTATTTTCTCATTATACACGGGGGTGTGTTGATTGTGTAGGTAACAGGTTTATGCACACCCGTCACTCAAGCAGGTTATCACCTCTTATTTTCGAGCCTGAAATTGAGAGAATAGCTCGGCAGAACCACGCTCAATTTAGAGAATTAGTAATGGAAGATCACACTCAAAGTCAAAACCAGAACCGAAACCAAAACCAGAATCAAAATTGAACCAGAACCCATTCAATAAGGACATTTATTTCCAACTGAGTCATAATAACAACCAAGATCCGCCCGAAAAGACTAAAACCCACCAATAAATTCCAACCAGCAAACAAACCCGAACAATTCAACTTGCTTATCCAGAAACCGAAACTGAAACAACAATCAACCCGGTCCATCAACCCCACATAATACCCTAGACATAGAATTCATGTGTATCCAAGTGAATATTACGTTAGTGTTAATACCGTGGATGTAAAACAAGACAGGGAATGGGATGATATGGATCAAGAAGAAGATGGCAATAATGGACTAGAGTGGAGAATTAGACAGAATGAGCGGTTTGAGCAATTAAATGAAGTAAATGATTGTTGGGATAAACAGGTAGAAGAACCAGTGAATAGATACGTGGATTTTTGAATCGAAACAGGGGTAGACATGGTATTGGGAGGAACAGATTTAATAGAGCTAACATAATTTATAGGGGTCAGGGAATCTAAGTCAACAGAGGTGGTTTGGTTAATCCAGCGGGGTGAAGGATAAATTATGTAGCCCCGGTTTAGGGTGTTAACAGTCTGTTTAGACCGTCTATTTCAGATGGATTATCCCTGATTGTCCCACATGTGCAAGAACCGGGAAAATATACATTTAAGTCCTGGCTATCTTACATTAACATCGTGCGACTTTTTCACGGGATGGCTTCTGAGGACCCGTATTCACATTTGTTTGATTTTTCGGCTATTTGAGGGCCGATTGATGATGGTACATTTTACCAGGATGAGGTTCAGTTACGGTTATTCCAGTTTTTATTGAAAGACAAAGCAAAACAATGGTTTAACTCATTAACGATGTATAGTATCAGAAACTGGGTGGGGATGCAGCAGGTGTTCCTAAACGAGTATTATTCATAGTCGAAGACAACGGAAACCCGAATTGAGATTCGCCATTTTTCAATGTTACCGGGCGAGCTGTTTCATGAGACATTTACCTGATTCAAATAAATGATCAAAAAGTGCCAGCATCATCAGATCGAGTTATGGGAGTTAGTGATATGTTTTGTTGACAGGTTAACATATGAAGACAGAAAGCATTTGAAAGCCTCGTGTGGTGGTCAACTATTAAACCAACCGAAAGAAGATAACTGAGACTTTTTGAGTTCATGTGTGAAGATTCAAAGTCAGAAGCAGCCGTAAAAAGGATAAGAAACAGACCACCACCAAATCAGTAAGGTCAGCCACAAGTGACTCGGAACGGATAGCTAAGTTAGAACGTGAGCTGGCTGTGTACCGAAAAGATAAGAAAAAAGAGGTTGGTAGGTTCGGGGTGAAATTCCTGTTTTGTGAGGAATATGGTGAACTTGGCATAAAGCAAAAAATTTCCCTGAGTTTCATAATAATGAGGATGATCCCGAAGAGGAAGTTAATTATGCTTACAGGGAGTCTAAAGGCCAAGGGTATAACTTAAGCATCTATCACCCGGGCCTAAGGAACCACCCGAACTTTAGATACTGGAATGCCGCTACTCAGTCAAATACAAATTTACAAGGTTCGAGCCAAAACCGCCAGCAGAGTTGTTACCGAAAGGGTGGTTATCAGCAGGGTTCATATAATCAGAATAGTGGTTGGGGATATAACAGAGACGGTAATCAGGGTGGTAGTTCATCGGGTGGCCAAAATCAGGACCAACAGAAAAGGTCCTCGGGTAATTCACACGAGTCCGAGCACTCGAAGTTCGACGCTTTGGTGAAGATAGTGACAGATAATTAGAAAGACACTCGGAAGCAGTTCGAGTTACGATACAAATCTTCAGAAACGATGTCAAAACAAATTGGCCAGCTTGCCCGGACATGGCAAAGTTGCAGAAAAGTGCGGGTCAGCTATCGAGTGACACCACGGTGAACCCGAACCATTACTGTTCGCGTTCTAAGAAACACGTGAACCAGGTAAGTATCTTAACATGAGGTAAGAAATATGAAAATAACTTCCACCACCACTATTTGAGGGGGTGGTGGAAGAAGTTGATGAAATTGTCATTAGTGATGACGAACCAGAACCGGTTACTTTAAGTAAGCCTAATTATAGTGAAAATAAAATTAACAAACCGGTTCTGAAAGATGGCACCACCGATTCTAAGGACAATGGGAAGGTGAAAATCGTCCCATATCCTGATGCATTGTTGGCGCCATCTAAGGCGAAGATGGCAACTAATTAGAGCCCATAACAAGAAGAGATTTGTGAAACTTTTAAACAGATTAATTAGTAATCCCCTATTAGATTCCATAAAACATATTCCCGCCTATGCTAAGTATCTGAAAGAGTTATGCACACAAAAGTGGAACCACAGAATTCCTAAACATATTGAGTTTACGGATAATGTGAGTGCAATTATTTTGGTTGCTCTTCCACCTAAGTTACAAGATCCGAGAGCTCTTATTATAACTATTCAAGTGGGTGATTTTAAAATGACACATGCATTTCTCGATCTTGGAGCTAGTATTAGTATCCTCCCAGGATGTCTTTACGATCACTATGACTTTGGTCCGCTTTGGGCAATCGCTGCAATGCTTGTTCTAGATAACCAAACACCGAAAATTTCTCGAGGGATACTGACTGATGTGATTGTTAGGTGCAAGACTTTTATTTCCCAGTTAACTTTTTAATCCTTGATTATGTTTTGGGTGAGAGGACCAAGCAGCCCATGGTTATACTTGTTAGGCAGTTTTTGGCTACTGCAAATGCCAACATTAATTGTAGAGGTGGTACAGTTGACATGGCATTTGGTAACCATAAGCTTAAGGTAAATGTTTTCACACATGTAAATAATTCTCCGATCAATGACGAGTGCTTTATGATCGATGTTATTAACGAGTGATTTCGTTAATACTACTCTTTCGTGAACACGACGTGCTTTATTTTTTACAGGTTATAGGTGGAAACTGATAAAAAAAACTAGAGGATGAAGAAAGGAAGATGGAAGTTTCAGCTGTTAAAGGAGATCGACCACCGTGGTTGGTTCAGGGGGGACAACTACCCGAGAAGATCGATACAGGGTTAAAACCGTCACTGTAGGAAGCACAAAAAGTCGAGCTTAAGGAGCTCCTAAATCATTTAAAATATGTTTTTCTCGGTAAGAGCGAAACTTTACCTGTTATTATAGCTTCTAATTTGTCTTGAACAGGAAAGTACTCTGTTGGAGGTGCGGGTTGTAGATAAGGAGGTGATCGGGTGGACAATTGCGGATCTAAAAGGGATTAGTCCCTCCATTTTCGTGCATAAGATTCTTACAGATTTGTCAGCTAAAACCGTGCATGATGCTCAACGGAGGTTGAACCCGAACATGCGAGAGGTTGTGAAGAAGGTGGTGCTGAAATGGCTCCATGCAGGTATCGTATTCACCATTTCTAACAGCACGTGGGTGAGCCCAACTCAGACGGTATAGAAAAAGGCAAGCATCCAAGTTGTTAATGACGACTCAGGTAACGAGGTAGCTACCCGGCCGGTATCCGGGTGGCGTATTTGTATCGATTATCGGAAGCTGCATGCGGCTACATCGAAAGATCATTTTCCGCTTCCGTTTATTGATCAGATTGTAGAGAAGCTATCAGGTCAGAAATTTTATTGTTTTCAAGATGGTTATTCATGTTATAATCAGATAGCTAATCATCCTGAATATCAGGAAAAGGCCACGTTTACTTTCCCATAAGGCACATTCGCATTTAGGCGCATGCCATTTGGTCTATGTAATGCCCCCGCCACCTTCTAAAGGTGTATGATGAGTATCTTTTTTGATATGATGGGGGTGTCTTTAGATATATTCATGGATGATTTGGGTCAACGGGTTAAAAAGAAACCTGTTTCCATATACTATGCAAGTAAAACCCTCTCGGATTCTCAACTGAATTATACCACAACCGAGAAGAAGTTACTAGTGGTAGTATATGCTCTCGATACATTCCGGTCTTATATTTGGGGTAGTAAAGTCATTATATATTCTGACCACTCTGTTGTCAAGTACCTCTTATACAAAAAGGACGCAAAACCAAGATTGATCAGGTTGATTTTGTTGCTTTGGGAGTTTGATCTAGAGATTCGGGACAAGAAAGGGAGTGAAAATGTTGTTGCAGATCACTTGTCCTGAATCATGGTGGAAGATGGAGACAAGGACGGGCCCAATAACAAGTCCTTTCCTGACGAACAGATTTTGCGGTTTCCCAAAATCCTTGGTCAGATATTGTTAATTTTAATGTTTCGGGTGACATACCGGAGCATTGGCCAAGGAGGAAGAAGAAACACTTGATGTCACAAGCTAAACAATAAATTTGGGATGACCCGGGTTTGTTCAAGATTGGTGCTGATCAGATGATGAGACGATGCATACCCGAGGAGGATGTCAGATCAGTGTTGGTACACGCGCTAGAAAACAACTAGAAAAGTTTTGACGGGTGACTTTTATTGGCCATCATTGTTTAAGGATGCTCACGAGTTTGCGACACACTGTTTAAAGTGTCAACAACGCGGGAGCATTTCTAAGAGGGATGAGATGCCTTGAACCCGATCCTTGTAGTTGATATTTTTGATGTTTGTGGGAACGATTTCATGGTCCCATTCCCGAACTCTTACAGTAATTTGTATATCCTAGTAGTTGTCGACTATGTGTCTAAATGGGTTGAGGCAATATCTACTCAGACGAATGATCACCTTGTCATTTGTAGCTTTGTGCAATCTAATATTTTCTCGAGATTTGGAATCCCCTGGACCATCATTAATGATGGGGATCCTATTTCAAAAATTTTAAATTCGGTAAGTTTCTTTAACGATATGGGGTTGGTCATAGAATCACAACTCCTTACCATCCACAAACGAGAGAACAAGTTGAAGTGTCTAATCAACAAATTAAACAGATTTTACAGAAAACCGTTCAGACAGACCGTAAGGATTGGTCAACTAAGTTGACTGATGCTTTGTGAGCTTACCAAAGAGATTATAAACGCCGATTGGTACCACACCTTATAGAATTGTGTATGGAAAGGATTGCCATTTACCGGCTAAAATTGCACAACGAGCTCATTGGGCCACTAAACAAGTTAACACTAGTTATGATGATGCGGGTAAAGATAGGAAGTTCTCGTTGTGTGAGATTAAGGGGTTACGGGACGAGGCGTACGAGTGTGCATAGGCTTATAAGGCAGAGATGAAGAAGGTACATGATGCTAAAATCTGGTTGAAGAATTTTGAACTTGGTCAAAGAGTTTGGATTTACAACACGAGGATGAAGCTTTTTCTGGGTAAACTCAAAAGCAAGTGGATGGACTCGTATTTGATTGTTCGAGTTGGGAATTACGGGTAATGCGAGATTGAAGATTTTGATGACCACGTGAGGCAAGTGGTGAATGGCTATAGGTTGAAGCCATATTTGGAGATGGAAGATATTCTTAACATCAGTAAGGAATCTGTGAGTTTCATTAAAACCTCGTCGGTTTAAAAACACACTTGATGGTGAATTACACATGTTTCCAGGTTCGTGTATATTTTGTTGTATTGGGAACTGTGTGGGTGTAGTACACTACAAACCCTCACGAGACCATACTCGTCCACCCGGGCTACTAGGGGTTTAAAGGACTTGTTGCGTAAGCTAAATGCAATTGTGATTCCTATGAAAGTGAGTTAGGTATTTTAACATTTTAACTCGTTTAACAAAATTTGTTTTGGAACTTAATAATCGGCTCGGTAATCGTCTTATAAAATTAATTAATTTACAAAATCATTTTTGCAAAAGTTCTTATAAGACTTATGTCTTACACTTGTGAGAAGCTTGCTTCTACACGTCTCGAGATTTTGCAGATTTGGTTATGGTATTTGGGGGAGACGAGTGTCCACTAGGGTTTCCTACCATGTCGAGCATGCATTATCATTCATATTAGGTGATTTTAGTTTCATAATTTATTTTGTTATTTTAGTTTGAGTGTTAGAAGTGTACTTGTATATTTTAGTGTCAGAACCATCACATTAGAGCTTCGGTTATAAATAGTTAAACAGTCAATTTCAACCTTGTCCTCCAAATGTTCTTTAAACGATTCATATTTTTAACACTGAGGACAATATCAACCTCAAGTGTGGGGACGAGGAAAAATTGAAATTTTTAGCCCGATAGTACCTCGAATAGTGTTCGGAAACCAACGTTGTTAAGTGTCTATTATTGTGATTAATGCCAAGTTATAGGTTTCTTTTCATGTTTAGTTTTTCAGCTTCTCGATAGTTTTCCTAACAATTTTTTCATAAAATGTTGAAAATGGGGTCGTTTAGGCGGGGATAACGAGTCAAGGGGACAGATATACATGTTTCATATCGGTAGCCCATATTTCCAAACATATTGTGAGATGACCCCATATACTTAATACACATATTATATAATAAATATAGAACATGCCATATATTATGATTTGAAGGTAACTGGTATGTTTCACAAAATTAGAACTTGCTTGTCATATGCTTATCGAGATCTTAATACCACCACATGTATGGAGATTAGGACTTTAGAAAACCCATACATACAGTTTCCCCCATTAAATAAAATTCATTACCCGACATTATCCCCCTATGAGCCCATTTGGACCTTATTCCTTTTAATTTGTTAAAACAACATTACACACCATTTTAGCTTTGGCCTTCATTTTATTTTTACCCTGTGTGATGAAATCCAATTATCTAGTTATATATAGTCAAAAGAGTTGTAATAATTTGAATGTCAAGGTAGTATATATATGTTTAGTGTTTGGTAAAAATAATCAGAAAAAGCCAAAAAGAAGTTATCAGTTTAAGTTCAGTCACTGTAAATAGCAGTTTGTCTGTATTTGATTGTTTATTTGTGTATTTGTAAAACTGGGTTTCATCTACCTTAGTCGCTAAATATGCCTAATCCGCACCCAAACCTAGGCCTTAGAAAAACCCTTAGTCCAATTCTTCATGCAATCAATGGGTAATGGGTGGAGATATGACTGACCTGCAAGCATATTAAGTTGTGACCATATTTGTTATTTAAGGGCATAGATTTATACAAGCACATATTTTGTTAGTCCGGATATTAAACAGAGAGAAGTGTTGATAATGTGAGGGGTGTGAACATGTATGCCTTAACCGGAAACAAAGTACACTCGTCTGGGCGACTCTATTGTATTTTATATCATCGTTTAAATATATTTATGTGTTGTCAATCTAGAAAGTGTCAATCTGGGAAACTGGGTATGACCTTAAACCATACTAGTATTAACGGCGATAATTGACATACCTATGATGGAGGTTGATGTTTACTTTAGAGTTTGCTTGAGGGCAAGCCAACGATAAGTGTGGGGATGTGATGGTTGAGTAGAAATCATGTATTTATATACGTTATTTTATTAATTTATTTTTTTTTTGAGTTTATTGTGTGAACTACGATACTTCAAGCGTTTTTTTGTATTTCAGGTCATTGAGCATTAAAGATACCAATTGGAGACATTTATGAGCATGCCTTGGAGTCTCGACAAGATCGGGTTCGATGCGCACGTGATTCAGGGTTTCATAATAATAATAATAACAATTTTAAAAGTAACATAATTTATGGAGAATTAAACTTAATGGTCAGTGATTAAAGTTTAAAGATATTTGGCACTTGTGGAAATCTAAAAGTGCAATAATAGACCTTGCACAGTTGCACTCAAATAAAGTTATTATGGAGCTAGATGAATGAATTCAACATGGGCCATGTGTGTGCTACGTGAGATAAAAGAAAGAAATCGAAAGGCTGGGGTATTTTTCATGGTTATTAGGGGAACGCACATTGGAGAACAAGAGGAGGTACATGGCAGTAGTAGGTCACATAGAAAAAAACAAAGGGGAAGTCAAGCAGATACATTCACCCTCTCATCATATTCATGGCCTACCAAACATCAAGTGAACACCAAATCATCACCATGAGCGGCTAGTCTCTGCGAGTCATACCCGGGGTGTAGAGTATTGTACTTGTTCAATTTTTCTCATGTTTTAAGAACTAAATATTTGTAATTATTGATTGTCGATTTATGAACATTGATGTTTGGTATTATTGTGCACTCAGTCGGTTTAGGTTTATTTCGACCAGAATGATTATTTTGCGGGTTGTTGTGATACGTGTTCATAGGGTTGTATTAATTAGTTTGAATGTGATAAAGCATACAATTTCCATTAGATGAGTCACACTAATATGGATCGTTTGATAACTAGAGTAGTGTGTTAGCTATTGTTGATGCCTAAGGTTTAACTAGTTGATTAACCTGATTCGATTATTGATAATTAATTTGTTAAATGACATGATATTTCTATTTCTTACATGCTTGAACCTCGGGTGTGATTTGTTCTTATTTATTGATTGAATTTTGCTTTGTTTGATTGCTTTAGTAATATTAAATCTAAATTATTTGCTAGTGTGATCAACACTTTTGGCATCTACTTCATAATTCTAGAAATTGGTTACATGTTACACTGACCACATACTCCTCGTGGTTCGACACCCTTGGCTTAATGTGATTAGGACTTCATTTTAATTATTTTTACTAGATAGCGAAGATCTAACATCATTAGCCAACGAGATGTACCATGCTCTCGGGGCTTGGTGAAGACCTAAAAAGGCCTTGTTCAAATGATAAACACGCTCAGGATAGTCAGGATCTTCAAAACCAGGAGTCTGCTTCACATACACTAATTCATGAATTTCCCCATTAGGAAACACACTCTTAACTTCCATTTGATAAACCTTGAAATTCCTCAATAGACGATAGGCCAAAAAGATTCGTATAGCCTACAGTCGTGAAAACGGAGCATATACTTCAGTGTAATCTATGCCTTCTTGTTAATAGAAACCTTGGACTACCAATCTTACCTTATTACGCACAATTACTCCCTTTTTGCAACTAAATACCCATTTTCTCGGGATCGCCTTCTTCACCTGAGCCGATTTATTAATGAGATCCCAAACACCCAGTCGAATAAACCGTTGCAACTCTTATTGCATTGCTTCTACCCAGGAACATTCTTAAAGTGCCACGGAAACACTTGTCGGTTTAATTTGGGATAGAAAGCAAGTGTATTTGGAAATGCTCGTGATTCCCAATACACGCAAATCAGCATACACACACATTATCTTATCATCACATACATTTGCAACTTGACTTCGGGTACGCACTCCCTCATTCATGAAAAGACCATGTGCCAATGACATGTAGGATCATATGAGAATAGAATACTATTTACTTTTTAACATTATACGCATAATTCATAACGAGATGAATTGAACACAAGTAATCCTTTCAATCTCTTCTTCTTTATATTTATCAAAACTGTCTTAGTACATAACAGATATTACAATCTTTCAGCTCATGTACTTTGGAATTAAAAACTCCTAAACATAACGCATAAGTCTAGTATTTATAGACTTGGATATGACATGTACAGCGAAGATGACATGTACGACGCATATGTCATGCTCCGTATAAGTGCATATGCGCTACATATGGACTTATGCGCTATAACATACAAAACTACATTCCAAACTATTTTGAATACATACAAGACCCTAGCATTAGACATCTATGTACTAACAACTCACATCACTGATAATGTTTTCCTAAGGATGATAAGAATGAATCCGAAGAGTCAGATTTTCAGGAACTTCAACATTGTCTTGTAAGTTGGTGACCTTTTCTTCAGCCGATTCAGCATTCAAGGATTGGGAAGATTCTCTAGATTGTATCTCAGGATCATCATGAGATTCAACAAATGGTTCATAGATAGAATATTCAAGGTCAGATTTTCTGAAATTTCTGGTTGATCATGTAGAGGTACATCTTGATACAGAGAAGATCTTGAAACAGATAAGATCTCATATTCAAGATAACCATGAACTAAATCTTCAGTTTGTACATCAACCGAGGGAGTGAAATAATCAAATAGACCATCATAATCAAACATCCAATCAGGTTCCTTGCCAGTAGGTGGTGTGGTGTACCTTTGACAATCTACATGGTACCATTCTTCAATACGCCCAGAAGAGAAATTAAATACCCATACCCGTTTCTTAGGTGACACATACCCAAGAAAGTAACCTTCTATAGCCTTCTCTTCAAATTTACCCGCATCTTTCTTCAACATTATACAGGGATACCCGAATGGTTCAAGAAATTGACGGTTCGGCTTACGGTTATTAAGAAACTCATAACTTGTCTTTTTTAGCTTCTTCACCATGAGAACTAGATTCAAAGTATAACAAGAAGTATTCACAGCCTTGTTCCAGAATTGAGGAAGCTTAGAAACTTCTAACATAGTTCTAGCCGCCTCAATTATAGTCTGATTCTTCCTTTCAGCAACCCTTTCTGTTGTGGCACATATGGAGCACTATATTCGTGATGAATACCCTTTTTCATATAGAATAACTCCATCATGATATTCTTAAACTCGGTGCCATTATCATTTCGAATACGCCTCACTTTCAACTTGTAAAGTGATTCGATTTTGGTGATCAGATTTTGCACAAGAACTGTTGTCTGATCCTTCGTACTCATATATAACACCCAGGAAAATCGAGAACAGTCATCAGTAACAACTAAACAATACAAATCCCCAGCAATACTTGCTCTATTCACGGGACCAAACAAATCCATATGTAGACGTTCCAAATGAGTATTGATTGAGTTAATCTATTTCAATGGATATGACTTTTTCTTTTGTTTCCTTTTCTTGAACGCAACATAGTGATCTCGGTCATCTTAATATTCTTCAATGAAAAACCCTCCACCTAATCATTTGCCGCCAAATGATTCATCTTACGAACGTGGATATGACACATCCTTCTTGGGCTGAACCTTTGACTCTTTTAGTATAAATTAACTTTAGGTTTTCATATTGGAACAACATCAACAGGAAACTTGACACCATTAACTTTCTTTTTCAATTCATGCTGGTGTAATTGATGAAATTGACTATAAGTCAAAGTTTCATTTGACCATTTCTTTAGATAATCATCATGAAGTACACCAATATTAACATTATTACAAATAGGTTTAATAAGCTTGACCTCTTTGTCATTCACACTTTTCTTTTCAAAACTCACCCTCACAACCTTCCTAGGGATAATTTCACTAAACATAATATGAGTATCATCAACATTAGCTTGTGCAGGTTGTCTTTTCAAAATACTCTTAATCACCGGAACATGTTTCACTCAATTTCACCCTAGATTCACACTTCTTTGCTACATGACCTCGTTCACCACATGAGAAACATGTTCTCATATCCACAAACACTTGTGGTGAATCAACTTTGACACGTTAATCCTCAGGTTAAAAAGTTACAACCTGCATATTAGAATTGCCCAATTTGTGTGCATGTTTATTCTTGTAGAAATCTAAATTAGAACACTCAGTGAAACTTTGAAGTGAATCTAATCCAAATGACTTCAAAAACTTAATGGGTTTCAGGAAATTTGATTTAATTTTCATTTGATACTTGTTAACCATTTTCTTTATATTTCAAAGCCTTTATCAAGTTCAGTCAAACTTGATATCTCACAATTAAACACTCTTTCAACAAGTTCAGGTTTTATCAAACTCAAAGGAACAACTTTATCAGAAAACACTTGATTCACACTTTAAGTTTGTAACCCCTATTATTATTTACTTTATCACTCCTAACAGGATTTATGAACTTCATTAAATCCTCATCTTAAATCACCGTCTTTTCAGATGTTCTTTCACTCATACATGTAGTCTTAGAACCAATTCTAGATTTCTCAAAATCAAATGGTTCACAAAGAATATGATTTGCAAGAGGAATATTCTTGTCTTTGTGAATCACAGTTGGTTAAAAAACATCTCAACTACTATACTGTTATCAGTTTTAGAGAAAACCAAATTGCTATGAATATGAGATTATAAAGTTGACTTTTTCTCAAAAGTTTTAATGGTTCCACTGGTTTAAACTTCTCCTCTTTGATAACCTCACAGTCACAGTAGGATCTATAGTCAAAGGACTATCAATATCCAATTTTTGTAAATTTTCTGTGTCTGGTAGTTTAGTATAATCATTTTGAAAAGGAAGAGGAATTTCAACAAACCCTAAACCAGTTTTTCCATCTTTTTGATGAATATTATTAACTCCAATGATTTTATATAACAAAAATGATGAGTTTGTAAATTTTCCAATTTGTTTTTCAACATCGTCACCTCATTTTCTAGTTCCATCATGTTGGTTCTTAATCTCAAGATATCTTGAAACTGATATCAATAATGCTTAGCTTAGTAGAATATTCATATTTCAAATCATGATTACTCTCGGACAAAGCAACGATCTTTTCTTTAGATTTTTTTTATCACTTTCAACTACTAGCTGATAGTTATCATGAATGATAGCCGAATCACATACTAATTGTTCATTGTATTGACGAATCAATTCAAGCTTAGACTTGAATTCAACATAATGAAAATACTCCAGTTTCTAAGTTTCATCATCAAAAGAAGAAACAATTTTAGAAGAGTTAGAACTAACCTCTACAATTTTAGCCATGAAAGCAAATGTTCTTTGCTGATCCACATTTGTACATCTGAATCAGTTTCATATTCTTCATTTTCTTCAATCAGCTTCTCATGCTCAGTATCATCAGATTTGTCAACACGAGCAATTACAGCCAGTTTAGCTTGATGCACTTCAGTAGATGCGTCACTCAACAATATTTGTGACCAATCAATCCCATATTGTGTTATCATTACTTGTGACCCACTTGGATTTACAGAATCAGCTCCCTTTGGTTTCTCCTTAGACTCAAAGATGTTATACTTCTTTTTGTTAGAGTTTCTATCTTGAGTCCTTTGACTAGGAGAATATTCTTTCCTTGGTTATCATATTCTTTAGCAAAATGGCCAAATTCCTGACAATTATAACACTTAACTTTCAGCTTATCGAACCTGATTCTTTTACTCATGGCTGGTATATCATTCCTAGTTCACTGCATGAACTTCTTGATTTTCCTTACTATCATAGCCATGTTCCACTTTAGATCCATTAACTCAAGATCATCAGCCTCCAGTTGATCATAATCCTCATTAGTCATGTCACAATTTGCAACTTAAATACCCACCAATTGCTCACAAGAAGTCATGCAAGCCCCATGAAGGCAAAATGGTTTTCTGCTTCCTTCATGTTTACATTAGATGGTGTAATAGGAGGAATTGACCCAACACCCATACTAGATGAACTTGAAGATAGAGAAGGTTCAAACACAGCTTTATGAGGAATCACTTGATTTGTTTGAGAATAAAAATCAGTAATTATAACAGATGTACTACTCTTATTCACAGGAAGTGCCCCACCATACAATGTTGGATCTTGATTACCCTTAGATGTACCTTGACATTTCAATTCAAACTCCCTTTCTTTCAACTTTTGCACAAAATCCATAGTAGTGAGCATTTAATTCTTGAAATACCCATTTTCTATAAGAACCATCAGATAAATAGAGTATGAATTTGGAAGAGCATTCTTTAACGTGTCAATCTTGTCACTTTCATCCTGGTTCATATTAAATCTAGTTAGCTCAGTTGTTAGATGACAAAACCTTATCAACAATTCACCAACAGATTCTCCAGGCATGAGATTGAATTTTTTGAATTAAACTTCAGCATTGATTTTTTTTTTACTTTCTTGTGTATTACCCATGCTTCTTTCTTTTTATGTTGGTACAATGGAGCAGCTTGTTTAATATGATTGAATTGGTGGAAATTTTGCTCATGTAAAACCATTGTTAAAGTGGAATAGGCCTTTGTTTCCACTTCATAAGCTTTCCTTTCCTCAACAGTCATTTTTTGATAAATAACTTTTCCACCTGACTAGTACCAGGATAATCCACATACAATGGTTCATATGTATTCTACAAACTTTGCGTGCATTTTGGATGAATTGCTCCCAAATAAGCTCTAAACATTAAATCCCATTTTGGAAAATCATAGAGATTATTAGGTCTCGGGCATTTGGTATGATACCCAATCTCAGTGTCACTGGTTAACATATGCTGCATAATTGCATTCTAAGAAGCCAATGCATAATAATTTGCCATTGTGAAAAGTTCAAGGGCTTAAACTGTTAATCTGAAAGTTTAAATGATGAACTTGACAATCTATGAAAATTATGGTAACAAATGAGAGAATTTCTGCTATAACGAATGAACCAGAATAAACAATGAAACGAATGAGACTTGACGAATGAGTAACAGTAACTTTGGCGAATGATACTATAACGAATGAGAAATGACGAATGATGTTCAGTAACTAACGAAAAAGTTGCAAAATGAAATCAGGTAACGAATGTGTGAACTGTAATGAGTGGTTTGTTAAAACGGTTATAACAATCTGATAACCGCCTAACAAATGAATTCAAGACAATTAACGAATGAATTCATAATTTTTCAAGAATTAACGAATGAGTTCATCCACATATCCAGTTTTTCATATTCGATACTTAATCCAAACTTCACTAAACCAATTCATACCACACCAAATCATTCACAATTCACTTCCAAACCATTCCAAACCAAATCCGAACACAGTTCACTACCAAAAACACCTCAAATCAGTCAAACTCATCACCAATTTTGACTCCGAAAGTCGAAATTAATGCGTTTGAACACTGTATTTTCCCGCTAGTCACGAAATTAGTCCAAAACACTAAACAGTACAATTAACTCAGTCCAGACCAACACTAGACTATTACGAACACGCCTATAACCAAATCAATATCAATTATCATCTTAATCATCTTCAATTGACTAATTATAAGTCTGTAAAGTCTGTTATCAAATTTCTTTCAATTCTAATACAATAAAGTCTCAAAACACTTATAAATTGTATCTAATTTGAGTCCAGAACATGATCAATCAAACGCCATAGCTCTGATAACACTTGAGAAACCATGGAAGATACATACTGATTGATCTAGTCGGCGATGACCGTGTTAATTCTCAATTAGGTTAATTGTGTGTAGTGTGTGTGTGTTGAGAGAGAATTCGGATGGAGTAACGACGCTCAATCGATATAAAATAAGAAGTGATAAATAACTTGATAAGTTACGGGGTATTTATAGGAAATGGCTCATTCGTTAGATATGCCTAACGAATGAGCATTCCGTTCGTTAAGTCATTCGTTATACAAACTGTCACACCCCGACCAAAGGCAGTGGAACATGACGGGGTGTAACGGATTGCCCAAGAACACAATACACTATTAAAGTGACGATATTTAATCAACTCATTAATTTCATTCAATCACCTAAGTAACACATAATGTTCATACAAATAAACACCAAAATATGAGAAATAAATATTGTTCATTCTTCTAATAACCTAGTGGTATCAAAATAGAATGACGTCTTCCAAATCCAACTCAAGTAATAATCATACCTGTAACAATGCATAAAATAATATTTGTCAACACGTATGTTGGTGAGAAATTTCATAGTTTTGAGTATATATAATATGATCGAAATCCACAAACGTATATGAGACTATAAATAAAAGCATCAATCGTGGTATATAAAACATATGTAAATGAGGATCCTTTCTAATCGGTAACAACCGACATACTTGGATAATGAGGCCCTACTCTACTAGCACAAGGCTAAGTAGTTAGGGGAGCATATGATCATACTTGATGAGGCTCAACAACAACATAAAAATAAACACTCGTGCACGTAAAGCATATGAGACATATAACACACAAAAGAGCAAGTATTCTAAGTATCATACACCCTAAAGTTTGTTGTTTGAGAAATGTGTATAATAAATCATTCTTGTTTTGAATAAGTATACATGTTATCCCCAAAATATAAAAGATAAAAAGGGGGGGATGAAATGTACTCGCGTTAACTAAGTAACTTGAAAGATTGATCCGTGAATAATCGGAGATCGGGTTAACGAGCAAGACCTAGATTAAGCGGGTCTTAAGTTAGTAGGTAGTCTTGGAAGGGTTTAAAGTAAAATATGACAAGTAAAGTAAATAAATGAATTTTATGGTTTAAAAATGTAAATATTTGGGAAATTAAAGACATATTCTAAAAAGTAAGTTTACTTGAAACCGGGTCTTGGTATTTCATTCACAAATATTACTCAACTTATGTTAAGTAACTTATGTGGGTTATAATGCACTATTGCAAGACCCTTGGTTATATAAATACCAAAACAAGGTTTTAATCGAGTGTTCGGATTTGTCAATTCGGGTCTAGATTATTAACTAAACTCAAAGTCAACTTTCCAAAATGTTTTGAGATAACTCAAAAAAATCAAAAAGACTTAACCATGTATATAGTTCTATTGTGAAGAACCTTAACGTCCGTTAAGCGAGTATCTGGTTCACCGGTCCAAACTTGTTATAAGATCAAGTTGGATTCCGACACACCAAGTATGTTGATAAAAATAACTTGAAATTAGTTTAAAATACATTCTTGAAGAAAAGATGAGTTTCGGTAGCCAAAAACACACTTGTGTATCTTAAGCAAGTGAAGACGGTTTAGTTCGGTTTTGGTTCGGTCCTTGACTCGGAATGATACCGAGGATGGTCGCCACATACCCAAATACCATAGAACTATAAAAATGATTTTAGAAGTTATAATATTCAAATCTTACATAAACATGTTTAGTTAACTATTTCAAACAAAACTAGTAAACAAAACTATTTTAAACAAAACTAGTAAACAAAACTACTTTAAACAAAACTAGTAAACAAGAGTCCGGTCTTTGTTCGGTCTTGATTCGATTCTCATCTCGGGATAAAACCGAGGCGAGTGACTTCATACCCAATACCATGGAACTCTTTAAACATGAATTAGAAACTAAACTACTTACAATATAAACAAGACTAGTAAAGCATTAAAGGAAAATAGTATAATCAAGAACTACTTTTTAAGAGTCCTCCATGAAGCCTTGCCTTGTAGAATATCACCTCAACCGACCATGGCCGGAGAAGATGAAACCCGAAGGAAACAAGGGGTGCATATTATATATATGTTGTACCACAAGATTCAATTAGTAAGTAACAAAACAAAAATTAAAGAAGGTTGTTGCTTGATTATTATGAACCTTGAAGGTTAGGAATGGTGTTCTTTGTTTGAGAGAGAAAGAAGATGAATTGAGCAAGAGAAAATGAAAGGGATAAGCTTGTATATATAGTGTAGTAGTCAAAGTTGTTTTCCATGGTTTATATCAATACTTGCATGTGTTTAATAAAAAGGTTTAAACAAGTCTAATAATACAAACAAGTAGCAAAATCCAAAAATTAAGAGATGATTATGAAACATAAAAACCCATTATTTCATATTATTGAAAGATTCGGTTTACAAATCGGGTAGGGTTTTAATACAATTACAAGTACAAAAAGAACCGAAAATGACGAATGTTACAATCTTCCCTACTTTAGGAAATTCTGTCCCGAAATTAAGAAGAATCTTTAATAAATAAGTGCGGGTACTTTTCCTTCATCTCGTCTTCTTGTTCCAAAGTAAATTCAGCGCTACACCGTGATTCCCAACGGACGTTAACTAAACGGATACGGCTACGTTTGGTTCGTTTCTCATTGCGGTCCACGATTTCAACGGTTTTTTCGATCATTTGCAAGGTTTCATCGATATGTACTTCGTCGAGAGGTATGTGAAGATTACCTTCGGCTAAGCACTTTATAAGGTTTGAGACATGAAATGTTAGATGAACACCGGCAAGTTCTTGAGGTAAATCAAGCTTATAAGCCACTTTTTCACTCCTTTCGAGGTGCTAGTTTTCCTTTCTTTCCAAAACAGACTACACCCTTCCAAGAGGATACTTTGAGAACGACAGGTCGCCAACATTGAACTCGAGTGGTTTTCTCCGTTTGTCGGCATAGCTCTTTTGGCGACTTCTAGCAGCGAGGAGATTTTTGCGGATTTGATCGATACGATCGGTAGTGTCTTGAACCATCTCGGGACCGGTGATCTGGGTTTCACCAATCTCATTCTAACAAATCGGAGAACAACACTTACGACTATAAAGAGCTTGGAAAGGAGTCATATCAATGCTAGAATGATAGCTATTATTGTATGAGAATTCAATAAGCGGGATATGAGAATCTCAATTTCCACCATAATAAAGGACACAAGATCGAAGCATATCCTCGAGGGTTTGGATTGTACGCTCGGATTGGCCATCGGTTTGAGGATGATAAGCGGTACTAAGATCGAGGCGAGTGCCCAAAGCTTCTTGAAGCGATTTCTAAAAACGGGAGGTGAAACGAGCATCACGATCAGAAATTATGGTCAATGGAATACCATGGCGGCATACAATTTCACGAACATAGATTTGAGCGAGTTGTTCAACAGAGTACTTCTCGCAGATCGGGATGAAGTGAGCCGATTTGGTTTATCGATCAACGATGACCCAAATGCTATCATTTTGCTTTTGGGTAGGAGGCAATTTGGTGATAAAGTCCATAGCGATCTCTTCCCATTTCCAAACTGGGATAGGAGGTTGCTCGAGTAAACCAAAAGGTCTTTGATGTTAGGCTTTAACCTTTAAGCAAGTAAGACATTTCGAGACATAAAGTGCTACGTCCTTTTTCATACCCGGCCACCAATAAATAGATCGAAGATCGAAGTACATCTTATCTGCACCAGGATGTACGGAGTATCGCGACATATGGGCTTCGTCGAGAATGAAAGTACGAAGTTCATCACGATCGGGAACCCACAAATGATTGAGGAAGTAAAGCAAGCCATCGGGTTTGGTTTCGAATTGAAGTTCGGCTCCATATGACATTTCATAATACATATTGCCTTCTTCAATGGAAGTGCATTGGCTCGATAGATGCGGTCTTGGAGATAGGTTTGGATGATGATGCTATGAAGCAAAACAGATTTGACATTAACTTTACGACTAAGGGCATTGGCTACAACATTCGCTTTACTGGGTTGGTAGCGAATTTCGCAATCGTAATCACTAAGTAATTCGGCCATCGACGTTGTCTCATGTTGAGATCTTTTTGGTCAAATATGTGTTGAAGACTTTTGTGATCGATGAATACAACGCATTTTGTACCATAAAGATAATGTCTCCAGATTTTGAGAGCGAAAACGACGGCACCAAGTTCTAGATCATGAGTCGTATAATTCTTTTCGTGAACCTTGAGTTGCTTTGAGGCATATGCGATAACTTGACCTCATTGCATGAGAACGCAACTGAGACCTTGGTTGGATGCATCGCAAAATACCACAAAGTCGTCGTTTCATCGGGAAGGGTTAGAACGGGAGCGTTTCAAAGCATATGCTTTAGAGTTTGGAAAGCTTCTTCTTGTTTCGGTGCCCATTCATAAGGTTTTCCTTTATGAGTTAATGTGGTGAGGGGTAACGCGATTTTAGAGAAGTTTAGAATGATTCACCGATAATACCCGGCCAAACCAAGGAAAGTTCGGATTTCCGTGGGTGTAGATGGAGTTTTCCAATCTTTTACGGCCTCGATATTGGCGGGATCAACATGAATACCTTTATCGTTGACGACGTGACCCAAAAATTGAACTTCTTTTAACCAAAATTCATATTTGAAGAACTTGGCATAAAGTTGTTCTTTTCGTAGGATATCGAGAATGGAACGTAAATGATGCTCATGTTCGGCTTGGGTCTTGGAGAAAATAAGAATGCCATCGCTAAAAACAATTACGAATTTGTCCAAGAATGGTTTGCAAACGCGGTTCATGAGGTCCATGAATACCACAGGTGCATTGGTTAATCCGAAAGGCATAACTAAGAATTTGTAATGTCCATACTGAGTACGAAAAGCGGTTTTAGGAATTTCGTCTTCATGAACACGCAATTGATGATAACCCGATCGAAGATCGATTTTGGAGAAGCAAGTTGCGTCTTGGAGTTGATCAAAGAGGTCGTCGATTCGAGGCAAAGGGTAACGATTTTTAATGGTGAGTTTATTGAGTTCATGGTAATCGATACAGATGCGAAACGAGCCATATTTCTTTTTCGCGAAGAGGACAGGAGCGCCCTAAGGAGAAGAGCTTGGACGGATAAAGCCCTTATCGGAGAGTTCTTGATGTTGGTTCGATAACTCTTGCAATTCCGAAGGAGCTAAACGGTAAGGAGCCTTGGCACAAGGTTGATTCGAAATTCAACAGGACGAATGGGTGGAAGACCAGAGACGTCTTCGGGAAAAAATCCGGGAAATTAACAAACAACGAGAATGTCTTGAATTTTCTTTTCTTTTGGATCTTTCACCACCGCTTGGGCTAGGAATGGAACGTACTTTTGGCGCAAGTACTTACGAGATTGAGAGAAATACATGAGGTTGAGTTTCTTGGGGATCGTTTTGCCAACGACCTTGAGAATTTTGCCATTGACGAGCGGGATACGAATGAATTTTTCATAAAAAACGACTTCGGCACGATGCAAATCTAACCAATCCATGCCTACTGTGATGTCAAAGCTTCCCATTTGCATCGGGGTGAGGTCGATCGAGAACTCGTGCTTGCAAAGAGTGAGAATACAATTTTGAATGACCGAATCGATGGTGATGGAACTACCATCGGCGACTTCGACGGAAAAAGGGCGAGAAAGTTTAGTGCGAGGTACAACAAGAATAGATTCAAATTTAAAAGAAACAAAACTCCTATCAGCTCCGGTATCAAATAAAATTGAAGCTAAATGCTCATTTACTAAAAACGTACCGTTCACCACATCGTTGGCAACTTGAGCTTGGTTGGCATTCATCATAAAGGCACGCCCTTGGTTGTCGTGGTTGACTTGTTGAGTTGGAGGAGGAGGGAGAGCTTGCATGGCTTGCGGGTGTGGTGGAGGAGGAAGGGCTTGTATGGCTTGGAGCGGTTGAGCGGGAGGAGCCAAGAGTTGCGGGATTTGGGGTTGATAGGTTTGAACTTGGTAGGCTTGGGTTTGGTAGTATGGTGTGGGTATGATTTGAGCTTGGTTAACAAAAGCAAGTCGGGGACAAGCATTGCGGAAATGATTCGGATCTCCACAATTGAAACAAGCTCTAGGCTGAGAATGAGGGTTTTGAGCAAAAGGAGCGGGACGATTTTGGTTGGATGGGGCAAACCTTGGTGGAGCGGGTTGCCCATGAGAGGCTTCTCGACACACGTTGTTAGTGTGACCATAGCGGTTACACTTTGTGCAGTGGCGACAAGCGGAGTAGGAGGGATGATGACGTTGACAAGTGTTACATAATTGGTGCGGACCGGAATACGGTTTTCGGTTTTGGAGTGCTTGGGATTGAGATTGAGGTTGTGATAGGTGAGTGACGGCATAGTTTCGATAGTTGGGTTTGCGTTTCTTTTTGGTGTGGTGGGTAGAATTGGAGTAGTTTATGGATTGAGGTTGAGGATCGACTTTGGTGAGGGTTGATGGTTCGGGTGTACTCTTGTCATTGGTTTTCTTGGGGTTCTTAATGGTGAGGGTACCGGCTTTGACATGGTTTTCTGAAAGAGCACCGGTTAAGGTAATAGCATCATGAAGGGTTTGCGGTTTGCTACTCATCACCGAGGATTTGCATAGGCAAACCGCCGATATACTTGTCAATAGCCCTTTCGAGGGGAGTGACCAAGTGGGGAACCAAGAGGCTAAGCTCGTGAAAGCGGTTGGAGTAGGCGCAATTGTCACCACTCTCTTGCTTAAGTTCCCAAAATTCGGATTCAAGTTTTTGAAGTTCATGTTTTGGGCAAAACTTTTTCATCATGACTTCTTTTAGCTTGGTCCACGAGTAGGCCATAGCCACTTCTGCCCCATGGGTGAAAATATCGCTATTCCACCAAGTGCGTGCGGTATCCTCAAACATGCTAGAGGCATATGTGGTCGTTTTGAGTTCGGGGCACTCACAAAGAGTAAACACACTTTCCATTTTCTCGAACCATCGCAACAAGGTAGTGGCACAGTTCGTGCCAAAGAATTGAGATAGGTTGGCACTGGTGAAATTTTTCAAAGCGAAAGGTGCGGGGTTGGGTGTGATTTGAGTAACGGCGGGTTGGGTGGCTTGGATTTGAGTTATAAGTCAAGGGAATCACAGCGGCGATTTCTTTACAAACCATTGCGGCCATCCGACGACCGGAGCTCAGCTTGCGTGTTTGGCGACGAATTGGAGGCTTTCTAAAATAATAAAAGAGAAATGATATAACTTGGGGGGTAATTGATAAAAGTATGAGGGAAAATGAGTAAATGTAGGGTTTTAATGATTGTGAATCCTAGAGTTATGAGGATGAAAATGTTAGTAAAAACTATTTTATACTTGAATCAAAAGATGAAATGTATATATATTTATAAGTTTCAAACTTTTGCCATTCAAAAATTGGAGATTTTGAGATATTAGAATTCATATATATAGTCGGGAATCGTACATGAACCACCATGATTTGATATCCCGACAAATAAAACTTGTATAAAATAATAGGTGGAGTCGAACATGTTCATGTACCACCGCGTCTTTCATGTTGTTGACTCAAATCACGATAAAAACATATAATAAAAATGGAGATACAACGAGATGTTAAAAAAAACTTGTCCACGAACCACAGTGGCTCTTGTATTTTTTTTTAACACCAAAAATATAAGTAGGCAACCGGAACGCTTGCATTCGACAACTTAAAGTATTGAAATGTATAACACGGTTCATAGGCCTAGAAGACGCACACTACAATTCAACCATCCCAGGTAAGTATATCACCTTCGATTCTTGGAATCTTTTTGTCAAATGGTCGTTTCGTAGTGTTTCGCTTTCCATGATGGCTATAAACCCGATCTAAATGCAACCTTTAAGGGATCTTAAATAACATGATCCAAATTAAGTTTGTGATCCATAAAACACAATATAAAAACTAATGTTTTTTTTTCGTTTAAGGCAATGTTGCAAAAGTCGCTAGGCGGTCCCTAGGCGGCTGACCCCCTTGGAGGGAGTACTCGGAGTACTCGGGGAGTACTCGGACATGATAAATATAAAGAAAATTAGATTTTGGGTAATATATATATTTCAAATATTATGAGTTTACTAATATTTATAACAAAATAAATGAATATCAATATAATTAAGAGAAATACATACTTGGATAATGAGGCCCTACTCTACTAGCACAAGGCTAAGTAGTTAGGGGAGCGTATGATCATACTTGATGAGGCTCAACAACAACATAAAAATAAACACTCGTGCACGTAAAGCATATGAGACATATAACACACAAAAGAGCAAGTATTCTAAGTATCATACACCCTAAAGTTTGTTGTTTGAGAAATGTGTATAATAAATCATTCTTGTTTTGAATAAGTATGCATGTTACCCCCAAATATAAAAGTGAAAACGGGGGATGAAATGTACTCACGTTAACTAAGTAACTTGAAAGATTGATTCGTGAATAATTGGAGATCGGGTTAACGAGCAAGACCTAGATTAAACGGGTCTTAAGTTAGTAGGTTGTCTTGGAAGGGTTTAAAGTAAAATATGACAAGTAAAGTAAATAAATGAAGTTTATGGTTTAAAAATGTAAATATTTGGGAAATTAAAGACATATTCTAAAAAGTAAGTTTACTTGAAACCGGGTCTTAGTATTTCATTCACAAATATTACTCAACCTATGTTAAGTAACTTATGTGGGTTAAAATGCACTATTGCAAGACCCTTGGTTATATAAATACCAAAACAAGGTTTTAATCGTGTGTTCGGATTTGTCAATTCGGGTCTAGATTATTAACTAAACTTAAAGTCAACTTTCCAAAATGTTTTTAGATAACTCAATAAAATCAAAAAGATTTAACCAAGTATATAGTTCTATTGTGAAGAACCTTAACGTCCGTTAAGCGAGTATTTGGTTCACCGGTCCAAACTTGTTATAAGATCAAGTTGGATTTCGACACACCAAGTATGTTGATAAAATAACTTGAAATTAGTTTAAAATACATTCTTGAAGAAAAGATGAGTTTCGGTAGCCAAAAACACACTTGTGTGCCTTAAGCAAGTGAACTCGGTTTAGTTCGGTTTTGGTTCGGTCCTTGACTCGGAATGATACCGAGGATGGTTGCCACATACCCAAATACCATAGAACTATAAAAATGATTTTAGAAGTTATAATATTCAAATCCTACATAAACATGTTTATTTAACTATTTCAAACAAAACTAGTAAACAAAACTATTTAAAACAAAACTAGTAAACAAAACTATTTAAAACAAAACTAGTAAACAAGAGTCCGGTTTTGGTTCGGTCTTGATTTGGTTCTCATCTTGGGATAAAACCGAGGCGAGTGACTTCATACCCAATACCATGGAATTCTTTAAACATGAATTAGAAACTAAACTACTTACAATATAAACAAGACTAGTAAAGTATTAAAGGAAAATAGTATAATCAAGAACTACAATGAGTCCTCCATGAAGCCTTGCCTTGTAGCATATCACCTCAACCGACCATGGCCGGAGAAGATGAAAGCCGAAGGAAACAAGGGGGGCATATTATATATATGTTGTACCATAAATTTAATTAGTAAGTAACAAAACAAAAATTAAGTTGTTGTTTGATTATTATGAACCTTGAAGGTTAGGAATGGTGTTCTTTTTTTGAGAGACAAAGAAGATGAAATGAGCAAGAGAAAATGAAAGGGATAAGCTTGTATATATAGGGTAGTAGTCAAAGTTGTTTTCCATGGTTTATATCAATACCTGCATGTGTTTAAAACAAAGGTTTAAACAAGTCAAATAATACAAACAAGTAGCAAAATCCAAAAAGTAAGAGATGATTATGAAACATAAAAACCCATTATTTCATATTATTGAAAAATTCGGTTTACAAATCGGGTCGGGTATTTGATACAAATACAAATACAAAAAAAACCAAAAATGACGAATGTTACACAAACCATAACGAATGACTCTTATATGTTAACTCATTTGTTAAACATCCTTAACGAATGAGAAACAAAACACGCGGCTTCATGCGTTATTATAACACTAACGAATGTGCCTTACATATAATTACTAAAATACCCCTCTATGCATTATAATTACCAAAATACCCATACACGTTATATCTAGTTTCCAAAAGCGTTGAGCAAAGACCGAGACGACAAACTATGTATCAACAAAAATTGACCCATTAAATTGTTGATTTTGTACAGACTCTTCTTTGGAACATAAGGAAAGATGCAAGAATCAGAATAGTTGAACCAATGGCTGAACTGGATGGACACGTAGGTCGAGTGGCACATCGAAGTAGCTCATGGACATGTAGGTTGAGTGACACATAAACCCAAACAAAATAGTTTGTTCTTTCTTTTTTATTTTTCACAGCATACAAAATAGTTACCGGAGCAAAGTAAGATAACGGTTGTAGATTAATATGAAATGCTGTTTTATTCCATACTACAGTGAAGTTGAGGCATTTCTATGTTCTTAAACTCCTCTATATTATCTGCAAACATTGTAAATATAAATTTCTAATGTTGTATTACAAATAGTTTTTTTACTGAACCTAATTGACCCAATAATTATCATAACAACGTCCATTTCGGTATCGATGGCGTTCGTCTCTTCAGTTGTCAATTTGTTATGTGTTGTTATCATACAATATATCACTAAAGGACTGATAAATTAATAAAGTATCGTGTTGTGAACTGTTGTCACTGCAGCCTCGCATGGGTTTCTACAATATGTATTCTTAATGTTAAACCCAATTACTGAATTCATTTAAACTTATTTTTATATTAAAAAAAAAATTACACAACCTAAATGCTAACCAATAAACTCATTTAAAAATCTAATTGTTTAAGCTCATTTAATAAAAAATAAAAGAAGAAAAAAAGACTCTTTTACTAAAGGCCCGGATTTTTACTCGCCTTCGGTCCATATTTTTTTGAAGATCCTCAAATACGGCCCTACAAACCGAAACCGGTCTTTACCCGACCCGGTTTTTTATTTTATTGAGCAAGACCGGAAGGGGTTCTTTCAAAAAGTCCTATGTGTCCTTAGTTCGTTTTGTTACTTTGTATAATATAATATGTTTAAAAAACGAAAAGTAAATCTAACATTTTGAATACCAAGGCCCAGTGATTGTGAGCAGCCAGTCCGTATGGAATCTAATTTGGTGGCTTAACGCCTTAACCTTAAAAGTAGTGAGCCAAAGGAAAAAAACAACAATGGCGTTGCAAGTGTCGAAGGTACTTACTTCCGCCTTGTTCTTATCCAAACATCCTCCAGGTACTTGCTAATTTAAATAAAATAAAACCATAATAATAATATTTGATATTAATCTCATCTTTCACTTTGGTTGCCGGTGGCGTAGTCATAATAGATTTTACATTTGATTGATTAGTAGGGTTCGTTCGAGTGAAATCAGGTATATATCTATGCAATGCCTATGCCTATGCCTGCTACAGCAAAAGTCAAAGTTAGGAGGATTTTCAAATCCACTTTTCGTTTTTATTTTATAACTATGCAATTGAAATACCCATACCAAAAATTAACAAAATGGTTATGCTTTAAAGCTCTAACTAGTTATTAATTTGCAATCCAGTGAGATGGACTAATGCACACAGAAGTTGCCCACTACAAAGCTTTGCCACTCTAAAATCAGGAAAGCTTATACCAGCAAAGAAGTGAGCACCTCTTTCTATCTCTTTGTTAATTTGCTATCAAACTTTTTACTTTCTCCCAACCATAAATAAAATACGATACAGTTTAATCATGTTGGTCACTCTAGAATCAATCTGTTCATGTAATCTTTATTTCTTGTTTGTTTATTTCATATTTCTTGATGGTAATATCAAGTGCATTTCATTGCCATATTGAATTTAAAAGATTAATTCAAGTTTATTTGGGACTCCGTTAATTGTGTCACACGGGTTTTCTTGCTATGTATGTTAGCAGGAAGAAGAGATTAGATGAAGTATGTCTCGAGAAGTTTCAGCAATATAGTCGTAACTACATTCAGTCATGGATCTTACAAGGTTACTCTTGTATTTATTTTCTTTTCTTGTAGCTATTTACTTATTAATGCTTTTATACTGGTTTAATTTTATCTCTAATGGGTCAAACGGGCTAGATGTCACCCACAATACATGTGAATGCATAAAACCTTGTAACTTGTTTATTATAGATTATAAAATTGTGTTTATTATCAAAATAATAAGATTATCGACCCGTTTTGAGCCCTTCATAATTACTTTCTTTGTATCCATACAACATTGGTGGAAAGTTTGTTTTTTGTTTGTTTATTTAACAAACGAACAGACATGAATAAAAGTTTTTGTTCATTTAGTTAAACGAACGAACATGAACACGTCTTGTTCATTCATTAATTGTGAACATTTGTTTACATCCATTCAGCAATTTGTTTATGCTTGTTCGTTTGTTTATGTTTGTTGATATATTTATTTAAATCTTTAAGGCCCATGAAAATTTAGTCCATCCTTAATAACTTTTTAGCTCTGTTTTGTTCATTCGTTTTCGATCATGAACCTTTCGTTGATTTTGTTAACTAACGAACATAAACGAACACAAACTCGTTCATTTTCTTAACGAACTAATACGAAAAACAAAATGCCATTTGTTTCGTTGTGTCTGTTATCAAAATAATATGATTTTTGGCCCGTTTTGAGTCTTATAAACTTATCTTCTTTGTAAGCCTGTAAATGAACTCAGTGAACTATTAGGCTGAAAGTTTGTTTTTATTTGTTTATCTAATAAACGAACGAACATTAATAAAAGTTTTTGTTCATTTAGTTAAATGAACGAACATGAATATGTTTCGTTCATTCGTTAATTGTGAACTTTGTTTACGTTCGTCGGTAATTTGTTTATGCTCGTTCGTTTGTTGATATGTTCCTTTATATTTTTATGGTTCATTAAAATTTAGTCCATCCTTAATAACTTTTTAGCTCAGTTATGTTTGTTCGTTTTCAATCATGAACCTTCTGTTGATATTGTTAACTAACGAACATATATGAACACGTTCATTTTCTTAACGAACAAACACGAACAAGAAAACGCCATTTGTTTCGTTGTCTGTGTTCGATCAATTTTTCAGTTAAAGTTATAAGAGAATGGCAATCAACTTTTATTTTCATTGACTTAGTGATTAATATATACCCAAATATAAATCAAAACTGCATGATTAAATCCCCAGAAATAAGCTATCATCAAACCTAGTTAAGACTATCTAATATAAAGAAAGAGTTACAATATTTGAATTTGAATCATTTATTTGGAGGGAGATTATTATCTCTAATATGCCCCCGCAAGATGGACGTTCTTGAATTAAGTCCAATCTTGGATAGGAGAGTTCTGTAGCGGTCTTTCAATAGAGGCTTGGTTAGTGCATCCGCTAGTTAATCATCACCTTTGATATGTGTAACCCATATCGAGCCTTCTTGTACCTTTTCACGAACAAAGTGAAAATCCATTGCTAGATGTTTCATTCGTGAATGAAAAACTGGGTTTGCTGAGTAATGAGTAGCACTTAGATTATCACAATATATAGCAGGAGTGACCGTAGATTTAAAACCGAGTTCATACAATAGATTGATGATCCATTGAACTTCAGTTGTTGATACAACGGCTCTAAATTCGGCTTCGTTGGAGGAGCGAGCTAAGGTGGGCTATCATTTTGAGCTCCAAGTTACCGGGTTTGATCCAGGATAAACAATATAACTGGTGGTACTCCTATAAGTTTGTTTGTCACCGCCCCAATCAGCGTCAGTGAAGGCGTGAAGCTGTAATGGGGAGTCACGACGGATAAGAAGGCCATGGTGGATTGTACCATGTAGATACCGTAGTAATCGTTTGAGGGCAGCCCAATGCATGTCGGTAGGGTTGCGCATAAATTGTGACAGTTTGTTTACAATGTAGGAAACATCCGGTCTGGTTAATGCCAAATATTGTAGTGCCTCACAAATGATCGGTAATCAGTAGGTGTATGTAAAGGGGTGCCGTCGGTGGTGGTTAGATGGACCGAGGTTGACATAGGTGTGGATGCCGGTTTACATTCACTCATGTTGGCCTTATTGAGAATATCAAGAATGTATTTAGATTGTGAAAGGAATAAACCATTGGATTGGTGAATGACTTAGATTGCCTAAATACTTTAAGGAGAAACGATTGGCAAGAGTTGAGATAAAGGAGTTAATGAGGGAAGAATTAGGACTTGCAATGATTATGTCATCGACCTAGACTAAAATATAGATAGGACGAGTAGATGAATATTTGATAAATAGAGAAGAGTCGGAAAGGGTAGGTTTAAATTTATTTGAGAGGAGAAAGGATTTGAGTTCGTCATACCAAGAACGGGAATCTTGACGAAGGCCATAAATGGCTTTGTGTAATTTGCAAACGTGATTTGGAAATGATGGATTAACAAATCCGGGAGTTTGGGACATATAGACGGGTTGGGTGAGAGTGCCTTGTAAAACAGCCATTACTGATATCTAATTGGCGTAGGCACCAATTATGGGAAGCGGCTAGGGCTAGGATAAGACGGAGATAGGCCGGTTTGACCACTGTACTAAAGGTTTCTTTGTAGTCAAGACCGGGACGTTGATTGAAACCTTTTGCAACAAGACGTGCTTTAAGGCGATTAACAGACCCACCGGGTTTGGATTTAGTGTGGTAAACCCATTTGCAACCAATTATGTTAGGCGTGGAGTTAGGTGGAACGAAGGACCAAGTGTTGTTACGAAGCAGAGCATCATGTTCTTCCATGGCTTTGCGCCATTGAGGTTGCTTTAAAGCTTGAGTGATGGTTGTTGGTTCAGGGAATGACTAAAGCTTGAGTGATGGTTGTTGGTTCAGGGAAAGCGGTAGAATAGAAGGAATATTTTGGATTTGGGTTTCTTGATTGCCTAATAGGTCGTGAGTTGGGATGATCAGTGGTTTGAGTGGAAAGATTGGTGCTGTTAGGGTTTATTGTTGCTGAGGGCTGTTGTGGAGGTGGTGTAGGGGCTGTTTGTTGTGGAGGTGGTGTAGAGAAGGTCTGTTGTGAGGGTGGTGTGGAGCTATTTACGGTAGTGGTGGTGTCCGAAACAGAGTTGGGATAGGTTATGGTTTGGTATTTGGAAAGGGCTGGTTGGGTGTTATTTGGCTGGTGTGGTGGTCGTCTAGTGTAGGTGTGCATGAAAGGATCGGTTGGATTAACATTGGTGGCTGATTGTGGAGTTTTGAGTAAATGATTGAGATGTGGGAATAAGTTGTATATGAAGCCAAGAATCAGGTGTTGGGGATGGGTGTGTGTCGGTTTGGGTTAATGTGGTGTAAGGGAATTCGGTTTCAACGAAATGTACATGTCGGGAAGTGTAGATTTTGTTTGTTAGAGGATCAAGGAGAAGATGGGAAGCGTTTTGAGAAGAAGAATACCCCACAAAGATACAAGGAGTAGATCTTGTGTGAAGTTTGTGTGGTGAGTATGGACGTAGCCATGGATAAGGCTAGACAACCAAAATTTTTTAGTTTGTCATAATTGGGAATTTTTTTAAATAGACAAGAATATGGAGAATTATTTTTTAGTGTAGTGATGGGGAGACGTTATAAGTAGCGGTAGTGAAAGCAAAGGGCAAAAATTTCAATGGAATTTTGGCATGAGAGAGTAAGGAAAGACCCGTTTCGACTATATGACGATGTCGTCTTTCGTCATAGCCCTTATGTTCGGGTGTGTGTGGTGGAGATGTTAAGTGAGAAATACCACATGAAGTAAGATGGGGAGCGAGTTTAATGTATTATCCCCCATTGTCGGAATAACTGTTTTATTTATTGCTTGAAAATAATTTTCAACAAGTCTTTGAAATCTAATGAAAGTGGTGAGGGAGTCGGATTTGTGTTTTAACGGATAAATTCAAATATATTTAGTAAAATGATCTACAAATATAATGTAGTATTTAAACCGTCAAAAGATGATGTTATGGGAGATGTCCAACCATCCGAAAAGATTAATTGTAATGGTGCGGAGGATGAAAGATATGAAGTATGAAATGGAAGTTTGTGACTTTTATTAATGCAACAATCATGGCAATTAGTTTTTGAGTTTTTAATTGAAGGAACAATGGATGCTAAAAATTGTAAACTTGGGAACGCAGATGCCCAAGACGATGATGCCATGAAGTGGACTTATTTTGGTGGATGTGAAAAGCATGAAGTTGAGATGTTGAACGAAGTTCTTAGTGTCCTTTACTAGCCGTTCCCCGGAGTAGAATTTTGTTGGAGTGAAGGCTTTTGATAATGAAGTTGAAAGAGAAAAATTGGATTAGTATACTATTATCAATACATAAGTGAAATATTGAAATAATATTTTTAGAAATTGAGGGGACGCAAAGAACGTTTTTGTGTGTGAAAGGAGTATTTTCAAAACAGATAATTAAAGAACCAACATGAGTGATAGTTAAAGACGAACCATCCCTGATGACAAGTTCATCGGTACCATCGTAGGGTGCGTGTAGGGATATTGCGTTGGGGTCGTTTGTAATGTGACACAACACTCCACTATTAAAAAGCCAAAAGGAGAGTTTAAACCTTCTGTAGATGAAACACCCACCATGTGAGCTTGTGGTTGTGGCTTGTTGCAGCCTTGTCGTGGGAGTGAGGGAAGGTTTATTTGAGGATGTTGTTTCTTGTAAGCACGACAAGATGTGAGAGCGCGTCCTTGTTTGAAGCAAAATTGGCATTTGCCTAAGAAGGGACGGGAGGTTGGTTGATTTGGTGTGGGGAAAATGCTGGCGGTGCGGTTGGTGTTTCTTATTGTTGCCGTGATGAAGAAGATGGCTGTTTACAAGAAGACAAAAAGAAATTGTGCAAACAGCAAACTGTAGAAGCAGTGGTTCGTAAACTGTTGAAACAGTGAAGTGTAAAGTGTGGAAACAGGTCTGCAGTGAGCTGATGGCTTTTGGAAAATTTAGAGGGGGAGTATTATGAACCTGGCTGATACCATATAAGAGAACCCTGGCTGATACCATATAAGAGAATGGCAATCAACTTTTATTTTCATTGACTTAGTGATTAATATATACACAATTATAAATCAAAACTGCAGGAATAAATCCCAAGAAATAAGCTATCATCAAACGTAGTTAAGACTATCTAAATATAAAACAAGAGTTACACTATTTGAATTTGAATCTTTTTTTTGGAGGGAGATTATTATCTCTAATAAAAGTTAAAACTAGTTTTTGTATTTTAGGCAAAGTAATTGTTGATGGAAAAGTTGTAACTAAAGCGGGACATCAAGTTTCTGACAAAGCCGTTGTGGAGATCAAGGCGGAAATACCAAAATATGTATGTAGGTGATTATTACTCTCTCAACCGACTTTATACAAAATTGCGCAAATGCTCCCAGTTGCAAACTTAGTCCAAACATTTGCGGGAGAGTTGCATGTTTAGTCCCCATCGTTAATCCCATAGTTTTTAACAGAAATTGTGACTTTTTTGATATTTTTCTAACTCTGAACCCTCTTACAAATGTTGGGACTAGGTTTGCATTGTACAAATATGGGGACCAAAATTGCTTTATGCTCAAACCACAGGGACAAGTTGTGCAATTTTCTCTACATATTTAAATCTGTGGCTTGTATATTAAATCTTGACTTTTGTTGACTTTAGAGCAGGGCATAAATTGGAAGCTGCCATTGAACAATTAGGCGTTGATGTTACTGGAAAAGTGGCTCTTGATTCTGGTTTGTCCACTGGAGGGTTTACTGATTGCTTGCTTCAGTATGGTGCATCGTTTGTTTATGGTGTTGATGTCGGTTACGGGCAGGTAATTGCCAAATAAATTAACCAAAAATATAAAAGTAGGGGCGTGCATGGGTCGGTTTTTGGTAAGCCTGTAAACGATCACGAATAAAGTGTATTCGTGTTCAGTTGGTTAACTTTAACCGAACAAACGTTCAAATATGAACAACTGAAGAACAAGGTTTTCTTGTTCGTGGTCGTTCGTTAAGAAAATGAACGTGTTCGCTTTCATTAACAAAATAAATGAACGTAAATGAACAAACATTACTAACCTAAAACCAATTAAAAGTAAATGAGTACAGTGGACAACAATTTGTTGGATTCAAAGGGAACCAAAAATCCGTCTGGCGTCGGTTTTGCCATTTGCGCTTCAAATCTTTGGGACGAAAAAAGATGGCCCAAAATAATAAACTTGGTTCTAACACTATGGACATAATTTTTTTTTTAATTAGTTGATCAATTATTACACGTAAGGGCCAAAATTTTTTGGGGTACACCATTTGTTATTTTTTTATAAATTACTTCACAGTCCAAAGTAAAATCTATAATCAATAAATTCAATAACAAAATTCGGTCTTCCAGTTTTTATAGGTTTGGTTCAGTTTTGACTATTTTTGGTTCGTTTTGTACGTGCAAAACTGAAACCAAACTGGAAATTTGACTTTTGAAAAAACATAAAATCAAACCGTCAGTTTTGGGTTGAATTTTGCTATTTCGGTTCTGTTATCTAGGTTATTTTAGTTATTTTGGTTGCATGTCAGTTATTTCGGTTTCATGTACACCCTGCATAAAATATGAAAAATATAATGTTTACCTTTTTTACAGGTGGCAGATAAAATTCGTCGCGATCAACGCGTATCAGTTATTGAGAGGACTAATTTGAGATATCTTACTGAACTTCCTCAGAAAGTTGACTTGGTGACTTTAGATCTTTCATTTATATCTATACTTCTAGTAGGTGTTTAATTTGTAATGAAATAGAATAACTCATTCATAATACATTATTAAATATTTATATTATTTTTTTTTGTTAGGTCATGCCTGCTGTTGTTAACTTGATGAAAGAAGAAGCTACATTGATTACATTAATTAAACCTCAATTCGAGGCCCGTAGATCACAAGTATGAAAATTTGTTCATGTTCGTTTATTTAGTATCGTGTATCTAGTAAATGAACGAACATGAACAATTTATTTTGTTCATTTAGTTAAACGAACGGACATGAACGTCTCATTTGTTCATTTATGAACGTGAACACTCGTTCATTCAGGTTCTTAAGTTTATAATTGTATAAGTCCGTTCGTTTACATTCGTTAATTTATAAGTTTCTTAGGTCCAGTACAATATAATCTAGTTTTAGTAAACGTTTTATGCCTAATGCATTCTTCACATTTACTTTTTAATTAGTCTTTAGCTCATTTATTATATCTGTTTGTCTATGTTCGTAAACCGTTTGTTTATACTGTTCAAGAACAAACACAAACGAACTTGAACGCGTTCATTTTCTTATTGAATGAACACGAACAAGAAAACCTCATTTGCTTAACTATTTATTTGTGTTTCATCATTTGTTCGGTTAATGTTAAATGGACAAAGATGAGTATGGACGGTCCACTTGTGTTCGTTCTTTTTGTTTACAAGCATAGAAGTTGGTCTTAGCTCAGTGATGTATCTTCATCTATGTTTAGTTACGTGTGCTTACATTCATGAACCGCTTGTTTATACCGTTAGCAAACGAACACGAACAAGAAAACCAGTTAATTGTTCGTGTTCGATCGTCAGTTCGGTTAAAGCTAAGAAATGTGGTAATTTTTTATTTTATTTTTTTTGACAGGTGGGAGGAGGTGGGATTGTGAGAGACCCGTCGGTTCATCAAGAGGTATGTTTCATTCTGTTTTCTTATTGCCTATGATGTTAAAGGTTGACTTTTGTTGACTAATATAGGTGCGTGAGAGGATCGTTAAGGGTGTTGAAGATCTTGGTTTTCGATGCGATGGGTGGATCGAGTCTCCTTTAAAGGGTGCGGAGGGAAACATTGAATTCGTGGCTTGTTTTAACAGAGCAGCTGTTGGTTCTGTTAAAATAGACTAGACCAAACTGCTTCTAAATTGTACTCCACAGATAGGTTTTTTTTTTTATATTTGGTAGTTAGGTAATTGCAGTTTTTCCCGTACAAATAAAGTTAAAATATTACCCCCATCATCTCTACTAAAACTTTTTTAATTTAAATAATAATTACAACTGTAGCCCTTAGTCTTTATCTATAGATTATTTTTATTTTTGTTTTCAACCCAACTTCTTTCATGATTTTTGAACAATTATAACGTTTTGATACGTTAATATTCTCCAAAAAGTAGTTACATCATAAAAACTAACATTTTATTCCTTTTAATTTGAGTATGATATTGTTATAGTTTTTTCAGTTAAAAAAATGACATTAAACGTGTGGGTGTTTGCGATATGCTTTTGATGGTTTTTTAGTCAATTAAAACTAACAAAACCGTTGAAAATTTAAATGGTTGGTCAAAAGTTGAAGTACCTAGAGGTGCACAAATCGAGCATTTTTAAGACGCGGAACCGGGTATTTTCAAATCGGCTACAAAATGGGACCGGTTCCAGTCAAGAACCGGGTAGGAATCGCACCCGACCCCGTGGAATAATATGGGAAACTAGTAGAACCGGGTAGGGTACGAATCGGATCCGGTTTATACCCAAAAACCGGGTATATCGGGTTTTTTGAATTTTAAACAAATATAGCCATTAGTAACCGGTTCCAACAGCTATATAGCCGTTTTAGGACCGTTGGAACCGGTTTTTAACCATATATACCTTACACACTTACTATAAATAGCTACGTGGTGTGTTGAAATTGTTAAACCACTTTTAAGACTCTTAAACACACTTTAAATCACAATTAAGCTTAAACCGGCAAATCTTCAGTCAATGGCAAGTAACGATGATGTTATTATGGTCATCGACACACCACGAGCCCCTAGGTTTGAGTTCATTATGATTTGTGTGTCATGGGTTGTAAAACGAGTGTGGAAGTGAAAAAAAACGAGAAGTAGGTTGGTCGAGGTTGTAAAATGAGTTTAAACCGAGAAGTATTTTTAGTGTTTTTGAGTTTGGTGGTAAAACAATTGATAACAAATCAATTTATATGATTCAAGGACATCAAAAACTGGTTCCAACGGCTACAAAACGGCTATATTACCGTTGGAACCGGTTCCAACCGCTCTCTTTTGAGCTGCAGCAACATTAATTGCCCAAAACCCGGCGGAACCGGTTATTCTGGGTACGAACCGGAACCGGGTACAACCCGATTTGGGAAATAATACAAGAAATCGGGTATCGGGTCCACCGGGTACGACCTGGAACCGGTTTCGGGTCAGATCCACCGGTTCGGTCCGGAACCGGGATTTTGTGCACGTCTAAAAGTACCAACTGTGAAATCAAACTAATGACCAGTTTTAACGATTTCAAACAGAACAATTAACACCCACAAAGTTGTTACGTGATTACCAAGGTATGTATTTCCCGCTACATCGTATGGGCGTCCTTCTAGATTTTCTATATAATTTAGTTACAAGCATTATGTTTTACCCAAAATAAACTTTCAAAAGACTTGTAATTACTAAGGAAAAAAAGTTATAATATATTGCTGTTTTATAGTGTACAATAAAAGTGACAAGATGAGAGCCTTGATCATATTGTCGGAATGAGTTTGAGTTAAGATGGATCATTTAATAAAATATGTATGATGAGTTTTTGTCAATATGAGTTAACTATTTTTTTTATTGGCGGCTAGTTATTATTATTATTATTATTATTTTTAGGAAAATTGGTTTTTATTGGTGCCAATTATCGTATTTTGGTCACTGCCGGTCTCAACTAACGAATTGGCTACTAACAGTCCCAACTTTTAACGTATTTGTTCCTAATGGTTCTCGACTAACAGAATTTTAACGACGTTAGTTTCATGTCGCCGGAAAAACGTTTTTGGCCGGAAAACAAACATTTTTTTTCCCAAAAACTTAATAATTTTGTCCCGAACATCATGGTAACTTTGTATCGTATTTTAGGAACATTTTTCTAGTAAAAGCCCTAATTATTGAGGTCGCCGGAACCCTAAAACCATCGTCGGAATAAGTTGATGGTGGTTGGCGGTGAGTCAATTGGTAGTGGTGCGGTGTTCAGGTGGTGTTTTCCGGCAAAAAAAGTTTACTTTCCTGGCCAAAAACGTTTTTCTGGCGACCTGAAACTAACGGCGTTAGGATTTTATTAGTCGCGGGCCGTTATGAACAAATACATTGAAAGTTGGGACCATTAATGGCCAATTCGTTAGTTGGGACCGGCAATGACCAACATGCAACAGTTGTTGGACTTTTCGTCCTCGTGTTAATGAGGCAGGTTGGGCCGACTCATCGAGCCTATGATGAGTTCGTGTCTTGTTTATCAAGTTGAGCACGTGACTTGGTTTATATGGAATAAATTACTTGGTGAACAAGTCGAGCCAATGACTTGGACAAAAGGAATTTATTTATTAAATATTATTTAAATATGTTTTTACTAATTAGTATTTGAGTATGATAAGGAGTTTGTATTCTAGTCTAATTAGGTTTTCATGTTTAAACTAATATATATACCCGAGCTTGTGGGTTATATCATTAAGAGAGTTAAGAGTTTATGCATTGTAATTTTTCGAGCTAATGAAAGTTACAAAGATCGAGCTTATGATCTAAATTTCGTTTTTGTGTTTATCGATCCTGGTCACCAAACTTCAATAGTTAGGACCAATAAAAACAATTTTTCTTATTATTATTATTATAAAAATGCATACCAACGCCCGGTTAAACATTTCTCAACCTATTTTCACCCGCTTTTCCTTATTTAAGTTTGACTCATTATGATCCGTTAAACATTTTACTTAAACACAAAACAACTCAGGAGGTGAAGAAACACTAATCGACCCCGGGCAGATTACGGATAATCTGGGGGTTAAATAGATGTTTCCGACGAGGGTTAGGTCCAGCAAAGAAGAATGTTCTTCAGATGACCTGCAAAACAAACACCGTGAGCTCGTCACTGAGAAGGGAGGGGGTTCCTCCTTGTGACCACCCTCCGGCGTGAGAATCAGACTAGATTGCTCTGAATATAAGTGTATATTGAGAGATATAGCTAGTGAAGGTAAAATACCAGATGATCCTACCGTTCCAAGGTGTTGGAGTATTTATAGCCGAAGGTAGGTTTCCAAGCAGGTACAGCCAGCTGTATAATATTCCTGTTCTACCAACTATGGGCTATGCACGTGCCATGCTAATTGGTGGGTAGGCAGCGGCTGATAGTGACAAGGCCGGCTGTATACTGTTCCCTTTCCACCAACTGCAGGCTATGTGCGTGCCACGACAAGGGTTGGTGAGTAGGCAGTGGCTAATAGTGACAAACAGTACTAGAGCATGCTCCTCCTCGTACTGTTGTCGGTGAGCTGTCACCCTGTGATTGGTTCATGGGCTGCTTTGGTCAGATCGTCTATTTTGTCCATACCTTGGCAGGTATAGTACAAAAGATCTTCCAGAAGCATACGGACTGGCTCATTTGGGCGGGAGTATTCCCGCCTTGCTCATTCCTTCAAGTGACACTGAATTATTGAGTGCCTTGTGCGTGTAGCCTTGCTATTAGTGCGGGTAGCCTTCTCCTGATGGCTTGTATCGGCAGCTGCGGGGACATGCGGGATACTTCACCATTGGGAGGCTTTCCCTGCGGGAACAGCTGGCGTACTGCGCGTAAGGTCTTCATCTCTGAGCATGGTGGGTCCTGCGGAACCAGTTGATCCTTGCGCAAACATCCCTCTTGAAGGTGAGTCTTGCGGGTCCAACTGGTCTCTACTGGGACCTACCTCTTCAAGTCCCCCCAGTTTAATGTTCATCTCATGAATTGTTAATAAGTGAGGTGAACTTTGGACTTAAATCAAGGGGTTTTGAAAAGTATTTGGTTTTAAGGTTGTCCGTGGGGATTCTTCCCGCGTTTTCCCTAATGTCACGCAGAAATTCCCGACTTTTCTGCTTGATCCTTGGGTATGATGCGGGTAGGTGTGTAACCTCCTCGCAAGTCAGGAGCGTTGAGTTCCACTTGTGTAGATTCTCCATGAGGTTTTGGTAGTTTTGAACATAGTGATCAATTATGTTAAAGCAACCAATTCCATCTTGGAGCTTCGAACAATCTAGTTCTCGACGTTCCCACTATGCGGGGATGTTAGTCCCGTTTCCGCAAGCATGGCCCAGAAGATCCTTCTTGGTTTCAATTCCCTGCGGAGTGCTAGGTATGTGAAGGGTTTCGCCTTGACACTGTACCCGCACTCGTCTTATAGTTACTTTACTTCCAAGGTATTCCTGGCTTCAATTCCCTGCGGGTGCTAAGTATGTGAAGGGTTTTGCCTTGACACTGTACTCGCACCTGTCTTATAGTTACTTGGTTGCCAAGGTAAGGGGTATTTTCCCACTTACTTTTGAATCTTTTTGAAATTCGACGAGTTGGTGAAAGGATAAGAACAGTCCAAACTGTTGAAACGTCGTCCGACGGTTTCTTCTGACAGTGTCAGAACGTGCAGGAAGTTATGGCGACGTGACAGTATATGGTCATTCCAGGCGCTTTTTCAGGCGCGTGGGCGCGATTTTTCGGGCGCGTGGCCGCGAAATTAATGGCACGCGTCCTTTCAACAGTTGTTGCCAGCTTGCTCTTTTGCCACGTGTCATAGTTTCATTGCACCTGCGATTTCTCTCTCTTCCGCATTAAATTCATCGCATTTATTGCGATGAGTATATAAAGGGGGAGAGGGTCCTTTGTAATCCACACTTTCACTTCTATCTTCTCCTTCTAAGCGATTTCCGGCGAATATTCTCTGAAATCGTTGCCTTTCATCCTTCCAGAATGTCTTCTTTTGCCGAGGATTCTGACGTGTTCGTCGAGAATCCGTCGTCCACTTCAGATAAGGATGACAAGAGTACTGCTGGCGAGTGCCAGTGTGCTCTTCCGGCCGACCTCTATCAGTACGTCGTCCGGAAGTTCATGCTCGAGCCGTTCGAGCCTGAGTTTCCGGAGCCACACCAGACGGTGTACGATGCCCCAAAGGGCAAGATAGGGGTGTACGCTGCATTCTTCGTTTATGGGAATCTCAGGTTCCCATTGACGAAGTTTGTATACCGTGTCTTGGAGAGGCACGGTGTGCATCTGACGGAGGTACACCCGATGGCGATCGCCAAGATCCGCCACTTTGAGTGGGTGTGCCTCATTCTGGGCGTGGAGCCCCACGTAGATCGGTTGATGACCTTCTACTCCTGGAGGTGCATCCAGGGGTGGTACACCTTGGTCAATCGGATCAAGGGTTTGAAGATCTGCGCCACCGAGCGCAGTCTTCGGTCGTGGAAGCGGGAGTTTTTTTATATCTCCGCTCGCGTCGTCCCCCTTGCGATGACGTTTAAGAATGGGAGGGCACTCCCCGCCCTTCACGCCCTCAACTACCAGGAGGCGGAGTGGTTCGCCAAGATCTCCCGGGTCCAGACTCCGGTGTACCGCTTTGCGGAGTCCGGGATGGTGATGCTCGGGATGAGCCGGGTGTGGAAAGAGGCGTCACAGGTTCCCATCGTCCTCGAATACGGTTTGAACTCTGTCCCTTACGGTATGCTCTGTCTTCTTTGTTGATATAGGTTTTTCTTCTAACTGTTTCTTCTTTTTATTTCAGAGGGAAACGACTTGCAGTCGCTCCTGCATCCGCGGGAGGCTGATGGTCCCGCTCGGATGGGTACTCGTGCTCTCGATGAGAACGAGTTGCCCATCTTGGAGCAAACTAGGGATCGGTTTGTGGAGGTCTACCCGCCAGGCCACCCCATTCTGAGCGCCACGCGGCCAGGTAAGGAGTTATTCAACCCTCGACCTCTCAATGCTGAAACCTCTGCTGGAATTCCTCTAATCTTGTCATCTTCTGATGAGGAATCCGCAGATGGTCCTCCGTTGGTGCGGAAAAAGAAGGCCACTGGCGCGAAGGGCAAGGCGAAGGTTGCCTCCACCGCCGATCCGGTTGTCCGGTCTGACTCTGAAACCCAGAGCGAGGAGGCGGCGGGGAACCCTGGTGGTAGTGAGACCACTGTTCCGGAGGTTGAGACGGCTGTCACCTCCGGGCAGCCCAGTGTGACGACGGTGAGCGGCGTGAAGAGGCCGGCTCCATCGGGTTCGTCCCCGCCTGTCAGAACCTTTAGGCTCAAGAAAACCCGTAAGTATAATCTTCCTTTACTTTAACTGCATAGCTTTCCACCATTATACTTATATCTTCTTTGTGCAGGCGTGGATGCTACCGCATTCCAGGGTGGAGCGGGGAGGAGCACCTCCGGACCCATGACGGTAGGTTTGGTCAACCTACCTGAGGCGATGACCCAGGCGTCTGCGCCTGCTTCAGTTGTTGGTTCAGTTGCTCACCCGGTTGAGCCAACTGTTCCAACTGTGGTGACATCTCCGCCGGCTGTCAGTGCCATATTTACTGATTCCTTCACTGAGCCGGTGGTGAATGTTACTGTGGATTCTTCCGCAGCCACGGCCGCGGTTGTGAGTTCACCTCTGGTGAGTTCACCTCCGCTGGTTTCTACCGCGGCGGCCTCCGCTATGCCTCCTCCGGCGCCGGCGACTGCGGCCGGTCCTTCAGGTATGTCCGGGGTTGGGGCGTCAAGCCAATCTCTGCCTCCTTCCCATCTGCCTGACCTTTTGGATGGATATCCGTTAGGTTCGGGTGATGGGTTTGGCGGCTACAGGCCTGTCGTCGACCCTACAGGTGCGTAGGGTTATTTTGGCCTTTATTTTATATATATTTTTTTATCATCTTTTCCTAACTGCGTTTTGCTTTTGCAGTGTCGGATTCCAATGAAGTGTATGTTCCACGATGGAACGTCCGCCGAGGAACAACCCTTCGGACGCCTGTAGAATGCGTCGAATGGGCGCGCCACGCCGCCCCCGCCGGTGCGCTGGGGGAAGCCATGTCCAACTACTAGGAGGGTAGGCTGTCGAATGAATTGCGGATTCTCCTTGCCCGGATGCAGCCGCGCGTCGAGTTACTTTGTCGTGAAAACGACAAGTTAAAGACGGCGCGTAGCCTGGAAGTGGCTCAGGCGCGGGCCATCCGGGAGGAGAACAAGAGGCTTGCCGCAGTGGCTGCGGAAAAGGAGAAGGCCTTCCAGGCCCTTGAAGTTGAAGTTCAGGCCCGTCTCGAGGCCCGTTCCAAGGCTGCCCAAGCTGTTAATGAACAGCTTCGGCTGGCTAAGGAAACTGCCTGGAACGCAACTGAGAGGGCCACCAAGGCTGAAGCTGTTGCTGAGCCTCTACGCATTGAGAATGAGGAGCTTAAAGCCAAGCTAGAGAGGCTTCAGCAGGCTCATGATGCCTTGGCTATGGAAGACGCCAAGAAGCTCCAAGAGATCTTGGACCAGAGGGGCGTGCTTGACCACACTGAGCGGAAGCTAAAGGGCGTTGAAGAGGCTGCTGCTAAGGAAGTGTTGCTCGCCAACCTTAACAAAAGTGAAGCAGAACGCGCCCGTAACCAAGCTCAAGCCGCCCTCCAGGAGGCTCTGGTTGCCAAGGAATGGCTTCTTTGAGAAGCGTTGTCGCAGGTATGCGCAGCTTCCTAACTTCTAACTTCTTTACGCTTTTCCTTACTCTTGAGTTTGACAAACTTTTGTTTTATAGGTTGTGCATCGGGTGTTCACGAACACATCATATGACGATGCGATGAGCGCAGCCCTCAACGCTTCTCATGAGGATGGGGAAAAGGCTGGCTTACTGCTTGGTCTAGGGTTTGTTGAACAAGGCATCCCGCCTTCCAACTTCCCTCTTTACAATGTGGATACTGAAGCTGCGTATGACCAAGCAGTGAATCAGTATGCTGCCTTCCCGCATCCGGTGGTGGAGAAGGTGAACGAGATTGCTGCTGCTAATGATGGGCTAGCTATCCTTAAAGCTTTCCTTGAACCGCCACACTCTATTGATGGTGCGGGTCCAAGTGGAAGTGGTCCTGAAGCTTGATCCTTAAGATCCCTTTCCACCATTAGAGTAGATTTTTATTTTTGTATAGCTTCTTTTGTATGCGGGTATGTACCCAGCAATCTTTGTAATATTTGAATTTCGATGGAATAAAGATTATTTTTAATGCCTTGCCTTGTTTATTTCACGCATATTTTGATTTAACTTAGCAATTTCTTTAGTACTTAGATAAGTTAACTTTTCAACGTGGCAGATAATAAGTTAAAGTTTTGCGTCCTTTTTCGTGATTGTGCGGATAAGACCGTCACTTGCACTTAGTAGGATGGCTAAACTTTACCTATATCTGACCTGCGTGGAAGTTTTCCTCATCTTTTCCTTTGAAATTTTCTAAGTGTTTTGAATAAGTTAACCTTTCGACACGCGGTTGCCAATAGGTCAATGTTCAGTTTCCTTTATCATGGTTGTGCGGGTAGAACCGTCACTTTCATTTATTGGGATGACCAAACTTCACCTATGGCTGACCTGCGTGAAGGTTTTCCTTAGAAATTTTTACCGTTTTATGTGTTTATGCGGGTCTTGCCGCCTTCCACACGCAACGACTTACTTCTTCCCATATTTATGCGGTGAATACCGGCATATCAGCGTGGGAAGTTCATAAGTATAAAGGTAAGGCTATCAACACAATGTGAAAGGAGAATCATTTCCATTAGAAGTGGCTCTAGGCCTTTTCTTTACAAATTTGGAATTGATCTACATGTAACATTTGCGTAATTGAGCTTCGTTCCATGTTCTTGGGATAGGAGTGCCATCGAGCCTTTCGAGCCGGTATGCGCCTTTTCCCAAAACTTCTTTGATAATGTATGGTCCTTCCCAGACCGGTGCCAGTTTTCCTGGGCGCTCTTGGTTTGAAGCCTCGTTGTTACGCAATATGTAGTCTCCTACGTTGAAGTTGCAGAGTTTTACCCGCGTGTTGTAGTACTTTTGCATTTGTCGCCTGTAGTTTTCTTCACGCGCTGCGGCTAAGTCTCTGCGTTCCTCGGTTAGCATAAGGTCTAACCGTCTTTCCGCATCATTGTCATCTGGCAGAATCAAGACCCTTGGTGAGGGCAAACCAATTTCGACTGGGACCATGGCTTCAGTGCCATAAGTGAGGCTGAACGGGGTTTCTCCCGTACTGGCCGTTTTCAGCGTTCTGTTTGCCCAAAGGACGTGTGGAACTTCGTCTACCCAACCGGATCTGTGTTCCAGGAGTCTTTTCTTTATGCCTTCGACGATGCTTTTATTCGCTCTTTCCACCTCACCGTTACCTTGCGGGTGTGCCACTGAGGTAAAGGTGTGGGTGATTTGAAGTTCTTCTAGCCACTTTTGTAGCTTCTTGTCAGCAAAGTTGGTGCCGTTATCACTCACCAAAGTCTGTGGAAGTCCAAAACGACAAATAATAAATTCCTAAATAAATTTTTTGATATGTTTTGCGGTTGTTTGGGCTAAGGGTTTTGCTTCTATCCACTTGGTGAAGTAGTCGATGGCTACCACTAGGAACTGAACGTTTCCTGCTGCTGTAGGAAATGGGCCTGTCACATCGATGGCCCACTTCTGAAATGGCCATGAAGAGGTGACTGGAACAAGTTCATTCTTCGGGCGATGCGTGTTGGGTGCGTAGAGCTGGCAAGACCTACACTTTCTGATGTATGCCAGCGCATCCATATGCATCCCTGGCCAAAAGTATCCCGCGTTGTTTAGCTTAGCTACAACAGCGTGTGGACCTGCGTGTACTCCATAGATGCCTTCGTGTACTTCCCTTAGGAGGTAGTCAGCATCTTGGTTGTCCACGCATCTTAAGAGTGGGCCAAGAAAGTTACGTCTGTAAAGGATGTCATCAATGAGTTGATAGTTTAATGCTTTACAACGTATTTTTCTTGCCTGTGTTTTTGACTCTGGTAGTATACCCGCTGCAAGGTAATTTATTATTGGTGTCATCCACGTTTCTGTACCGGTTTGGATGACACAAATTTCCTTGTGCGGGATTGATGGTGCTTCAAGGAGTTCAATGCGGATGTCCTTTCCCAAATGGGTGAAGGCTAATGATGCAAGCTTGCTTAACGCATTCGCAGATTTGTTTTCGCTACGCTTGACGTGTATGACTTTACAATCATTAAAATCGCGCATAAGGGTTTTTGCTTGTGCGAGGTACAGGGCCATTGTATCGTTCATGGCCGTGTACGTTCCGTTTATCTGATTGGCTACTAACATGGAATCTACGTGGGCTTCCAAGTTTTTCACTCCCATTTTACGCGCAATTCTCAGCCCTGCCAAGAATGCTTCGTACTCGGCTTCGTTATTCGTACTTGGAAAGTCCAGTCGAATAGCGTAAGTGTATTCTTGGCCTGCTGGGTTGGTTAATTTCAACCCTGCGCCAGAACCCTCGTTGCTGGCTGCTCCATCAGTGTAGAGTCGCCAGACATCATTGATGTCCTATGCTGGGGAGGGTTGAGCCTCCTCCTGGCACTCTTTCTCCCGTGAAGCGGGGACTTCTGCAATAAAGTCGGCCAGGACCTGGCCCTTCATAGCTGGTCTTGGCTTGTACTTTATCGCATATTCCCCCAACTCAATTGCCCATTTTGCTAGACGTCCCGATAATTCGGGTTTGCGTAGAACGTTTGCGAGTTTGAAGTTGGTGAGAATGGTGATTGGGTGACCCTGGAAATATTGTCTCAGTCTGCGTGAAGCTTGTACAAGTGCTAAGACTAATTTTTCCAAGGTGGAGTACCGGGTTTTTACGTTTGTTAGGACACGGCTAACATAGTATATTGGCATCTGGATGCCTTTCCGCTCTGCTAGCAGGACTGCTCCGGTTGCTCTATCTGTGGCGGAAAGGTATAGGATTAATTCCTCCCCCGCTTCTGGTGCTGTGAGCGTTGGGAGTTCAATCAAGCGTGACCGAATCTCCTGAAAAGCTGCTTCCGCTTCTGGTGTCCAGCGGAAGTGCGTTTTCTTTAAACAGTTCCTCAATGTTGACACGAAAGGAAACGACTTATCCGCATGGTTTGCCAAAAAGCGGTTAAGTGCAACTAGTCGTCCATTCAGTGTCTGAGCTTGCTTGATGGTAGTAGGTGATTCCATTTTGATAATGGCTTCGACCTTTTCAGGGTTCGCTCTGAAGCCATCTTTAGTGACGATGACCCCTAAGAACTTCCCTTCTTCCATCCCAAAGGAACACTTGCTCGGGTTGAGCTTCATGTTTATCTTCCTGAGCGTGTTAAAAGTTTCTTCGATGTCTTTCAACATCGCTTCTGCGTCAGGGCTTTTGATGACCAAGTCATCCATGTAGACTTCCAAGTTCCTCCCAATTTGGGCAATGAACTCTTTGTCCATCAGTCGTTGATATGTGGACCCGGCATTCTTAAGTCCGAATGGCATCATTTGATAACAAAATGTGCCATCGGGCGTCCGAAAAGCGGTTTTGTCCTGATCATCAACGGCCATGTGGATTTGATGATACCCCTTATACGCATCCAGGAAGCATTTAAGGCGAAACGGTGCTAACGAATCTACCTTAAGATCAATTTCGGGTAACGGATAACAATCTTTGGGGCATGCTTTGTTTAAGTCTTTGAAATCTATGCACATGCGCCATTGTTTGTTATTCTTCGGTACCATAACGGGATTTGCAACCCATGTTTGATATCTGCTAACGCGTACGATGCCCGCGTCAAGGAGTTCCTTGACTTGGGTTCTACACGCGTTAGCTTGTTCCGCCCCCATTACTCTGCGCTTTTGTATGACTGGCGTAAAAGCCGGGTCACACTTCAGCTTATGCGCTGCTTTACTTCGAGGTACACCAGTCATGTCAGCTGGTGTCCATGCGAAGATGTCAGCGTTTTTCAGTAGTGAGCGTTTGAGTAAGGTGCGCGTGGGATCAATGACTGTTGGGCCAATGGTAACGGCCTGGTCAGGGTATTTGCCATTGAAGGCCCATTCTTCCGGTTTGGTGATGGTTGGTTTAGCCATCTTTGGTTTGGGTTTAGATGAGACAGATGCGATGCATACCTGGGGAATGTCGGTGATCATCGCTACACCCTCAGCTGTTGGCCATCCCATCATGCCGTGGACTGAAGATACCACGGCGTTGAATCTTGCCATCCCGTCTCTCCCAAAGAGAATGTCGTATGTGTGGTGTGGCTTCCTCATTACGACAAAGTCCACATCTTCTGTTCGGGAGTGTTTCCCGTCCGAGAGAGTGACGGGGAAAGATAGGATACCCAGGGGGGTGTTTGTGCTGCCGTCGAACCCTTCCATCGAGGCGCAGACCGTTTCCAGGCATTCCTTGTCTTCGTCATCTAGCTTGTCGAAGAACTGCCTGTACATCACCGTTGACGAGGCGCCGTTGTCAGCAAGAGTGCGTGAAGTGATGTAGTGCCCCAGCTGGCTTTTGATGACGATAGGGCCTTCTTTGCTGGGTCCTCCTGGCACTCGCGGGAAGCGCACCTCAGCTTCCTTCCACGCGCATGGTTCTGTCGTTCGTCTTTTTCTTCCTGTGATGTTAGTATGAACCATGTGGATGCTGATGTCAACGGGCTTTCATCCATTGCCTTTGTACCGTTTCTCATTCCTCCATCCATTCTTGATTGATGCCACAAGGTGTGCAAGTCTTCCATCCTTGACGAATGTTTCAACTATATCCTTCAAGGATGTACACTCCTCTGTACTGTGACCCTTTTTCCCGTGGAAGTCACAGAATTTGCTCTGATCCGCATTAGGTCGTTGCCGGATCATTGGAGCTTTTAGCCATGGGAGTTTTTCAGTAGCAAATATCTCCGTGACGCTTTTGGTGAGTGGCGTCCACCGGTGTTTTCGGCTTGAAGGGTGCGTGTTATCCCTTCCGCCAACAAGAGGGCGAGAGCTGGATGAGGTGTCAAAGTTTACCCTTGACTGCCAAATACCTAGCTTCCTCTTTTTGTTCTGCCGGGCGATCCGAACATTGTTTTCTCTGGTCCTCTGCGTGTAGAGATGTGTACTCTGGGGAAGGTCCCTACCCAATTGCTTCTCCGTCTCGGCAAAGCGCTTGGCCGCCGTCATGATGGCATCCCATGTTGATGGCATGCCGTCCTTACCCGTCAACATGCGGATAAGCTCTGGGTATTCGGCGCCCTGGATGAAAGCGGCGCGAACAAGATCTTCACTTATGTCGCCCAGACTCAGCTTTTTGGAGTTGAAGCGAGTGATGAAGTCTAGTAAAGATTCATCCTCCTCTCTCACGCAGTTGAGGATCGTCCACTGTTCTTCAGTATATTTCCTCTGTTGACTGAAGAGTTGGCTGAACTTGTGCTGAAAGTCCGGTCAATCATAGATGTGGTGGACCGGTAAATGATCGAACCACGCCCTGGCCGCTCCAACCAGCGTCATCTGGAACATATAACACCACGTGGGTTCCGTCCAGCTGCTGACGGTTGCCCCCGCTATGAATCTGTTCAAGTGATCATCTGGGTCGGACATACCATCATAAGTGCCGATGTTGGACATCTGTTTGGCACTTCTCGGGGCGATTGCTTCCGCAATGTCCCTTGCAAACTTGGCCTTTCCCGCATTTGCGGCAGTTGGTCTAAAGGTTTTGGAGAAGTCACGTGGGTTTCCTCCCGCGTTCATTGGTTTGAAGGTTTCTCCAAAATTCCTTCTTGGTTGGAAGTCCGTTTCCTTACGCTTCCCTTTCGCCCTGTGGCGAGGGTTTGCGTCGGTGTCGGATTCCTCCCGATCATCGTCCGAGTACTCGCACTCACTGTTCATGTTGAGCTGTTGTCGAGTACTTCCGAATTCGTCAGCCTGTTGGAGTGAACGCAAACGTTCATCCAACCCAGCTTGGAACTCTTTCTGGCGTGCTTCGGCCCACGCCTTATAACTTGATCGAGTGTTTGGCGAGGGAGCCTCGCCTGTTTATCCAACTGGGCATCAGTGAACCCCAGTGAAATATTGTTTACTGCACTTGCCCCGGCTTGGGTAACCGGGGTAGTGTTCGTAAAATTTGTATAAACCGCCGGTGTTCCTCCCAGTGGCTGGGGTTGTGGTTACCGGGGTTTCCTGGTCACTTACTGGCCTTGGGACCGGAGTAACGTTAACCATTTCTTCAGAAATTTTGAAAAAACTGAGAATTAGTTCTAGCTTTTATGCACGGATGGCGCCAATGAAGAAACACTAATCGACCCCGGGCAGATTACGGATAATCTGGGGGTTAAATAGATGTTTCCCACGTGGGTTAGGTCCAGCAAAGAAGGATGTTCTTCAGATGACCTGCAAAACAAACACCGTGAGCTCGTCACTAAGAAGGGGGGGTTCCTCCTTGTGACCACCCTCCGGCGTGAGAATCAGACTAGATTGCTCTGAATATAAGTGTATATTGAGAGAAATAGCTAGTGAAGGTAAAATACCAGATGATCCTACCGTTCCAAGGTGTTGGAGTATTTATAGCCGAATGTAGGTTTCCAAGTAGGTACAGCCAGCTGTATAATATTCCTGTTCTACCAACTATGGGCCATGCACGTGCCATGCTGGTTGGTGGGTAGGCAGCGGCTGATAGTGACAAGGCCGGCTGTATACTGTTCCCTTTCCACCAACTGCAGGCTATGTGCGTGCCACGACAAGGGTTGGTGAGTAGGCAGCGGCTAATAACAAACAGTACTAGAGCATGCTCCTCCTCGTACTGTTGTCGGTGAGCTGTCACCCTGTGATTGGTTCATGGGCTTCTTTGGTCAGATCGTCTATTTTGTCCATACCTTGGCAGGTATAGTACAAAAGATCTTCCAGAAACATACGGACTGGCTCATTTGGGCGGGAGTATTCCCGCCTTGCTCATTCATTCAGGTGACACTGAATTATTGAGTGCCTTGTGCGTGTAGCCTTGCTATTAGTGCGGGTAGCCTTCCCTGATGGCTTGTATCCGCAGCTGCGGGGACAGGCGGGATACTTCACCATTGGGAGGCTTTCCCTGCGGGAACAGCTGGCGTACTGCGCGTAAGGTCTTCATCTCTGAGCATGGTGGGTCCTGCGGAACCAGTTGGTCCTTGCGCAAACATCCCTCTTGAATGTGAGTCTTGCGGGTCCAACTGGTCTCTACTGGGACCTACCTCTTCAGGAGGTTATTATTATGACCGAAAAATGATCTAAATCGGTTACATTTACCGGGCCTAATCTACATAAATGTGCAACAAAATTGAATATAAATAGGAATCACATTATTAGTGTTTTTAACATTTAGACCTAGTCTAGTGGGATGCCATTTCAAACCATTAAATATTAATTATATTGTTAGTTGATCCATGTTAAACAATTTCAAACTTGAGGTTAAGAAATCCAAACTATGTACAAAACAAACTTTCACATTATACAACCATTATCCATCCTCAATGTGTCGGTCAATTCGTTACATTCCAAAGTGAGGCCTTTACGTACTCTTATAAAAAAGAAATGAACTAAGTTGGCTCGGTAAGTAAAAAAATTTACATACTCCTATAAAAAATATTAACTGAGTTGACTTGGTGAGTTAAAAAATGAGTCTGCATGGGGAATGCTATTGAGACATATGTCATGGACCAAATATTTGAAGATCGAGATGCTTGATTTGTGTTGAAACGCTTGGGTGTGTTGGCTCGTCCCGGACTTCATTGGGCACGACCTCAGCGGGAAGCAAGGTGTACATGCCTAGTCGTGCTTGCACGACGAACGCATCGCTGGTTCCGAGCTATTGCTGCTCGCCTGATGAGTCCAAGACATGACGAAACTAGCAGACCCTGATCATAAGCAGACCGATTGTCTGGGCTGGCTCAACGTCCTCGGAGACCTAAAACTAACTAAAATGTTGAGGCATTTTTATTTTCTTTTCTTTATGCGTATAACGCTAGAGAGTATACAAAAATTATAGAATATGGATGATATGCCGTGATCATGGATATGAAACAATCATTATTAGCTTGTGGCTCATCGTTGAGTTACTAATTCTAAAATAACTATAATTTCAAAATCTCATAATACATAAATCATATTTAAGATGGAGGCCCTATAAATCTGGAGGCCTAAAGCCATTGCCTCATTTAGCTTACCCAAGAGACGGCCCTGTGTCTGGCCTTCGGGCGCCACATGGAGTCTGAGAGGTAACTCCGTGACTCTTAGATGGGGTTGGAGAAGATGGTGGCTTCAAATCAGGATACTGCATTCAGAATTTTACCATTATTAGTTTATATTGTTGGGTTTAAACAATCTAATTTTTAAATAAGCTTACTTGATTATGATTTGTTTTGAGTGAAAAACATTTGTATAAAAACAAGCTTAAACATGTCTCAAATGAGAAGACTAGAACCCATAACCTTTTGGTTGGAAGTCTTACCCCCTTCACCACTAGACCAACCTAGTTGTTATGTAATTGAGTTTAAACATTCAAATCAATCAATGTTTAAACTCAATTACATAACAACTAGGTTGGTCTAGTGGTGAAATATACATAACAACTCAATTGAGTTTAGAGCTGCACAAATCGGGTACGCCTTGAAAACCCGAACCGGTTCGGAACCGGTTTTTTTCAACCCGGGTAGAGAATGACACCGGTTCCAGTCAGGAACCGGTTCGGTTCCCGACCCGAACCGGTGCCCAGATATGCGAACTTTTAAGAACCGGTAGGGTATGAACCGGAACCGGTTTTTACGTAAAAACCGGTTCCACCGGTTTTTTTTGAAATTTAAAAATTAGAGCCGTTAGAAACCGGTTCCAACGGCTATATAGCCGTTTTTGACCGTTGGAACCGGTTTTTTAACTATAAATAGGGTATTTTCTTACTAATAATAGCAAGTTTCAAAACTATCAAACACATTCCAATTCCAAAACCATAAAACACACTACAAACCAAAATTAACCTTAAACCGACCACAAATGGCATCCAATGATGACGTTGTTATGGTGATCGAAACAACAAGATGCCCCGATGTTTGGGTCCATTACGATTTGTGTCTCATGACCGACTCACATGAGTTGGCACGTTGCAAATATTGCTCGAAGTTTCTTAAAGCAGGGTCCAACTCAACATTACGAAAACATACGAATAAGTATTGTCGAGAGAAAAAAAGATTGGAAGATAAAAAAAAGGAAGTGGGAGAGTCGTCCGGCTCTACAACCCAAAAATAAGTATTCCCGGATTAAAACGACGGACTTTGTTTTTTATGTTTTAGTTGTTATGTTTAGTATCGTTTATGTGTTAATAATGTTTGTAATAGTTAGTTTTTAAATAAATAAAATGTTCGTCGTTATTAAAAAAGTAACAAAAATTAATCGAACAAATTATAATAAAACATATAGTACAATTCTTCTTCGTCGAAACAAATAATTTTACCAAAACAAATAATTAGTCGAACAAGTTACAAATAATTTTACCAAAACAAATAATTACAAGTAATGGTGAAACAAGTAATGGAAACAAGTTATATATAGGTTTGGCCCAAAAACCGGTTCCAACGGCTATATTACCGTTGGAACCGGTTCCAACGGATATATTGCCTCAAAAACCGGTTCCAACGGCTATATTACCGTTGGAACCGGTTCCAACGGCTATTTGGTGTCTAAAAAACCGGTTCCAACGGCTATATTACCGTTGGAACCGGTTCCAACGGCTAGTTTGACTTTTTGTTTGACCCTTGAAAAAAAACCCGTCGGAACCGGTTTTTCCGGGTACGACCCGAACCGGTTCCAAATAATAACCGGGTAGGAACCGGGTTGGAACCGGTACTGAAATATATATAGTAGAACCGGTCCCGATTTTCGGGTACAAAAATACCCAAACCGGGTATTGTTCCAACCGGGTTGGAACTGGAACCGGTTCCGGTTCGGTTCCACCGGTTAGGTTCCGGAACCGGTTTTTTTGTGCACGTCTAATTGAGTTTAAACATTAATTATACATATTATTGATTATAAATATACATATAAATTCTTTAAAAAAAAATCGGGCACAGCAGGGTCCCTCGGGCCGCCCTGCAAATAGATGCACAAAACAAACTATAGCATTTTAATAACTCAAATACAACACAACTATCCATCCTCAAATGAGTCAGTCAAAAAATTATTGCATTCCAGAGTGAGGTTCTTACATAAACCGTCATGTTTTACTCCTGACTGAACCACAGCCTATATATAAATCAAAAAGAAACAAATTGATTTGACTCGATGTTTACAAAATGAGTCTTCATGTAGAACGAACTTGGTTTCACTGTTGAGGCTTAGATGGTGTTGGAGAAGACGGTGGTTTCAAACCAGGATACTGCATTCAAAATTTTAGTATTATTAGTATTGCTTAATGTTGTCAACTTGTCGTTTAGTTGACGAAAAGATAGAGGTGGCCATTTTCACCCGAATAGGTCAGTCTTACGGTACTCGAGCTTGGCTCACTTGTTATTTATTAACTAATCTGAATATATTTAATACACTTTTCAGATATTTAGATATATTTTAATTATAATTTTTACATTTAAACATAATATATATTAGCTGCGTATATCTATCATAATTTTATATATACGAATAATTATTGCAAAAATATAGATAATTAATATATTAAACATAAATTATACAAAATTTAGCTTCATTTGGGCTCATGATCTTGCTCGAGCTCTATAAGTGAAGCTCGGGCTCATTTTAGGCTCAAGCTCGTTTAAGTATAGCTCGATTCAAGCTATTAGCAAACATATCTCGAGTAGTTCACGAGCAGCTAAACTCATTTACATCGCTAGCGTCGTTTACATGGCTAGCCAGTTTGTACCAAATAGTAGAATAAAAATATTGCTACAGAAGAAACACGCCAAATTTGATAAAACGTGTCAAAGGACACCTAGAATTTACAAATCAGCTTATTCAAAATAGTAATGTAATGGTAACCATGTTTTGACACTTTTTTCTCCAAAGGTTAAACTATTCGAACAAAAAGTGTTTTCCCACCTAAAATATTACCCGTTTTGACCCATACTCTGCCCATTTTCACACCTAAAAGTCTTACCATTGGATAAGGAGATGATGATCTTGTGTTCGGTTCCTTTGACTTATTGACATACCCATTACCGGTTTGCTTGACTTCGGCTACAGAATCTGGCTCGCTTTTGACCTCATTCGGTTGTACTTCAATTGCTCCATTGTTCTTTCCTTTCTTTGACTTTTTGACTTTTCTTTTCAGGTTAATGTGCACAGATGGCGGGAGTAACGTTTCTTGTATTTCCTATAAACCATAAATTAAAATGAGTCAGCATATCATAAAAAAAATCAATTTCGCACAAAAAAATAAATAAAATCATAGTAGTTTCGATTCACAAAAGGCAGTATTTGATAATAATACTAATAATAACAATAATATGTATTAAGAACAATATAATATATGATATATATATAGTAACGGTACCAGCCAGCCGTTTTTGCCTCTAACTCCGCCTCGGATCGCATACGCTTCTTTAAATCCGTTCTTGAACAATAACTCAGCTACCTTCATGGACTCACCATCAAAACTACCTTACAAACAAAACAAAGGAATCAAAAAACTTAACAAACTTCTAAGGGCATAGTTAAAAATAAAAGTACATGCAAGGGCAAGATAGTCATTTAGATTAGGTTTAAATCAGTGTTCTTCCCATTTAAATTGCCCACTTGAACCAAAGATCTATTGATTTATATCACTTATACAAATATCTCTATTCTTATTTCCACGAAATATGAATTATATTCAGTTTTATCCCAATTTGGCTACTTTTTAAAAAAATGTTACCTTAAAAACTCAAGAAACCCACAATAAAACCACGCCGAAGCTCAAGAAACCAACGAAAAACCACGTTGACCAATAATATAAGTTAAAAAACAGCTTGTGCCGGACAACTGGAAGCTGGTTGACGCTGAGGGTGCTCAACAAGTCGTTCGCGGGTCCAACCCGACACCAACCGAAAAACACAACCCATTTAACCAAACTCACTTTTGTTTTGCAAATTGTACTTCAAAATTACAATCTTACGACAAAAAAATGCAAATGTATATGAAAAGAGTTACATTTTAATCACAAGAAGATACGCTGATTTCTCTTTTAACGCTAACTTCTAAATATTAACAAAATAATGATAAAATTAAACACCTTTACATAAATTAAATAAAAAAACAAATAGGTTTTAGAAGTCAACCTGCAAACCCACCAAATTTATACTAAGACGACCCATTTAACTAAAGCAGTTCACAGGATTGAGACCTAAACTGACCCAAACCCGTGAATTTTCGAGTTAGATTCTAGTCATATCATCAACTCACACCGCACCTTCCCCCGTACACAAGGACAAAAACTAATGGATGGTGCCTTGCAGGATCCTTAAAATTCTCCTAGAGTTTCTTATCGTTTAACTTTATTGCAAATGATACTTGAAATAATGTGAATTTCTGTTACCGGACTTATGACATATAACACATTTGCAAAAGATTCAGTTGAAGTAATGAAACCGACCAATAATAGTATATGCAAAATTCAAAAAAAAAAAAAAAGAAATTTCAAAACTGACTTGTCAAGAATACAAAGAGTGGTATCTGCCGGATCTTTAATACTCTCCTTCACTCTCTTCACAAACCCCTCATCATCAGCAGCAGCAGCAGCAGGAAACTCAACGTGCACGACATTCTTATTCAAATACTTCAAATTAGGCGAAGCGAGAACCCGCAGCGTCTTGCTGTCCCTGATATCAAGAAGCTGCGAGTTGGGGTCATCTTGAAGCTTCTTGAAGGCATCAATGGCGGATATGAACTTGTACTTGCGCAGGTACTCTTGAGTTGCTGGAACGACAAACAGCCAAATGAAAACACACCCAGATACGAAAAACGGGTACTGGTTGAAGAAGTCATCGATTGAAACGAGGACTGATTCTAGGTCGATTTTGGCGGGTAATTGGTCCTGTTGGGAAGAATATGAAGAAAGGGGGAATTGGAATTGGAGATATGTGAAAAGGGTGGTGGATAAGGATAAAGATTGGGTTTTTAGAGTGGAAATGAAATGGGTTTTGGTGGATTTGGGTTTAGGGCTCTTGTTGCTTTGGGAAATCGAGGAAGAAGATGACAGGAGGATGGAGAGAGACTCCATGGGAGTAGAAGAGAAAGAAAGAAAGAAAGAAAGAACTAACAATAATGGTGAAACAATTGTTATCAAGGTCAGATATTGTGATAAGTAGGATGGTGCCGCTGACCATATATTATTAGCTTTTAACATGCGTGTTAGGCGTTATTTTAGTTTTTTTACTAACTGAGATTTTTTAGTTATTGTTTAGTTATTAAACTTAAAGGTTATATAAATTTATAAAATATATTATATTTATTAGTTGTAGTTAAAGTATAATTTATTTTGTTTTTTATTTATATTTCAAATTGGTTTCACTGGTCTAGTTAAACGCGACCCAACATTTTATTATTTAAGATGTGAATTTTTGTCTTAATATACATAAATGCATAATATGGCTTGTGTTATTTTCGTTTGTATTGAGTTGTTACGGCTCGTTGGTGATGTAGAACGTATGTGTAGTTTAATGGATCATCAAAAATGGGCTCTCATGTGTCTGTCAATTAATGTAGCCCAACATTTTGTTTTTTGTTGTTTAAAATATGTATTTTGTGCTTAATAGTGAATTGAGCTTTTAATAAATTGATGTATTTAAATTTCTATAGGCTAATTCTAGTTCGACGTCTATCTGAATGGGTACGTCATGTGTAATCATTTCATTTTTGGGTGAATTATTAATTTATTATATTTTTTCTAGTATGATATTTAGTTTGTAATTTTCTTATTATTTTGTATGTATTTGTTGTATTTATAGATTTTGTAGTTTAGTTATTGTTGTGTATTAAAAAAACATTTAATTTGTTAAATAGGTTTTATTCTTATCAAATATAATAGTTATATTACTTTATGAATTATATTATCGAAAATTTTATGATCATATGTAAAAACTAAGTTTTTACAAAATTTAATTTTTATTAATAATGTATACGTTTTTAATATTTATACATAAATTTTTGCATTATGAAGTTTTGTAGATTTATTTCTTTTTTATATTTTAAAATGGGTAATAATTGGAAGCTGTCATTTGAAAGTGACGATATAATGATAATAACCGTCTTTAGAAAACTCTTTTCTTTCCTTCTTTATCAAATCCTTCGTTTCATCTAACAATTAGAAATCCTAAGTTAATATTCCCCTTAGGACGAATTTTGTTGTTAAGTGGAAGTTTTGTAGGTTGTTGAAGGGATTTGTGTTTGTTCTTATTTTATTTAATCAAACATTATGTCACTAACAATTTACAACCAATTTTAAAATAATATATTGGTTTTAAATAATCTCAACTATCACATTTTGGTCACTGCCGATCATAACTAACGAAATGACTAATGACAGTTCCACCTTTTTATCATTTTTTTCCTACCAATGAACCCTGACTAACGAAATCCTAACGTCGTTAGTTTTCATGATTTGACATTCTTATTTGGCATATATGTGGCATGCTTATGTGACATATTGCACTGCCACCACCCCCACCACCATGGCAGTCACCACAACCACGACCGTCACCACCGCCAGTTTCCTAAAAATATTAAAATATTTTATACATGTTTTATTGGGTGAATTTTGACTTTTGAAGTCAAGCCAACAAGTTTAAAAAGAAGATAAACCATTAATATGAATCTTGTCACTTAACTTCTAGAGTTAACATGGTACTTCAATGAAACAAATGATAATACAAGCTTTAACATTGATGTCTCCTCCTGCCAAGTATGAAGTTGATATTATGACTCATTTATAAATAGTCCATTACAAAGCATGATTACAAAGAAATTATGTATACCTATTGTATCTTCTTTATCAGAAGAATTATACTTTAAGGAAACAATGGAGCTGAAATAACATTCATCTTTTGTCAATGTATTCATAAAATTCTGTCAAGATTAGGTCGGACTGCGTGAACCCGTTAGCATGATTACAAAAACACAATGCAATAAATTTTAGACGACTTTTAACTTGTGTGACCCATATGACCCTTTTAGGATTATGTTTTATTCTTAGTATTGTTAATTAGAGCTTGTAAATGTAGAAAGTTTTATGAAAGTGTTTATATAAATATATCTATAGTTACTACTCTAAAAATATACGCTATTTATTATAACTTCTAGATGTATTTCCATTCAGCTTACATGCTAATTTAAGCCTATAAAAGAACCGAACATTAACGAATGGTTAGGCTGGAAGTTCATCTTCGTTTATTCAAAAAACGAAAAAACATGAACATGCATTTTGTTTGTTCATTTATGTTCGTGAGCATCCAGTTATGTTCGTTTATTTACGTTGATGTATTTTCGTTCGTTTATGTTTTATAAACATCTAAGTAGTTATATATATATATGAAAATAAAAAGGGCTCGTTAAAATGAATGAGGTTAATTTAATGCACTAATTTAGATGTGTTTTCTGGATAAATTGTGATGTATTAGACTTGTTCATTTCCATTGCAAATTGTTCATTTAGATGTTAAATGAACCAACATGAATGCACACGGACATACCCTTATTTTTTATGAACGAACATGAACAAAGTAATGATAAGATACCTTGAAATACCATGGATTCCATTATGCCAACGGCCTAGTGTTTCCCATTTTCTGAAAGACGAAGCTAAATATTTTGGTCTAATTGTAAACAAAATATGTAACCTCCATTATGACCGAATCTCAATCAAATACGTTTCTTGTTAACACTGGACCGTTTATGATTTATGACCCCGCATCAATTGAGAAAGAAACCAACACCTTAAACTTTAACTTTCTAAACTTGTTGTATTGATAAATGAAGATATCTATTCCAAAATTGACCTTGTTTTCAACATGCTTGATATCTGATGATAAAATATTAGTAAGTTGCTACTCGCTACCCAAAACAACATCAGCAATGTTCTTGAAATAAAAATTTTTAATCATGTCAAACAACATTTGTGATTCTTTTGTAATAGAAAGTTGGCATTACCTACAAGTGATTATTTTCTTTTTAGATTTTTAATAAACAGATTATGGTAGTGATCATACTATTGTTGTAACAAAAATAATTATAAAAGGTAAAACAAAGTTGCATACCTTTTCTTTTTACCTAATTATAGAGACTTCATTCTCGTCTCACAAAACATGTCTTGTCTCACAAAAATGTATTCTTTGCTTATTTTTGATGAACTTCGTCGAAGATAAAACACGTTTGACACTACAATTATTAAGAGATTAATGTAAAAAAAAAGGTTTAAACTACATATTACCAACAAACAAAGGCACACACATACCCAAGAGCACATCATAAAAACATATTACATGTAGAGTAGAAACAACTGACCTTGAGTGTAATACCAAGACATTCTCATAAGATTGCTACTTCAAAGAAATAGCACGCAACTCAAGTTGCAAGAACAATTCTCCGTTTGTAATATTCGAAATTATATTATTTTTTTATTTATGTGCAAAACTGTAGATAACACGTTCGTTCAATTTAGATACTTAAACTTACAATTAAGTAAAACATATAGTAATATTGAGTTGAAAGTGAAGTTTGAAACACCAACAATATTGTTATCTAAAAAAATATATTATTAAACAAAGCCACATAAATCCACAAGTCAAACAAACATATGTGAAAAAAAAACAAAAACATTGCAAATTAAATAAGCATCTAAATTAAAGTGAGTTATTATCTACAAATAAATCAGGAGATAAAACAATTTACAAATCCTTATAATAAGTTATATCCCATCTGCATAAAAGAAATTATTTGATCATGAAACCCAAAATTTACTGGAATACCCCCACTGAAGTACTTAAGTAAATTAAACCCAATCAGCATGAAATTAAATTTCAAAAATAATTGTTTGATCATTAAAGTCAAACTTCACAAGAATACCCTACTGAGGTGTTTAGCCAAAAACATTAAAGCTACTATATTCAATAATCTGATACTTTAACTTTGAAAATAACAAAACCTAATAATCTTAAGCTTGAAGCCTCTAATTAAAATTATACATAAATTTGTAGATCACAATTTTGGAGTTTATCAGTAAAGCATCTAACATAAAATCAAGACAAATCTGAATGTGGTTAAACCTATAGAAACAAAATTAATAGTTGTAAAACATAGTACTTGTAGCAATCAGATCTTTTAACATCGATGAATAGCAGCGATGGCTTTCTTCTAGATCAATTAGAGTTTCATTGTAACAAACCGATCCAACCATATAAAAATAATAAAAATAATAATAGTAATAATAATAATAATAATAATAATAATAATAATAATAATAATAAATGTACATGATTTAGAAGGGTGTAAAGTTCCAGCGACTTATCCAGTCATGATTTTGTTATCGGGATCATAAACCTCAAATGATCAATAACTTATCCAGGCATAACGTAAAATGTAAGTCCTTTAGACGGATCTTTAAATGCGATATCACACAATCTCGTGATTATGCGGAAACTAACACGAGATGATTCAATATTAAGTAAACAAACACAATGAGAAAACTATGAATATGCTTCAAAACACATGTATATTGAACGTCTGGTGCTTAAGCACAATAGGTTACACAAAACCACCAATATGTGTTTGTTATGTCTCATACCGCTAACCCTATGATAAACCTAATTACATGGTTTATATAGATTTTACATACAAGCCCAAAACTATCCAAAAGCCCACCGAGATCCAAGAGATCACGGTTTACAATATATGCCCAAACAAGTACAAACCATACTAATACTAGCCCAACAATCTCCTGCTTTGTTTGTATCTTCAACGTTAATCGTGCTCAAGAATATTTGCGTCTGCCTCTTTGTAAGCACCAGTCCATAAACCTGTTCTGATAATCGATCCCACCATTCTTGTATACTCTTTAACAGCAAGCTCGTACAATGGTTCAGCCATAATTTGAAGTTGCTAAGAGTTTTAATATCCTTTTCGCCAAACTTCAATAAATCACGTGGATCGACAAATCGAAATTGCCCTTTTCGTAGACGGATAATGACCGTTGTCGTCTCACCATCATACGTCTAGAACTTCATCTCATCTAAAGCACCATCTAGTTATGGTAGACAAATGAATACAATGTTTTCATAACCGGACCGGATAGCGAACTGGTCGGGCAACTGGTTCACCGGTTCAACCGGTCAAACCGGTCAGACCGGTCCGAACGAATTCGGCTTAAAAATGATAGAAAAACAAATTTTTCAAAAAATATTTTTTAATAGGAAAACCGGTTCAACCGGTCTGGCTTTCCGGTCAAACCGGTTAGGACCAACCGATTTTCTGGATACCAAGCGAGCAGCATAGAACCGGACCGATTGGTGGACAGATTCCCAGTCGGACCGGTCCGGTTTTGACAACATTGAATGAATATGACTTGCCTTCTTAGTTGTCGGCCACATAACGCTGACCTTTGTCTTCCCCATCTTTGGATCTCGGACCCCTTTGCTTTTCTTTAAAAATAACTCAGTTGTGGTCATATTCGGGAATCCTCGATCAACTTGATTCCTCAAGAAGTTCCAGAAAATTATAGCCTTTTTGTCAGTGTTGGGGTTGTGAAAAGGAGCATTAATCAGGTCACTGAGATCAACCCTTGTCCAAGATCCAAAATCCTTCATATTCCTTTAATATCGTTACTCCCAAACCTTCTTTTCACCCACCACATGGCTTTATCAATAGAAAACCCCCAAGACAAGACACCTGATCGATCACCATACTTTTCTAAAAAAAACCCCTATTTGAATTCAACAATAAATTTATCCGGGTGATCGGAAGACTCCACGTTCTGATTTTAGTTCTTCATAATAAGATTCTTCTTTTGGATTCTTTCACTTTGTTCGGCTATCTTTAGAGGGGCAGCAAGGTATTGTTCCAGTGTTTCAGAAGCGTCTATGTTTTAAGCAGGACGCGCACTGGAACTACTACCTTGGCTGTCAGTAACTGCCTTTTCAGCAATGTCTTCATGATGTATATAAAAATATACATCTTTTTAGCATCAAATAATCTCTAAAAACTGCAACTTCTATTGTATAATATAGTTAAAATAACTACTTATCATGTTAAAATGTATTTTCAGGTGAATCTAAGCCTCAAACGAAGAAACGAATGAAAAACCAAAGAAAAACCAAAGAAAACCCAAGAAAACAGCAAAACATGGGGCTGTGCTTCAGAAAGCATGAAGCTGTGCTTCTAAAAGCATGGGGATGTGCTTCTAGAAACACGGGGCTGTGCTTCTGGAAGCACGGGGTCGTGCTTACTTATCAGAAATGACAAAAATCTATAAGAAAAGACAAAATAGTTGACAACTAGACACGGGGCCGTGCTAAAATGGACACGGGGCCGTGGTCACCTTTCAGAAATGACAAAAATAATTAGCACATGTCACTAAAAGCACGGGGCCGTGCTTCAATGGACACTGGGTCGTGGTCACCTTTCAGAAACGCCAATAAGAATTAGCACATGTCACTAAAAAGCACGGGGCTGTGCCTCAGGAAGCACGGGGCCGTGGTGAGTCATCATGTACGATCTAACAACATGCAACTAGGACACGTAGACACGGGGCCATGCTTAATAAAGCACGGCGCCGTGCTTCTATCTCCAGACAGCCTATAAATAGAGGCTCTTGTGTCATTTGAGAAGTGTGCCATGAAAAGAGTTCTATCCGAATAAAAACACACACTAACACTCATATTGAAGATCTAGTGAAGAGTGTGAAGGCTTGGAGGTCATCACCATCAACCATCATCATCATTAAGAAGGAAGATTCATCTACATTTGGTTAGATTGTTCAAGTTTAATCATGTGTTTGTTATCATCATCCATCCTAATGTTAATCACCATGCTCATTATGAGCTAAACTCATTTACCATCTAAAATCTATGAAGAAGCTTTGTTTTACTTGATAATTAGTTAAAACATGTGGTGTAGTCTAGTAAAGTATATGATTATCTTACAGTTATCTTTTGATGAGAAATGTTTCACCATCTTAAATTACTAATTCAAAGTTGGGGATTGTCAATTATATTGGCAATCGTTCATGATCGATTCATGTTCTTGAAAGATAGAAATACTTTGATACATTATCGAAACATGGATCCTTATATTGTACTTAGAAATGATGAGATATAAGTTATGATGTATTTCTCTGAGTCTTGGTAATCCGAAAATGGCTTTGCTTAGGATATCATGCTAGTTAAAGAAATTATATGTTAATGGAATGTGTAATTATAACCTACATAAATCAACCAAGGGGAGGCTGTGTGACTAAACTACAACCACCCGAAGTTGTTAGAATTGGTATTTGAGAAATCGAAGTTAATCCTAATATTTCTACTTTACGAAACTACTTGCCAACTTAAATTGACATCATTGAGGTGGCATGACATTAGGAAAGGGTGGACTTTAAAATGCGCATGTTACCTCCTTAGTGCCAAATATGCTCACTTAAAGTTTAAGGAGCTATCTATCATATATTGATATGACAAGTTTACCACATGTTTGAATATTAATTATCAATGCTAAAATGGAGTGGATTCTTGATCTTATATGGTAACCTTCGCATAATTGAAAAACTCGTTTAGAATCTCTCGTCTTGGTCACCTATATATTATATATAAGTATATATATTTTATAAAAAGTTCGAAAATTAACCCAAAAATGATTAAAACCTCCGATTAAAGTAAAACAACGATTTATTATTAGAAACATTTGTGTCCACGGATCGATACTTGGTTCTTACCAATACTATTCTACATATACTAAAGGTACACCTGCCTATTTTGTGTGTTTTTAGTCTTTGTAGAAATCAAGTTTTTGGCGCCGTTGCCGGGGACACGTACGTTTCTAAGAACGATCCAAGTTTTAATTTAATCATTGTCTATAATTGTATAAATTTTTCTTTACTTTTATTATATTTCATTTTTTTACTAACTATTAAACTATATAATTTTACGGCTAGACTAATTTTAACTTTTCTTTACCTTTACTTTAGGTTAATTAATTTAGACTTTAGTTTTGTTTAAAATAGCTTAGCCTAACTCGTAGTTTAACTTAGACTAATCTTAGCTAACTTTTGCTGTAGTTTTAATTTTGATTTAGTCCCATGTATGTCCTTTACTTTTGAGCCTGAGCTTGTTTCTCCAATTTCTGAACCAGAACGACTCTTTCGTCGACGAACTCGTAAACGGGCTACAGAAACCGCCGAAGCAATCAAAGACGAATCAGTAGACGCCACCACATTAGGAGAAAGTCAAACAGAAGAAATGATGGCGGCCCAGAACAATGAGCCGAACATGAGCCAATATGCCAAGCCAACTATCGAAGGCTACGGCAATGGAGTGCCTCCACCCGATATCACCGAACATTTCGAAATCAAATCAAGCACCATTCACATGGTGGAAAATTCAGTTCAATTTCACGGTCTCCTCGATGAAGACCCTCTTTCTCATATATCTCGATTCTTACGAATCTGCGGAACCTTTAAAATTCAAAACTGTTCAGAAGATCAAATCAAACTCAAACTCTTTCCTTTCTCTCTAAGGGGTCAAGCCTTAGAATGGATAGAATCTCTTTCCTCTGGTTCCATCACTACCTGGGACCAGATGGTTGAACAGTTTCTCCTTAAATACTTTCCACCTGATAAAACTGCCAAATACCGAGCCAGCATTACCAGATTCCGGACCGATGATGATGAATCGCTACACGCAGCATGGGAAAGATACAAAAGTCTTCTGAGAAGATGCCCACACCATGGACTGAGCGTATGGTTACAAGTACAAACTTTCTTTGACGCACAATCCAGTCAAAACAAACAGGCGATCGACCAAATCGCTGGTGGAGACCTGGGATCCAAATCACCTAACGAAGCATTTAAAGTCCTGGAGAAAGCCGCAAAGAAGAGTTTCGCTTATAACCCACCAAGATATACACCTACCCATAAAGTAATACACCCGTCGATTCCAATAATTTTGTCACAGCACAGCTTGAAGCCCTTTCTAAAAAATTCGAACAACTTCAAGCCGAGCTATTAAAAACCAGACTCACCTGTGACACTTGTGGATGAAGTCATAAAACAAGCGACTGTAAGCAAGTCATTATGGCCATGGAAGAAGTCTATTTCATCGCTCGTCAGAACAACGCTTTCAGCAACAACTACAATCCAGGATGGAGAAACCACCCGAATTTCAGCTGGAAAGACGGAGGTAACTCTCAAACTTCACCAGGATTCAAAAAAAGATTGATGAATCAATCCTTCCAGCCTAAACCTCAATTTCAAGATCAAAGTTCTAGCAGCCATCAAAACCCAAGCTACTCTAAGATCGAAGAAATGTTAATCCAACTCATGACCAAAACAAATGAAGCAGAAAAGAAGGCCGACTCAAGAGCTGTTGATATCAGTGGAGTGTTGTTAAAAAATGAAGCCGATCTCAAAAGTCAACAAGCATCACTTCAGATTCTAGAAACTCAAGTTGGACAAATTGCCCGACAATTATCCGAAAGACCACCTGGAACTCTTCCAAGGAACACAATTACCAACCCGAATGCGACAGCTAACGCTGTTACACTCAGAAGTGGTACAACTACTGTTACCTCACCCACTTCAGAACCAGTTACGGAAAATTAGTCTCCTAATGAAAAGCATGATAGACTGACCCCGACGGGCACCGTACAACCCAAGGAACTAGTCTGAACTTATGCTCCACCTATTCCATACCCTGGAAGGCTGAAGCAGGAACGTTTGGAAGCTCAGTACGGGAGGTTTTTAGAACTCTTCAAACAACTCCATATCAGCATCACTTTTGTCGAAGCCATCGCTAAAATGCCAAAATATGCCAAGTTTCTCAAAGAAGTGCTGACAAACAAAAGGAAGCTGGAGGAACTCTCACATGTCACCCTAAGTGAAGAATGTTCAACAGTCCTCCAAAGCAAGCTGCCAGCAAAAATGACCGATCCAGGGAGCTTTACTATCTCTTGTCTTATAGGAAATTTGTCTGTTAGCAATGCCCTGATTGACCTAGGAGCTAGTATTAATTTAATGCCTTATGCAGTTTTTGCAAAACTAGGGATAAGAGAACCAAAGCCCACCCGCATGAGCATTCAATTAGCTGACCGATATGTCAAATATCCTCAGGTCATTGTTGAAAACATGCTTGTCAAGATTGACAAATTTGTTTTCCCAGTAGATTTTGTGATTTTAGACATGGAGGAAGACAAAAGTGTACCTCTGATTTTAGGAAGACCCTTTTTAGCCACCGCAAAGGCTATTATTGATGTTTGTACCGACAAGCTCACTCTCAGGGTCAATGACGAGGCAATCACTTTTGACATAGGAAAATCTATGCAATATTCGCAACAGCACCATGACACATTATACTGTGTCGACATCATAGATTCCATCGTGATTTGCTATATGCGAGATTCCTCCATTAATACACCACTAGAAACACAAGTCTTAGACAAAACACTCAACATACCCATATTAGAAAATGAAAATATCAAAGACGAGTATCAGGAAGCATCAAAAATAATATATGAAATCACTGAATACAATGAAAAATGAAAACCATCAATCGAAGAACCACCAGCCTTAGAGTTAAAAGAACTACCAAATCATCTCGAATACGCCTTTTAGAAAAAGATTCTCAACTCCCAGTAATTATTTCATCTCACCTTTCCAAAGAAGAGAAAGACGAACTTCTTAAGGTTCTTAAAAACCACAAGAAGGCCATCGCATGGAAGATAATGGATATCAAGGGCATCAGTCACTCCTTTTGTACTCACAAAATTCTCATGGAGGAAGAATACAAACCCGTGGTCCAACATCAAAGACGTCTCAATCCCAACATGCAAGATGTGGTGAAGAAGGAAGTAATCAAACTACTTGATGCCGGATTAATCTACCCAATCTCGAATTCACCTTGGGTAAGTCCCGTTCAAGTGGTACCCAAGAAGGGAAGAATGACGGTCGTAATGAACGAGAAGGACGAGTTGATACCGATGAGAACCATCACAGGCTGGCGAGTTTGCATTGATTACCGGAAGCTTAATGACGCCACAAGAAAAGATCATTTTCCACTTCCTTTCATCGATCAAATGCTTGAGCGATTATCTGGAAAAATGTTCTACTGTTTTCTTGACGGATTTTCCGGATATTTCCAAATTCCTATTGCTCCTGAAGATTAGGAGAAAACCACTTTCACATGTCCATACGGAACCTTCGCTTATCAAAGAATGTCATTCGGATTATGTAATTCTCCAGCCACCTTCCAACGTTGTATGGTGGCCATCTTTCATGAAATGATCGAAAACTTGATGGAAGTCTTCATGGACGACTTCTCAGTCTTTGGAGATTCATTTGATCATTGTTTAAACAACCTCGACAAAATTTTAACCAGATGTGAAGAAGTAAATCTAGTACTCAACTGGGAAAAATGCCACTTTATGGTAAAGGAAGGCATTGTTCTCGGTCACAAGATATCCCAAGCAGGACTATAAGTTGATAGAGCCAAAATAGAAACCATATCCAAACTTCTACTGCCAACTTCAGTCAAAGCCATTAGAAGTTTTCTAGGTCACGCAGGTTTCTACCGCCGCTTCATAAAAGACTTTTCCAAAATTTCTAGACCTATGACCAAACTTCTGTAGAAAGATGCACCCTTCGTCTTCTCTGAAGAATGTGTTGAATCATTCAACATATTAAAAGACAAACTTGTCAACACACCAATCATGACTACACCCGATTGGACCCTTCCATTCGAGATCATGTGCGATGCAAGTGACTTTGCAGTTGAGCCGTACCCGGACAACACAAAGAAAAACACTTTCACCCAATTTACTATGCGAGTAAAACACTTATTGATGCACAAGAAAACTACACAACAACAGAAAAAGATTTATTAGCAGTACTTTTCGCCTTTTAAAAGTTTAGATCCTACCTAGTTCTTTCCAAAACCATAGTCTACACCGACCATGTCGCCATACGTTACCTCTTCAACAAACAAGATGCCAAACCTAGACTTATCCGATGGATCCTACTACTCCAAGAATTCGATATAGAAGTCAAGGACAAGAGAGGAGCAGAGAATGTAGCCGCAGAGCATCTCTCACGCTTAGAACGCCCAGCTTCAGAAGAACATCACGAGGAAATCATCAATGATAATTTTCCACATGAAGTTCTCATGCATATCCAAGAAGTCATAGAGGAGAAAGACGAGAGTCCTTGGTATGCCGACTTCGCAAACTACCTATCTTGTAGAATCCTAAGAAAAGGACTTACTCATCAACAACGGAAAAAAATTCTTTTCCGACCTTAATATCTACTTCTGGGAAGATCCATACTTGTTTAGGATAGGTGCTGATCAAGTTATTCGTAGGTGTGTAGCAGGCAAGGAAGCCTTAGATATTCTCAAACACTGCCATGAAGGACCAACTGGTGGACACCACGGTACCGCCACTATGGTTAGAAAAGTGTTTGATGCAGGATTCTTCTGGCCCACCATATACAAAGATACACATACTTTGATCCAATCATGCGATGCTTGTCAAAGAGCCGGGAACATCTCATCCAAAAATGAGATGGCTCAAAAATGCATTCAAATTTGTGAAATCTTTGATGTATGGGGAATAGATTTCATGGGCCCATTTTCGAACTCATTTGGAAATAAATACATCATTGTAGCAGTCGATTACGTATCTAAATGGGTAGAGGCACAATCCCTTCCCACTAACGATGCTCGAGTTGTTGTAAGATTCCTGAAAAGATTATTTTCACGATCGGCACTCCAAAAGCCCTAATCAGCGACAGAGGTACCCACTTCTGTAACGCTCTGATGGACAAAGTCTTAGCAAGATATGGGGATCACCACCGACTGGCAACACCATATCACCCTCAGACTAGTGGGCAAGTAGAGGTCTCAAATCGAGGAATTAAAAGGATTTTATAAAGAACTGTAGGAATGAATCGCAAGAATTGGGCAAAAAAATTAGATGACGCTTTGTGGGCCCTCAGGACGGCTTACAAAACTCCCATAGGAATGACACCCTTCAAACTCGTTTATGGGAAAGCATGTCATCTTCCAGTAGAATTAAAACACAAAGCCTACTGGGCTCTCAGAGCAGTAAACTTTGATCTAACGTCCGATGGCATAAACCGGGAAGATCAAATTCGCAAGCTCGAGGAACTGAGAACATTGGCATATGAAAATTCCTGGTCCTATAAGGAAAAGACTAAAAGCCTGCACGACGCCCATTTAAAAGGAAAAAACGAAATTCCAAGCTGGCGACCGTGTACTGTTATACAACACTCGTTTACGTCTTTTCCCAGGAAAATTGAAATCTCGATGGACAGGTTCGTACATATGACGTGTGGGTAAAAGTACATGCTTTAAGTGATTTATATTGTGTGTTTTACTTGTTTATATGTATCGAACACAAATACTTTGATAGGTTTTATGTTTACAGGTGTGCGGAGCTTAACGGAGCTTAAAGAAGCTAACTTGGAGCATTTATGATGGAGTGAAAATGAAATTAATGATGTATGAGATGATAGAGAATTGAAATACGAAGACGTGGCCGCAAACGGGGAGGAAATCGGAGTTGAAACGAAGATTCTATGAAGAAAACAGTTTCAGCCTAGCAGGACCGTAAGGCAGTGGGTGCAGACCGTAAGCTACGGTCAGACCGTATACTACAGTGGCTGACCGTAGCTTATGGTCAGACTGTAGCACCGTAGCTTACGGTCTGGTCTGATGAAAAAAGGGAATTTGGTGATATTCTTCTATATTTAAGGCCCAAAAACCCTAAGATCGATTCTATTCATTCATAATCAGTTTTGGGACTTCTTGGAGGCTATCATACATCATCCTAACACTTACAAATCCCTACAATCATCCATGTTATCACCATCTCAACCAAGAATCAAGATCTTCAAGATGTATATGCTAGTCTAAAGCTTTTGTGACCATCTCCAGGAGTAGGGTTGTGTTTGTAAGCAAGACCTTTTGATATTTGAATCTTTATATTGGAACTAACGTTGATCAATCATCCGGTTGATTAACCTTTTATGTTTGTTTATGTATTCAACAGTTTTTCATAATTGAATGTTTTGTGATTTTATCAGTTTATTGATTTGTGGTCATCAACTTTTAGGATTAAGTCTTTGAGTCATTGACCCGTTTATCTTTAGCCATTAAATCACTTATATATATCAAACCCTAAAACTGGTAATCAATTAGGTTATTATTTATCCAAACCAATTGTTCGGATTAAGTTCTGTTTAGTCTTTTGATTATAGGTGTAATCAAACGAATTTTCCAAAGAAGTTTAATCAATTGGTCTAGTCTACTTCACAACCTGAAACCTGGAGTTGGTTATCTTTCTCTTAATTGTTTTACAACCAAACAATATTTAAACCGCTTGACATCGTCTATTCACATTAATTATTTTTATAATAAAATTTGAGTTTAACTTGCACTTTCCACTAATTCCCTGTGGATTCGACACCTTACTTGCCCTAGCTAGTAAGGTATTTTATAAATGTTTTTGATTGACCTTTCGACATCGATCAAAATGGCGCCGTTGCTGGGGAAACAACGTGCAAAGTGCTAGTTTAGCTTAGTTTTTAGTTTTTAGTTTTTGTTCTTTAATTTTTCTTCGTTGATTTTATGCAGGGTGTTAGTGTTTGTGTCTGTGCAGGTAACTTCACAAGTTGATGCAGACAAGATATTCCCTTGAGAAAGAGCCGCTCTAGTTTGATCCCGAAATCGAGAAAACATCAAGACGAAACCGGGCAGCTCAGAAAACCACACTTAACCAAATACCCGAAATCATAACACCAAAAGAAGAAAGCATGAGTAACCGAAACCGAAGAGACCCAAATGTTTACCAATCACATAACCAAGAATAACCAGTTCCACAAAACCAGAATGTTAATCGTGACAGAAACCGAAATCTGTTCAACCAAAGAGATGATAACCGTAATCACAGGCGGCGGTTTAACGGGGATGACAACTTGTCAATCAGATCCACCCCAGTGAACCGTCAAAGACCCAATTATTTGAGAAAGGAAAGATCCGAGGTTAATCGTGCTCGTGCACGAGTGGAAAATTGGCTGATAGGGGACGACCTTGGTTTCGATTCTGAGGATGAGGAGGAGTTTAGGGATGGACAGGGGAGTCGACATTAGCAACAAGATCCCCGTGATGACCAAGAAATTCAACAGAATCATCCAGAAAATCAGCATAGAGATCGAGAACCAAGACGCCAGCAAGATCGTGAATAACGGGCACCGTGTTACGAGTTTAATGATGGGGTGCCAAGGGAATATGTCCCACCACCAGTCAGAGGAGTTCAAAGTCATTTCATTCCACAAGTGGCCACAAACCCTCTACCAATCATTATCCCGGTCAGAAATGGAAGGACTTTTTCGGTAAGGCAGAATAGTTTGACGGGGTTACCTATATTTCATGGGAAGGCTACAGAAGAACCATACATACACTTGAGTGATTTCAACTCATCTCAAGTCAAGGATTTACCGTGGAAGAGGTAAAGATGGTAGTCTTCCAGTTTAATTTGAAAGATGCGGCAAAACAGTAGTTTCTATCGTTGCCATTAGCTAGTATTTTCACTTGGGGAGATTTGGCACAATAGTTTTTAGATGATTATTATACTCCGCATAGAACCCCTGAGGCCCGCAACAACATTCGAAACTTTCAGCAAATCACCGGTGAAACTTTTTATGAATCATTCCAAAGGTTTAAACGATTGTTGAGGACTTGTCCGCATCATGGGATTGCCTTATGGGAATTGATAAAGGCATTCCATGATAGTCTCTCAAATGATGATGTTCGTGACCTCCATGCCACAACGAATGGATCTTTTCTTGAAAATGATGAAAACGAGGATTGGGGACATTTGGAGAGACATGCGACTAATTCAAAGAGACAAGCACAGTCGAACAGGATGTCAAAAAGGTCAGTGGTAAAAGCAGTTGAAAGTCATGGGTCAGATGATAGAATGGATAGACTGGAAAATAAGATGGATAGGTTGTTGGTTGCAGGTGTACAAGGAGCTGGAAAGTTGGGAAAAACTTATCCGGTATGTGAAGGTTGTGGTGAATTGGGACACGAGGTTGCGAGTTGTGGGGTTGTCCAAGATGAAGAAACTGAAGAAGAAGAAGAGGTCAACTATGTACAGGGTGAAAAGAAATACAATAATATGAGTTCAAATACTTATCATCCGGGCCTCAGGAATCATCCAAACTTCAGTTATGGAAATCCGAATACGCAACAAAACTTGAATTTTCAGGGTAGTTTTCAGAAGATAGGCTATCAGTCGAACCAGAAGCAATATGGTAATAGTTCGAGTAGCGGTCATAGTGGGTACAATCAGAGAAATTCTGGGGGTTATAACAAAGGTTATCAAAAGAACTATCGGCAGGGACAAGGAAATTCTTCGGGTAACAAAGACGAGTCTATGAAAGACATTATGGATTTTTTGAATGAGATGAAGAGAGATCAAGAATCTCAAAATAAGGTTTTAAATCAAATGAAGGCAGATCAAGAGACTCAGAATAAGTCATTGAATAAGAGGTTGGAGCTTCAAGAGAAGGCAAATGCTGCGAGAGATAAACAGGTGAGTCAACTGGCTGAAGAAATGGCGAGCCTAAAGCGAAATACATCCAAATTACCGAGTGACACTTTGAAGAATCCTAGCCACCAGAATAACAGTTCTTCAAGTGGGAAGAATACCCACATTAACCAGGTAAGTACCCTTCGGAATGGTAAGGTTTATGATAACGGGGTGAACCCACCATCATCCTTTGTTGAAGGACTGGTGGAGGATTTGGGAGAAAATGGGAACAGTGATGATGAGGTGGAGATCATACAAATAAATAAACCGAAAATGTTAATTAATAAAAAATTAACTAAATCGGTAAAAGAAAAGGAAACACCAACCACCAAGGATACGGGGTCCACGGGTAAACCCGTCCCGTTTCCTCAGGCGTTGGTAAATCCCGCAACATCATCACCAAAGAAGAGGGGACCACAACAGGAGGAAATGTGGGATGTCTTTAAACAAGTAAAAATTAATTTACCCCTCATTGATGCTATTAAACAAGTCCTAGCATATGCTAAGTATTTGAATGACTTGTGTACTCAAAAGCGAACTCATAAGATGCCCAAACATGTCGATTTAACGGCTAATGTGAGTTTGGTTTTGACAGGAATCCTCCCACCCAAGCTACAAGACCCGGGATCGCCGATAATACCCATTCAAGTGGGCGAATTTAAAATGACGAGGGCGTTATTGGATCTTGGAGCCGAGGTGAGTATTCTCCCGGGAAGCTTATATGACCAATATGATTTTGGTCCACTTAGAAAAACTGACACCACCGTGGTATTGGTTGATTTGACACTTAAGCTTTCTAGGGAAATTGTTACTGATGTAATTGTTATGATCGAGGACTTTTATTACCCTGTTGAATTTCTAGTTCTAGACTATGTCACAGTTGACCCAAAATAGCAACCGAACGTGATTCTCGGTAGGCCCTTTTTGGCAACCGCAAATGCTTTAATAAACTGTAGAACCGGGGTAGTCGACATGGCTTTCGGGAATAATAATCTTCAGTTAAATGTTTTTTCAAACGTTTCTAACCCTCTGGTGAGTGATGAATGCTTCGCAGCTGAAATCATTGATGGATTGAATCCTCATTAGAATGAGGAAGATGCCACAGAGGAGTGTGTTATTTGTTGCAGGTCAGCAGCAGAGCATTCACATCAGTTAAAGGAAGAGGAAAGAGCAGTTGAAGTTTATGCTGCAAGTATTGGGAAACCACCATGGTGTCAACAGGTGGAGAAACTACCGGACACTATTGACTATAAATTGAGATCGTCACTTGAGAGTCCACCAGCAGTTGAATTGAAGGAACTCCCAAAACACTTCAAATATGTGTTTTTGGGAGACAACGATACTTTACCCGCCATCATAGCCTCAAACTTAGAATAAACACAATAAAAGGCTTTGATGGAAGTATTGAAAGAGTATAAAGCAGCAATTGGGTGGAAGATTGCGGATTTGAAGGGAATTAGTCCATCTATCGTGATGCATAAGATTATCACAGATCCCGAGGTGAAACCCGCACATGATGCACAAAGACGGTTAAATCCGAACATGCTGGAAATTGTGAAGAAAGAAGTCTTGAAATGGTTGGATGCGGGAATCATTTTCCCTATCTCGGACAGTACTTGGGTAAGTCCAACGCAAACGGTTCCAAAGAAGGCGGGCATTCAGATAACCCGTAATGAAAAAGGTGAAGAAATTGCTACCCGACCGGTGACTGGGTGGCGGATTTGTGTTGACTACCGAAAATTAAACACCGCAACATCCAAGGACCATTTCCCTCTACCATTCATTGACCAAATCATCGAAAAATTATCAGGTCAAAAATTTTATTGCTTTTTAGATGGCTACTCGGGGTACAATCAAATTGCTATCCACCCCGATGACCAACATAAGACCACTTTCACGTGTTCATACGGTACTTTCTCATTTAGGCGAATGCCTTTTGGTTTGTGTAATGCCCCGACCACCTTTCAAAGGTGCATGATGAGTATCTTCTCAGATATGGTTGGGGAATCACTTGAAATTTTTATGGACGATTTTTCTATTTTCGGCTCATCTTTTGATTCATGTTTGAACGAATTAACAAAGGTTTTAAAAAGATGTGTGGAAATGAATTTGGTCTTAAGTTGGGAAAAGAGCCATTTCATGGTTCAAGAGGGAACGGTTTTAGGACATGTCATCTCGAGTAGGGGGATCGAGGTTGACCGGGCAAACGTTAATGTCATATCTAATTTGCCACCTCCAAAAAATGTTAAAGGAATCCGGTCATTTTTAGGACTTGCCGAATTTTACCGACGGTTCATTAAAAATTTTAGTGTCATCATGAAACCGTTGTGTAATTTTCTTTTAAAAGATGTGCCATTTGTTTTTTATGAAGGTTGTTTAAATGCATTTAACGTTCTTAAAAATAAACTGGTTGAGGCCCCAATTTTGCTATCACCTGATTGGTCACTTCCATTTGAAATTATGTGTGATGCAAGTGATTATGTTGTTGGGGCTGTATTGGGTCTACGGGTGGATAAGTAGCCCGTTGCTATATACTATGCAAGCAAAACCCTTTCTGATGCCCAAATAAACTACACAACTACGGAAAAGGAGTTGCTCGCAGTAGTATATGCTTTGGATAAGTTTAGATCTTATATTTATGGGAGCAAGGTTATTGTATTTTCAGATCACAGCGCAGTCAAGTACCTGATGGAAAAGAAGGACGCAAAGCCGCGCTTAATTAGATGGATTTTGTTGATCCAAGAGTTTGACATAGAGATCTGTGATAAGAAAGGATGCGAGAATGTGGTTGCTGATCATCTGTTGAGACTGACGGGTCAAGATGAAGACAATACCAGGGCTATAAATGAATCATTCCCGGACGAGCAATTGTTTGCTATTTCTACATTACCATGGTATGCTGACATCATTAATTTTCTTGTTGCAGGTACCATCCCAGAATTCTGGCCCATAAAAAAGAAGCATCAATTCATGTCTAAGGTGAAACAATACGTTTGGGAAGACCCAGATTTGTTCAAGATTGAGGCTGATCAAGTCTATCGAAGATGCATTCCAGATGAGGAGATTCGAAGTGTGTTGTCACACGCACACTCACTCGCATGTGATGGACATTTCAGCGGGCAGAAAACGGGAAATAAAATTTTAGCTTGTGGTTTTTATTGGCCTAGTTTATTTAGAGATGCAGCAGAATAGTTATGAACTGTGTGAGATGTCAACAGTTATGTAGCATTTCCAGGAGGAACGAGATGCCCATGCAACCAATCCTCGTTGTGGACATCTTTGATGTTTGGGGAATTGATTTTATGGGCCCGTTCCCAAACTCCTTCGGGAATTACTATATTTTGGTGGCGATTGATTATGTTTCAAAATGGGTTGAAGCAATCTCCACCAAAACAAATGACCATGCCGTTGTTTATAAATTTGTCCAATCAAATACTTTCCAGAGATTTGGTGTCCCTCGCATTATTATTAGTGACGGGGGTTCCCATTTTAAAAACTTTAATTTTGCCAAATTACTTAAACGGTATGGCGTAAACCACCGAATAGCCACACCATACCATCCTCAAACGAGTGGTCAGGTTGAGGTATCTAATAGACAAATTAAAGAAATTTTGCAAAAACGGTAAGACCCGATAGAAAAGATTGGTCAACAAAATTAAACGATGCTTTATGGGCATACCGTACTGCTTTTAAAACACCTATTGGTACCCACCCCTATCGGTTGGTTTACGGGAAAGGATGTCATTTACCCGTGGAACTTGCCCATCGTGCTTTATGGGCCGTGAAAAATGTTAATCTAGATTATGAGTGTTCAGGTAAAGAAAGAAAGTTGAATACATGTGAGCTAGAGGAGTTGCGGGATGAAGCGTATGAGTGCGCGTCAGCATATAAAGACCGGATGAAACAAGTGCATGATGCAAAGATTAAGAGGAAAAATTTTGAAGAAGGACAACGGGTTTGGTTATACAATTCGAGAGAAAAACTGTTCTCTGGTAAATTAAAGAGTAAGTGGATTGGACCGTATCAGGTGAAGCGTGTCGATCAGTTTGGCAAGGTCAAAATTGAGGATTTTAACGATCACCTAAGGCAGGTAGTGAATGGGCATTGGTTGAAACCATATTTAGAAGATGCAGACTTGAACAAGAGCATACATGAGTCGGTGGTGAGCTTTATAGCTACTGAAATATCATATTCAGCCGAGTGATAAGGGCCAGGTAACGTCGGGCTGTAGACTTTAAATTCAGCGCTTCTCGGGAGGCAACCCGAGCGTTTTTATTTTTGTTTTTGTTTTTGTTAATCTTTTGTCAAAAAAATAAAAAAAAAATTGACTGTCGACCGTAGCTTTTGGTCGGACCGTAGGCTACGGTAGTTTCTAACTGCTTTACGATACATGTAGATCGTAGCTTACGGTCGGGATTTTTCAAAGTTCCGAAAAAAAAGATATTTTAATATTATTTCCACCACCAATTTAACCTACCTCCTTCTCTCCTTCTTCTTATTTCTTTCTTCTTCATCTTCTTCCTATCTTATACTCAAGACCACCCAAAACTCACAACCCTAACTTCCTCAATTCTTACTCAAATCTTTTGATTCCGGACTCTAAACTCATTATTTTTTCGAGAGGAACTCACCTGTAGTGTCGGTTTTCAACAATTGTTGCTTGATTTTTTCCGGATTCATGAGGGTGTGAAGAACCTTAAAAATCAAGTTTGGGGATTTTCAAGTTTAAGTGTTTTTTATTGTAATTGAAGCTTAGGGCATCAACTTTCATCACTAAAAAGGTATGTATTTCACTTAATTTTAATTTATGAAGCCTAAGGTTTGTGATGAAGTTCAAGTTTTACTTTATGCATATTGATTGAGGTTGGGGATTGTTATGGTGATAATGTCTCCACACTTGTAAGATTAGATTTGTTAAGGGATTAGTTTATGGGTGTTATGGGTTTTAATGATTTGGTTATGATGGCTTGTTGAAATTTTGCCAGACGAAAATTGATAATAAAGTGATTGATATTTATATAATTAATGGAACATGTTGGGTTAGTGACATAGATCAACTTTTACAAGTTAGAGTTTGAAGTGGTTTTATAAACATTGAATCAACGAGTCATACACCCATAACCAACAACAAGTGTGGGGATATTTGGAAGGTTTCATGTTATTTGACTTGCATTGGTTGCTTAATTGTGATTGTGTAGGATGGGAAGGACCGGTGATACGCGAAAAAACCTGCCAAGGAACAAAGGGAAGGCTGCCTCATCGTCGGCCGACCCACCGCCTTTGCCCGAGAGAAGTTTAATTTTGAGGGATTCTGAGGGCGAGGATGATCCCATACAGGTACCATATGAAGATGAAGGAATGGTGCCTCCTATTAAGACAATTTGGGGTGGGGGCCCGTTATCGGGAATGGATCCGTATTGGCAAGCGGAGTTGTTTAATGATGCGATAGAAAAGTTAAAAAAAAAATTGATGGGTTTATGTGTGAGAGACGGGTTTCGAGTACTCTTTTGAGGTCGTTTGGTATTATAACCATGTTTGAAAACTTAGGTTGGGAGGCAACGTTGAAGTGTTATGATGAAGAAGATAGGGAAATTTACATGGATGCAATTCAAGAGTGGGTCGCATCGTTGACAGTTGATTGGGATGGCTAATAATAAGGAGGTAGTTATGTCGTTGGATACTTAGCGGAGGATAGCACCATTTGATTCTAAGCCATCGGGAGAGTATATGTATCCCTCGGAAGACGAGTTGTATGTAAACCCGAATAAACATCCTTTGTACAAAAGAATGAAATTCGATCTTTTTAAAACGGGATGTGCCCATACGATGCTGAGAAAAAATCTAAAGTTGCAAGCAAGATTGATGTTAAGTGTGATGGTTTTTAATGTAATGCCGAAGTGAGGTACAAAACTCAAGTCAGAAAATGGGAAATTCTCGTGTTGCATGCATTTATGACGGGTACACCAAAGATTTCGTTCCGGTATTTGGTTATGATGAATATCTGGAGGGTAAGAGAGACGAAGTTAAAGTTAATTATCCCACACTATCGTTTGATTACAGCTTTATTAAAGGCAAATGGGGCGATTCGAGCAGATACACCAACAGTTGAGAAGACTCTGCGTGTTTTTGATAAAGAGCAGCTGCAAAAAGAGGGTTTGATTTATCATGAGGAAAGAGGATATGTTTATATCCAACATTTTGATACGCAAGTGCAACTGAAGGCATTAAAGAGTGGGCATGGTGAGGATGTGATTGAGGAAGAGTATGTGTTTTTTCTGGAAAGTCAGGGTCATCAGGCTCCACCAAGGGCAGTGCGAAGTGATCAGGGTGGAGTTCATCGGGGTAGCCACAACAAGCCCTGACTCAACTTCCACACGAGATGGTGCAAGATGATGCAGGAATGGTTGACTGGTTACAAGCTTCGAGGCCACCGGTCTATGGTAGTTGGAGTAGTGAATTTCAATACATATTTGACCAACAGAATCGGAACGCAGAGATGCAGCGAAGAGAGACCCGGAGATTGGATGACCGAATGGAGTCGTGGAATCAAACCCACGCGTATAACTGGCAGCAAGAAATCAATGATCGATATGAGGATGATCGCCAGATTCGAGCACATACAGCGTGGCATCGGGGTGAGCCAGTGGTGGATAATCCACCGATGATTGACTACTCATCTTTGGGGCAGTTTGACGGGAGTACACACTATCCACCACCTCAGATTCATCATTGGAGGTGGGTGGATCCTCGTGCAGATGCAACTCAGAATGCAGGTGCGGGAAGTTCGTCAGACGCGTTTAACTTCTCTGGTGTCATGGACACTATAAGGTCTATCTTTGGTGACCCGCAACCGCCATATTTTTAGCACTCGCTGATCTGCTAATCAGGTCCATGTGTCTCTCTCTATCTTTTATGTTTTTTGACTGTTTAATAATTGTGTTATGGGTGGTCGGGTGGCGTGATGAACTTTTGGGTCGTGTGGTTGGTGTTAGTGTCTATGTTTATGTTTAAAAACTTTATATGTTTCGCTTAATGGTATGAAACTTTATTTAAATCTAGAGATGGGTAATTGGTTGTCATTTGAATTGCAATTGGTATGACTATCCCGTGTTTGCATATGTTTTTGAAAATCTGAGTTAAATTAAGGGCAATGTAAATCTCAAGTGTGGGGATGGAAAAAATAGCTTGATTGTGCGCAAAAGCTGAAATTGTAATTTGTTAATTGTTAGTTTTAATGCCAAGTAGAGGTCTTTGGTCATGGTCAATTTTTAATCTTCTCGAAAGTCTTCCCATGCAAATGTTTTTCAAAAATTGGACAATTAAAATGAACCGTTTAGATGGGGATAACGAGTCATAGGGACAGGTACACATGTTTCATGTCGGCAGCCTAATTCCTCCGGTACGTGTGTAAGATTTTCCTTATATATAATACACATATAATATATAGTATATACACATGTCATTTGAGTGCCATTATCGAGAGTAACCGGTATGTCCATGATATCTAGAACTTGATTGTCTCATGCATTTCGAGATCTTAATACCACCACCAGTATGGAGAAATAGGACTGTAGAAAACCTACTTTATATTGGCCTTATAAAAATAATAATAATAATAATAATAATAATAATAATAATAATAATAATAATAATAATAATAATAATAATAATAATACTCCCTACCCTACATTATCCCTTATGAGCCAAGTTTGTGCCTTTTCCCTTTCGTTTGTTTAAACATACATTACAAGCCGTGTTAGCCTTGGCCTTTTGTTTTAACCTTGTGGATGAAACTTGGTATGTTAAGAGTTGTATTTAAGTTGTTTGTCGAGCATAGTACACAATGTACGTATGTCTCAGGTCAGTTGTTTGTGTATATTGATGTTAGTATTTGTTTAAAAAAAAGAAAAAAAAAATGAAAAAAAAGAAAAAAAATCAAAGAAAAACTCAAAAAGAGTTCGTGTTTAAAGTCGTTATTGGTTGTAAATATTAGTTAGTGAGTTTGTTTGTTCGTTTGTTTGTTGGTGTCAATAAATTGGGTTTCATCCACCATAAGTCACTAAATAAATCCACTTCCACACCTTAACCTAAGCCATAGTAAAACCCTTAGTTCTTTTCTCTATGCAACCGTTGGGTAATGGGTGGAGATATGTCTTGCTCCCAAGCTTATTACATTGTGTTCATACTTGGTATTGAGGGCAGAGAGATACTAGCACATTTTTTGCTGGTCCAGATATTAAACCGAGAGCAGAGATGTTATATTATGAGGGGTATGAACATCTTTGCCTTAACCGGAAACAAAGTACACTCGTTTGGGTGGTTTTATAGTTTTAAAATGTATCATTATATTATTTGGTGGGTTATCAACCTTGACAGTGTCAGTTCTTGGGAATTGGGTATGACTTTATACCTCACTACTATTAATACTGATAATTGATGAACCGTCGATCGAGGTGTATGTGTTGCATGAGAGTTTGCTTGAGGGCAAGTGATGTGCGAAACACGGTCTATAAAAATACTAACCTAACCTAGACACCCTAGTTTTAAATTTATAAATCTAGACTCTCCTAATGCTAGACCACTAGACAAGCAAGTGTACCTATCGACTGTAGTAAAGCCTAATGAAGTTCGGATGTCGAACCCACAGGACACTATCGACACCTAAACTAGACTCTGACTAATAACTTAAATAAATAGATTTAATTGATTTTTGTCTTTTTTATTATTAAATATAAACTAAATAATACTTACTATAAAACAAAAATTAGACACGGACAAATCGGTTTAGAGCTCAAATAGGGGAAACAACTACCTAGGCAAGGAATCCTACTAGTCAACTCGTAAACTCTCAGAACTGGATTTATGATTGATAACCGGGTTCTAAAAATATGACACTTAAGGAATAACTAAAGTACGCTAGATCACCTCCCGGTCTCACCAACAATACCTAAGAACCCTAAATATCATGTAAAGCTCAACGGTTTAATGGCTCGGATCACCTCCTGGTCTCACCTTACCTAACTATACTAAGGTACTCAAAGATTAAATCACCTCCCGGTCTCGTTAATCACAAAACACCCTAAGGCGTAAAGGGGGTATTTTTATTGAATTCGGTTATAATTCAAAACTGTAAGAATCTAAAGGAATCTAGGGTAACTCACTCCGGTGCAATCACTACCCAACCCCACAAAAGACCAAAACAAACGACACTTAATTACCTCCCGGTCTCTCAAGTGATAGAATAAAAGGTATCTCTAAACTCTCAATTACCGCTCCTATGGAATACGTTAACTATAAACCATAAACTAGTTACAAACACATAGTAAGTAACCTAATACGCATCCATACATGAAAGATATTCACAAAGACGCATATGAAACAATAAACTGATCATAAATTAATACCAAATACGCATATGCATCACAAACAAATAAAATAAAAACTTTACCAAAGCATAAACCAGTCAGTAAATAATCCAAGACCAAAAATAAAACGAGTCTAAAAAGTAATCATCCAAACCCAGGCAGTATAACAGGTTTAGCCAAACATAATAATTGATGAAACAAATATAAAATATATATTATGGTTCATGACAAAAGGGATAAAATAATTGAGTAACTTCCCAAGTAGCTTACTTTCTTCTTTAATTCAATATTGTTTGCTGGCTTGAGGTGCTAGGCTGCTTCCCTTTTTGTTTCTCGAATTCGGCCGACCCAAGGGTGGCACCCTTTTCAATTCTGTCGTAGGGTTTTTTTAATCCTGGTAGCTTGATTGACTCTTTTTTCTTTCTATTTGCTTTCGAGAAGCCACCAACAGGGTGGTCCCCTTAACCTGCGTCCCCCACTTGCGTCCCAATCTTCCACATTATATACAGAATTTTGAAGAATTTAAGTCCTACAATTTGTTATTTGGCCCTGACCCACCGACTAATAAATAAGTTTTACTTTATTATATTTACTTGTAATAGCCCAGCTCCAAAATTCGTTCCAACAACTATTTCCAATATAATGAAAAAAAAAACAAATAAATATAATAAATGTTGATTCATGTAAATTTCCAAGTAATAAAATATCAAAAGTAAACATTCAAAGTTCATAATTTTAGACACACCAAACACATTTTAAGTATACTTGCATGTGTAAAGAGTAGTAACAAAATAGTTGACTTTTAGCTCGTTATCACTTGAAAATTTAAACTCACATATGAACCAATTAAGAATAATATTCAATATAAATCATAATCAAAACACTTAAAAGTGTAAGAAATATTTATATAACTTATGTATAATTTAGACCACATCAGCAAGCAAATGATAAGTGTGGGGATATGATGTGTGGGTAAAATTACATGCTTTAAGTGATTTATATTGTGTGTTTTACTTGTTTATATGTATCGAACACAAATACTTTGATAGGTTTTATGTTTACAGGTGTGCGGAGCTTAACGGAGATTAACGGAGCTTAACGGAGCTTAAAGAAGCTAACTTGGAGCATTCATTATGGAGTGAAAATGAAAGTAATGATGTATGAGATGATAGAGAATTAAAATACGAAGACGTGACCGCAAACGGGGAGGAAAACGGAGTTGAAACGAAGATTCTATGAAGAAATAGCTTTGGCCTAGCAGGACCGTAAGGCAGTGGGTGCAGACCGTAAGATACCGTCTGACTGTAAGCTACGGTGGCCAGACCGTGGCTTATGGTCTGGTCTGACAAAAAAAAAGGATTTTGGTGATTTTCTTCTATATTTAAGGCCCAAAAACCCTAAGATCGATTCTATTCATTCATAATTAGTTTTTGGACTTCTCGGAGGCTATCATACATCATCCTAACACCTACCAATCCCTACAATCATCCATGTTATCACCATCTCAACCAAGAATCAAGATCTTCAAGATGCATATGCTAGGCTAAAGCTTTTATGACCATCTCCGGGAGTAGGGTTGTATTTGTAAGCAAGACCTTTTGGTATTTGAATCTTTATATTGGAACTAGAGTTGATCAATCATCCGGTTGATTAACCTTTTATGTTTGTTTATGTATTCAACAGTTTTTCATAATTGAATGTTTTGTGATTTTATCAGTTTATTGATTTGTGGTCATCAAATTTTAGGATTAAGTTATTTGAGTCATTGATCCGTTTATCTTTAGCCATTAAATCACTTATATTTATCAAACCCTAAAACTGGTAATCAATTAGGTTATTATTTATCCAAACCAATTGTTCGGATTAAGTTTTGTCAATCAGTAAGGTCAAATATCTAGTCTTTTGATTATAGGTGTAATCAAACGAATTTTCCAAAGAAGTTTAATCAATTGGTCTAGTCTGCTTCACAACCTGAAACCTGGAGTTGGTTATCTTTCTCTTAATTGTTTTACAACCAAACAATATTTAAACCGCTTGACATCGTTTTTCCACATTAATTATTTTTATAATAAAATTTGAGTTTAACTTGCACTTTTTACTGATTCCCTGTGGATTCGACACCATACTTGCCCTAGCTAGTAAACGTATTTTATATATGTTTTTGATTGACCTTTCAAAATCGGTCAACATAGTTGAATCAGTTTTTGACTATGGGACAGTTGAGATCTCAAATTCAAATGGCCAAAAGTTCAAAGTAAATGGACCTCGATTAAAACTATATATCGATGGAGCATTTGACGAAGTTCTGGAGGTATTAGCCCTCCAACCCCCTGAATAGGAAATCAAGGTCTGACCAAGACCTTTACAAAACTAGGCCTTGTAAATACATAAAAAAAATTATATAAAAAGCTAAAACCACGGGGGCGTGCTTCCAAAAGCACGACCCCGTGCTAAAAGACCGAGGACCGGAATCTTCGCTGCAAAAATCTCAGTCAGACTGGTTTGTAACATAATTGTCAGAACAAAGACACGGGCCGTGCTTCTAAAATCATGGGGCCATGCTTAGGATACTGGTTGGCTATAAAAGGCACCTTGTGTCATTACATTCCTTGCACCAACCAAAACCAAACCCATAGTCTCTGAAAGTTCAAAGATGCCGACTGAGATGAGTGAAGCAATCCCCGTTTCCCGACACCCGAGAAATGATGCCCGCCATGTTTCCAAAACCGAGCTTCTCTTGAAACATCATGAACTCGTCAGAGAGCTCATCGAAATGAATCTCCTTGCTGAGATGCGCCTCGTTCAACTCACCGAATCAGTGGAAAATATGTAAATGGAACTCTGAGACATTAATGAACAACTCCAGTTCTAAGTTCGCGGTTTCACGTACTTTCCACCACCAGGACCATTCGGAGGAGGAGAGCCTTTTGGGAACATCTAGGAAACTTAACTCTCTACTTTTATGTTTAAACAAGTGCATTACGCACAATGTGTTAGGATTTCGGGCTTAACCCGATTATTTTCTTATTCTTAGGAAAACCGGGCTTATCCCGTATTTGTTTTAGAACCTTTTAATTTAATGAAAAGTAATTTTTAGGATGACTAAACTTCTAAATTATCATACTAAACATCATTCTAAAAATTCCAACTCTCGCGTTTTGCCGAAAATTATGAGAAAATCATCTGTGACAAAAAGCACGGGCCGTGCTTCCCTAAGCACGAGGCCGTGGTCACCCTAGAATCTTCAGCATGATACACGCTGACTCCGTACAATTCTCTGACTCAGAAACATTTATTCCCCTAGCAGCACGGGGCCGTGCTTCCATAAGAACGGGGCCGTGTTCAAATTTCCAATCTCTATATAATGCATGCATAAACTCACGATTCTATTCACACCAAACACAAACATCATTGAAATGGAAAGCAAGAAGGTTGAATGGAGACCAGTGAGGAAAGGAAAGCAACATGAATCTTCCTCAAATCTTGAGGAGGAGGTCATGAGGCTACAATGCATAATGAGAGACCAAGTTGGAAGCAACATTCAAACCGAAACTCGCGTAATCGAGCTAATCAACAAAGTCGAACTACTGAGGTTCGAAAACTTCCATGTTGTGGATGGCCACCACAAAGATGTGGCCTCCAAGCTCAACTTTCTCAACCGAGAAATCGTTAAGCTCGACAAAAAGCTCTCCGAACTCTTGGAAGCCAAACGAGCACCTCCCCACATCCAAGACTTGTTCGGTAATGGTGGTCGTTGAAGTCCCGACTTTGTTTCACGTTGAAGTTGCTCCCGCTAGTGTTATGTGTTAGAATCAAGGATTGTTGTTGTACTTTTCATTTCCATTATGTTTAATTATGTTTTTATGTTTTGATGTTTTATGTTTTAATGTAATTTAGGACTTTTAATTACTATCTTAAACTAACCAGCAAATAAAATAAGTTAAAAAACAAACCAGCTCGACAAATAAGCAAAAATCAAAAGAAATACTGTCTTCACAATGCAGCACAGTACTGTGCTTGTAAAATCACGGCGCCGTGCTTTTGACTCAAATATAGTTACGAGTTTTTAAATTAATAAAATAACTTTCCAGACCATTAACCCTAACACCCACTTCATTTTTGGACGAAAAAACAGCCGACCATTCCATATTACACTAATTTCTTCATCAAATCTTCAAAAAGGTATGTTAATCTAACAATTGTATTGTTCAAGTTCATCATTCTAGGTTTAGTTAACCCTAAAATCTCTCAAATTTACCAAATCGGGTCTAAACCTGAAAACAATATGGGTTATTCTATTAGTATAGGATGATTAAATTGTTGAAAGTTTGATTGTTAATGATTAATTGAAAGGAACAATTTGGGTTTTAGATCTTGAAATAAATATCCGACAAACTACTAAACCCAGTTGTTATAACCGGTTAGAAACGAGAGTTCGAATCTGAATAGGGTAGAAATTAGTATTAAAAACACGAGCCGTGCCCGAAACAACATGAATCGTTGTTAACCATAGGTAACCAAAAGTCAAAATCAACAGGAAATGAACAATAGCAACAGCACAGTACCGTGCCTCTGAAAGCACGCCACTGTGCTTTGCTCTCTGTTCCAGCAAATTGAAAGTTTTTGTCAAATTTTGACTAATTTGGGTATGATTTGCAGATGGCCGAGTATGAAGACGATGTTCATGCATTCCTAGTCTTTTACAGGACAAGGGACAGACAAGCTAATGCAAGACTCACCTAACTAAATAGACGATTCCCAGCACCAAATTTCTACGCTTGTCAAGACACGTTGCGCCAAGTTAACCAATGGGACCGATACAACACATTTGTAGAAGGGCCATGGAAAACGGTGTTTGAACAAACGGGGAGGCAGTGAAAGAACTGACAAAGGAGTTTTTGGCCTCTTTCAACATAAATAAGAAGAAATTTGACATGTGGGATGAAGATGCAATCGAGTTTAGATATGGGGGTGAATGGCATACAACTTTTGTCACCCAACTGGAAATTGATTTGGGAATCTACACGACCGAGGAAACTAACTCAGACATTTGGTTTGATGCTAAAACAAAATTTGCAGATGAAGAAGGTGATGAGAAAGCAGAATCTGGAAATACACAGGTACGTGCATGGGAACTATTGGGCTTTTGGGATAAAGTAAACAGCGCAAATAGTTCAAGAAGCACAACCCTACGAGACCCACTCATGAGATATATACACCAACTGTTGGGCCAAATAGTAACAGCACGCAACATATTTAAAGGAGTGGTAAATCTAAGGGATTTGTAGGCACTTTATTGCATAAAGAATAGAACCACTTGCAATATTACTTATCTTTTCTACCAGTTTTTCAGAACAAATGCAGATGCATAAAGCCCGAATACCCCAATCTTTGGCGGTGCATGGATCTATAAGCTTTATGAGGCCTATGGTGTAGACAGAGAAGGAACACAAAGCCCTGAACCGATAGCACTTGACCTCAGCTTGTGTAGCAAAATGCAGATAGCCCAACTTCTAAACACAAGACCAGAAATCTGGAGGTTCGTCGACAACCGGAATCAAGTTTGGGACCCGGAAAACCAGTTAGAAATGGCAATGAATGATGAATGGAAGGACAAAATAGAAGCACATATAGAAGCTGAATATGCACGAACAAGGCTTCGTAAACCATTTGACCCGGACACGGGTAACTGATGACTAGCGACACTGGTAGGTCAGACATGGGCATGGGCATGGTTTAGTAGTACTTCATGACATTATTATTTGTGTTTTTAAACAATTTACTTTCTGTCGTACTTGTGTGTTTGTTTATTTGTTGGTTTGGATACTCTTATGGCCATAGGTGCCAAGGCATTATGGTAGGTACTAATTTAGCCCAATAGGGGCAAGGGATGGATGATTCCATACCCAATTTTCAGCAGTTAATGCTTGTTTGTTTGTGGTTGTTTGCAGTTTTATATTATACAGGTACAAAAACAGGAAAACGGGCGATATACAGGGGACGCTCTGTCGAAATTTCGTTAACCCGTAGGGAAGTAACTCTCCATTTTAACCCACTATACTTAATCAGAATTTTTATCTTTTTCATGAATCTTTCCACATTGAGGACAATGTGAGATTCAAGTGTGGGGAGGGGAATTACTTGACCAATTGTTTGCTCAAATAATTATAAAAATTCTCTAATCAACAAATATTTTTGCAGCAAACAAAGATTATTTTTCGAAAACCAGAAGAGAAATCCAAGAAAAATTTTTACAAATAACCAACTTGAAATCTATTATAACCAAAAAGTGAAAAACTAAAAAGAAGTTTTGTAATACTGAGAATAAATTTATGCAAAATATGGCGTTTATACCAAATTCCTCCGTTACTATGAGATAAACCTCATGCCAGATTAATATTTTTTCGGAAGCTTTGAGTGAGTCATATGTTTCGTGTGATTTAAAACTTGTCGCAATTATTCATTTCAAGACTGCACGAAGCGTTGTATAAGGAAGAAGATAATGTTGTCACAATTCCATCAAACCATTCACCAAATTACAAAACCCCAAAAACCTTAAACCTAAACCCTACCACTTTATCCGTCTCACCGGTAAAATACAACACTGGTCTTTTACCGGCAGACCCTAAAGAACTGGAAATGCATCCTTTCGATTTCAATTTCCTTTGCTGTATACACTTCACAAAACCTAGGTTGCCTCCAGAACTTAGGGAGTGAATCTTTCTCTTTAGCAATGAGGTGAGGAAAAAGTGGCGCCAAGAAGAGCAAATGCCACCATTTTGTGGAATTTCCAAAAGCTCAATGAAGAGAAGAGCAAAAAGTAACGAACGATGCTTAGGTTGCGGAAACTGGTCCCACGAAAGAAGATGTAGAAAGAGTCAAACTCAGTCTCAGCATGAATATACCAAACTAATGAGGGTGTAGGCTATTAGGCTCAAAGCCGAACGGTCCACTAGAGTTGGAAGTTATGTTCAGAATAGGATTGAGGAAGAACTGATCCACATCGTTGACAAAAATGGTCTTGACGATCTGATATTTTTGGAGAGACGTATATGATAACTTAACAATACAATATTTTCGGAGATCAAGACACTAACGGTCTCATTTCTTCGAAGTATGACAGGGTAATTGCGTTTCGGCCTATCCTTCAAAGAGATGTATATGAAGACATGCACATTTCTTCAAAATGACTCTCCACAGTAAGTTTAGCAAATTTAGTTTATATCACTTCAACTTTTACGCATCATAGAAAGCTACCATACAAATCAATGAATGTTCTAGAGCCTCTTAAGCTTAATAACTTTACCCGTTAGGCACACAGAAACAATTTATCTATCATTTTCAAAAGGTTGGATCGATTTTCATTTGAAAATATTTTGAAGCTTCTAAAAAGCTGTTAACTGAATGATAATATCACTTCCCAGGGAGTTACATAAAACACACGTGTTAAGAATTCAGTCACCCCGGTCACTGTTAAGCTTTTGGGTAAATGGCTATCCTGTATGACCACAAGTGGTTTACCGAACCAAACATGTATGAATATACATGTCCTTCCAGCTCAGAGTTACCGACATAGTTTTAAGTGAAAGAGCACAAAACACAAAACACATCATAATCGACCCGGGTGCTTTCAGTCGTTGGGTAAATGGCTATCCTGTGAAACTACAAGTAGAACAATGGACCAACCATATACGAGTATATGTCATTCAAACTTGAGCACCAGACATAATTTTAAGCGAGAATGAATCTTGACCTCCAACAAAAGACAACGCTCACACACTATTTTTGATTTTTTGTTTTTTTACAACGCACACACACTATTTTTGACTTTTTTGATTTTTCCACAACGCATACACACTATTTTTCACTTTTTGATTCCCCCCCCCCTAAATTTGAGCAAGATAAACAAATATGTACACATTTATACCCAAAAAGACTCAATCCTCGAAACGAAGCATTTTAAGAAAACCCACAAGCACATTAAATTTTGTTGTTCCGACCGGTTTTGTAAATTAGTGTGCCACATTGTTGTCAGTGTGGACTTGTTTAAGATGAATCAATTTTCGATCAAAACACTCACGAATAAAATGAATTTTAATATCGATGTGCTTGGTTTTAGAATGTTGAACGGGGGTTTTCACAATTGCAATGGCCGCATCATTATCACGAAAAATAGGAGTGTCAAGAAATTCCAAACCATAATCCATCAATTGGTTTTGCATCCAGATGACCTGAGAACAGCAAGCGGAAGCGACAACATACTCCGCTTCGGCGGTCGAGGTAGACACCGTCTGTTGTTTCTTACACTGCCATGAAATGAGACGGTCTCCTAAAAACTGGATACCAGCTGAAGTGGATTTCCTGTCAATGTCATCTCCACCATAATTGCTATCAGCAAAAGCATAAAGATCTAAAATACGTTTAACAGCAATTAAATGAGAGAGTTTAGGATTAGCCTGGAAACGAGCACATTGGTAGACTGCAAACATGATATCGGGACGACTGGCTGTGAGGTACATCAGAGACCCGATCATCGATTGATAATATGTTTGATCTACAGGACTCCCATCAGGATCAGATGACAGTAGTGGTCTTTCTGCCATGGGATTGTTGGCACTCTTGGAATCTTGAAGCTCAAACTTTGCCAGCATATCCTCAACGTACTTCCCTTGATGTAGTAAGATTCCTGCCGAGCTTTATCGAACCTGTAGCCCCAGAAACGTTGTCATTTCACCCAATGAACTCATCTTAAATTTCTTCTTCATTACACCTTCAAATTCTGTGCACAACTCAGTGCTGGTGGATCTAAAAATGATATCATCAACATAGATCTGAACGAGAATCAAATCATTTCTGATAATTTTCCAGAACAAGGTTTGGTCGATGGTTCCACGCTTGTAGCCATGATCAAGAAGATGCGCGGTCAATGTAGCATACCACGCTCGAGGAGCCTGATGTAACCCGTATAATGCTTTGTCTAACTTGTAGACATGATTTGGTTTCTTAGGATCAACAAAACCCGGTGGCTGATCAACATAAATATCTTCCTTAACTTCACCATACAGAAATGCGGTCTTAACATCCATCTGATACACTGTGAACCCCATGAACGATGCGTAGGCCAGAAAAATCCTAATGGCCTCAAGTCTGGCCACTGGAGCATAGACCTCAGTGTAATCTAGTCCCTCAACCTGACGAAAACCACGAACTACCAATCGTGCCTTATTTCGAATAATAACCCTTGTGTCATCTTGCTTGTTTCGGAAAACCCACCTTGTGTCAAGAGCTTTCTTTCCATCCGATAACTTAACCAGTCTCCAAACCTTCAACTTATCAAACTGATTTAATTATTCGTGCATAGCATCAACCCAGCTAGGTTCTTGAAGAGCCATTTCTACTGACTTTGGTTCAATTTGAAAGATGAAACAGGAGAACATAAAGCTGTTAATGTGTCCTGTCTGACTTCTGGTGGACACTCCAGCTTCAATGGGTCCTTGACATTCTCAATTGGATGATTTTTCTGAATTCTTGATGGAATTAACAGATCATAAGCATCACCAGTAGATTGTAAATTTGACAAGTTCTCAATATCATCAACAAGAGGATTCTTCCATCTAATTGTCGCCGTACTGTGAGAGTACGAGGTGCTGGCGACATATTCATTTAGAATGTCATCGGGAAATAGTGTGCTCCCGAAGATCTAACGAATAGAACTCTCCCCCTCAACATTAGCAGCATCTTCAGACGTGTTTGGCGAACACTCGGGTTCTGAGGTTTCTCTAGGTTGAGTGCCAGTTGAAAGTGAATCATTACTTAACTCAGCGACATCATCATCAATTAGTGGAGAAATGTGGGACACTGTCTGTGAATTTTCCTTTGCTGCTACCACTGTGGGACCACATAAAGGTTCTGAGTTGATGACTGGAAACACGTTGAATGGTTTGAAAAGTTCGTTGTAGTCAAATAAACAATCTGGACAAACACGAGCGTCAGTCTCATTTCTTCTAACCAACGAACTTCATAGGACTCAAGAATCTGCTTGGTTGACTTGTTGTAGACTCTGTAAGCTGTATTTCCCACATACCCAACAAAGTAACACTCATCGGCTGCGGCCCCAAATTTTGGAGTAATTTCGAGATTCAGTAAAGTGCACGAACATCCAAAAGCTCTTAAATGCGCAACAGTGGGTTTATGACCATAAACAATCTCATACGGGGTTTTCATCTTGGATTTGTTGATTGTCACTCGATTCTGAACGTAACAGGCTGTATTAATAGCTTCTGCCCAGAAAAACAGTGGCAGTTTAGAGTCACACAACATTGTTCTTGCTGCTTCTATAAGAGTTATGTTTCTTCTTTTAGCTACACCATTTTGTTGAGGCGTCCGTGGGGCGTTGTACTGACGAATCACTCCCTTTTCTTAACAAAAATGATTCAATGTTGCATTCTTGAGTTCCGTTCTATTATCACAACGGATTCCCTTCAGCTTTAGGTTCAGTTGATTCTCCATGAGCACAATAAACTTCTTGATTAGATCTGCAGTTTCACTCTTATTTGACAAGAAAAATACCCATGTAAAATGTGAGTAATCATCAGTAATAACAAGACAGTAAGAGCTACGAGATAAACTCAAAACATGGACAGGCCTGAAAAGGTCCATATGAAGTAAATGAAAAACTGATGAAATGGTATTAATCAACTTCGGCTTGTGAGATTTTCGATGATGTTTACCCAAAGCACAAGCCACACATTTTTCAATAGTAACAAAATCCTTAATGGGTAGTCCACGTACCTAGTTATTTTTAGCAAGACGATTAAGGTTTTTAGAATTTGCATGACCAAGACGACGATGCCATAGCATGGCATTAGGTTCTGACACTTTTGAAAAAAACAAGGTATTTTATCAGGAACATTTTTATTCATGTCGATCACATAAGCATTATCTTTTCATTGTGATCGAACAAGAATCCAGTCTTCTGGTATAACTATACCAGGTTTCAGAATCAAACACTCCTTTTTAGTGAAATGAGTTGAGAAATCTTTGTCACAAATATGTGACACACTCAAAAGGCTGTGCTTCAATTCTGGAACAAAATTAACATTTTCAAACATTAGAACACCATTACTTACAGTACCCTTCTGAGTGATCTTTCCTTTCTCTCCTCCCGCAAAAGACATGTACCCATCGTTAAATGTTTGAATGTCGTGTAGCTGGGTAAGGTCCCCTGTCTTGTGCCTAGAACAGCCACTATCAACATACCAAGGTCTGATGATATTCCTCCATAGCTGTCCCTGCACATATTGCGGTATTAGTTAGTTTTTGGTACCCAGTCCATACTTACATTGGGTGACCCTGATTCATCTACAGTTGTCACGGACTGCCATGACATTTCCTTTTGATCACAAACATAGAATTTGAAGAAACTTTCGCCGGAGATTTAGGCAACCATCTATGTTTGTATGATTTGAAATTATAGGTTCGAATGGTTGTCGTAACCTCCGGTGTTTTGGATGTGGAAGGAGACGAATCAGCCCTTTTCTCCTGTTTTGGTCTAGACTTATTATTTACATTTGACCTTGAACTTGAAGCACCTTTTCTTTTAGACATGTTATCAATCAATCAATCATGCCCAGTAAAATCCCACCGACAGCAAAGCTATAAGTAGGGTCTGGGGAGGGTGGGATGTAGGCACACCGTACCTCCATCCAAAGGAATGAAGAGGTGGCTTCCAGAGAGACCCTCGGCTCTAAGTACATGTGTATGAAGCAAAATAAAGGAAATCAAAGTTTAACAGTTATATACAAACTACTACTAATTATAATAATATTAATAATAAGATCACAGTTTAACAGCTATATAAAAGCTAATAATGATTATAATAATAATAATATATGTAAGGGAAATACCATTATGGTATGCGACCTAAATAAGTTAAGTCTAAGCCCTAAGGTATTCAATTCTCTCTAAAAATCCTTCACTTTAATTCAACTTCTCCACAAATTCCTATCCTCAACCATGTCCTCGGAGAGGTTTAGGTCTATCAAATCATGCCTAATCCTCTCATCCCAAGTCAATTTCGGTCGTCCTCTACCCCTCCTCCCCTCTATAGTAATGTTTTCTATGGATCTAACAGGATTCGTCGTCTGTCTTCTCTTTACATGTCCAAACCATCTCAATCTCCACTCTCTTATCTTGTCTGCTATGTTCGCCACCCCTAATCTCTCGCGAAACACAACGTTTCTTATTCGGTCTAGCCTTGTGTGCCCACACATCCAACGTAGCATTCTCATTTCTGCTACCTCCATCTTCCGCACTTGTGCCTTCTTGATGGCCCAACACTCTGTTCCATATAGCATTGCAGGTCTAACTGCCACCCTATAGAATTTTCCCTTTAGTTTAGTCGGGAAACTCTTGTCGCACAATATACCTATGGCTGCTTTCCATCTACACCATCCTACCTGAACTCGGTGGGTGACATCACTGTCTAATTCCCCATCGCTCGGTACAAATGATCCTAAATACTTGAACTTCGTTACCTGCGGGACCACCTGCCCTTCAATTGTGATCTGTGCGTCTTCATTGTCGTTTATCCCACCAAAATCACAGTGGAGGTACTCCGTCTTAGATCGGCTAATCTTTAAACCTTTTGTCTCTAAGGTTGTTCGCCACTCCTCAAGCCTCATGTTTAGATCTTGTTTTTTTCTCAGCAAGTAACACAATATCGTTTGCGAACATCATGCACCACGGGAGAGTCCCCTGAATCAACTTTGACAACTCATCCAAGACTACTGCAAAAAGAAACGGGCTCAACGCTGACCCCTGGTGAAGACCTACCTCTACAGGAAAGAAATCAGTATCCCCCACTGGCGCACGGACACTTGTTTCACTCCTGGTATACATATCCATAATTATCTCTATGTATTTCATGGGCACTCTTCTACCCTCCAAGCACTCCCAGAGCACATGTCGTGGCACACTGTCGTAGGCCTTTTAGACATGTTAGGTTTGGTCTAATGAGGACTAAACCTGCCTGATTTGTTTCGATTCCAATCATCGTCAAAGGAACTAGCCTGATAATGCCTGAATCTTTTCCTGTACGCGTTATGAGGCATGTAGGGCATATTCCTCTGATAAAATCCATAATAGGGAACATATGGACGATGTGGACAATTTCTGGCAATATGACTAGGAGTGCCACAATTAAAACAAGTTTGACGTGTTATGAAAAAATCATTTTGGGCAATTCCTTGTCTGGACTGGTTGTGTGGACCAGTCTGTTTAAATTTGCGAGAACCCCTGTTTTCATTTTTGAGTTTATCACCTTGTTTGTCATTAGAGCATCCCTCTTTGACAAATTTAGGTGCCACGTATTTTTTTGATGTTTTTGAATTTTTAGTTTTATTAGAAACCATATTATTACAGTTCAAAATTTCAACCGAATCAACCACATAAGAATCCTTGCTCTTTAAAACAGAGCCCACACAAACAATCGGAATAACAGAATTTAAAACAGGAACTTTTAAAGAAACATCATAAACAATGCAATTATCAAATTCAAAACTAGGGTCGTCATCCTCATCAGTCCACTCCTTCATAATTACTTTGTCTGCACATGAAGTAGATACATTAGAATCGTTCATATTTGAAGTGGACGGACCAACATTCACAGAACTGGTCTCATCACCTTTATCTTATTTACCATACTTCATGTCCTTTATCTTTTCATCCTGTTCTTTGGTGACAGGGGTAGGAACACAATTCTGGTCGTAAGGTGGGGGAACTTAACTGTATCCTATTCCCTCACCTTCATTTTCCTTCCACCACAATTGGTTTTCAATCATTGAGTTAACTACTTTACTGGAACCATCGAATTTTTTAAAATCAAGTTCAGCCTTTTCAAACTTACTAGTTAGATTTAAGATCTCTAACTTGGAAGCTTCCAGTTTAGCAGTTAATTCAGCAATTTCTTGTTTAGCATCTAGGTGGTGACAAATTTTTATGCTAAAATCATATTTAAGCTTAGAAGGTCCTTCTTTTGTGCTTCTATTTTGTCTAGAAAACCCTTTTCATTTTTCTTAAGTTTGAAATTTTCTGATTTTATTCTCTCCATATCTCTACTTAGACTGTCGTTATGAAGCTTATACATTTCTATTTTTTCACCACAATTTAAAGAACATGGTTGAAAACTTACCTCAGATGAATTTGCAGAAGTGAATGCCATATAAGCAAACTGAAGCTCCTTGACCTTCTTCTCAGCAGCATTTTCTTCTCCGGTGTCTTCAACATTGGCGAAATTTGCAGTCTGAGTTTCAATGTTGAGCGCATCCATCTGACCTTCCCAAGAAAAATGTTGAGCAACCATACCTCTTTCACCATTACCTGAACTACCTCCAGCCTCACCTCTGGTATTCCCAACTGGAACCAATGCCCTTTCTGTATTTCCATCCTTAGCTGGGTTAGTACATTCACGAGCAAAGTGACCCGGCCCATGACAGTTGTAGCACCTGAGAGTGTCTTTGTTAAAACTCACCTTTTGATTATTAGGCATGTTCCAATTATTTATACCCGTCCTCTTAGTGAACTTCTTTGCACGAAAAACTGCCATGGCAATTTGCCACGAGATGTCCATTTCTTCAACATCATCGGGATGGATCTGATCTAGTTCAGCATCAACCCAGGTTGAACCAAGTCTCCAGCCAAGAATGCATTATAGCAATTCATGAATCCCACCATTAGAGCTATATTCTCTTGAGTCTCCTTTTGTATGGTGGGGATCTGACTGAAGTTCTGACTGGGAGCGTGAGTAGTTTTTCCAGTATCATTTGAAGACTGTCCAGACTTGGTGAAGAATACTAGAGCTGGTTTGGGTGAGTTGGATGATGATGATTGACATAGAGTAGATCAGAACATCTGGAATTTTCCCTGAGGTGGTTGTTGAGTAGGCTTGAACAGTGAGAAACTATCTTGAGAAATAAGAGCACTGTTGGAGGCAACGTTGTATCCAGCTGCACTGTAAGAGCTTGCATGATTTATTTCCCGCTGCTTAGCATCCATATCACATGCTTTAATAGTGGCTATCATTTCAGTCATACCCATCTGTTGAGATCCTTAGTCTTTTTTATAACCGCAACATTCATGTCCCAACTCTTTGGCAATGAATTCACCAGCTTGTTGTTTATTTCTAAGGTTTGCAGATAAATCCCTGTTGATCTCATTTCAGTCACAAGTGAGATAAATCTTTGAAGTTGAGATTCCAACATTTCTCCCAAAACATGATTAAACATATTGAACTTTTGTCGCAACAGATCCTTTCAGTCATACCCATTCTATTGGGATCCTTAGTCTTTTTGATAACCGCTGCTTTCATGTCCCAACTCTTTGGCAATGAATTCACCAGCTTTCATGTCCCAGATCTTTCCAAAGTTTCTCCCAAAACATGATTTATTTCCCGCTGCTTATCATCCATATTACATTCTTTAATAGCGGTTATCATTTCAGTCATACCCATTCTGTTGAGATCCTTAGTCTTTTTGATAACCGCAACATTCATGTCCCAACTCTTTGGCAATGAATTCACTAGCTTGTTGTTTATTTCTGAGGTTTGCAGATAAATCCCTGCTGATCACATTCCAGTCACAAGTGAGATAAATCTTTGAAGTTGAGATTCCAACGTTTCTCCCAAAACATGATTAAACATATTGAACTTTTGTCGCAGCAGATCTTGGCGACTTCTATTCATGTCTTCATTCCCCTCATATACTTCGATCAGTGCCTCCCATAACTCTTTAGCATTTTGAAGTTCTCTAAACTGAAGACCAATCTCAAGTGAGAGTGCCATGGTTAAAGTGGAGAGAGCTTTCTCATCTTCCTTAACTTTAGCAAAATCATCATCGTCATACTATGCAACAGGTTTCACAAGAACTTCATCAGAACCATCCCTTTGATAGGTGATCCTTTGAGGTCCCCTAATAATACTTTTCCAGATTTTGGAATCTTTCATCTTGGCGTAATGTTCAAAACGAAATTTCCATTCACTGAACCCCTCATGTGATAAGAGACTGGGTATACGAGTGGCAGTACCCATGTTGGAATCAAGTTCTTGATGAAGTGATGAGTTGGTTGAATTGCTGCCATTTGTTAACTGGGCCATTTTAACTGAGTTAATGATTGATTTTAGATCCAAATATTACTTAAGTCCAAACTTAAAGCCCAAGGCAAATTGGTCAGGCCCAACAGTCTACTCAACAGAAAACCGAGAGCACAAACATTGTCCGAGAACCAAGTGATTTTGACCAAACTTTGACCGTGAACTCAAAGTCTGACCAGGTTTGTCCGAGAACTCAAATGATGATCAAGAACTGCTTTAACCGATAACTACTAGTGGCTGAGAACTGTTCTTGGCCGAGAACGCACAATAGCCGAGAACTGCCTTGGCCGATAACTACCAGTTGCTGTTTTGGCCGAGATCACAGATTTGTCAACAAACTCGTAACAAACTCAAAAAAAAGGATCTTGATTTGTTTCCAAACCAATATAAAATCTTTCCCAAATATTATCTTCTTCTTCTCCGATCACAGTTTCGCCGGAAATACGATCAAACCACCAAGAACACTTTTCTTGAATCTTTGATATCACAATAACGAGCCTGAATAAGGTCTAGGGCTCTGATACCAACTGTAAGTCCTGAATCTGGATCACTACAACTATGATATCATTAAACAAGTATTGGTGCGGAATACCAACACTTGGTGAATCAAGAACACGAACAAACACACGAATGTAACGCCAAAATTGCTTCAAAACACACATATTATTAGTATACGTCGGGTGCTTAAGCACTTACAATACTTGCACGTCTAGTAACTCTTAGACGGAAAAAACACGAATGAACTAACAACCCAACCCTATACCATGCATGCACTATATATAGGGAACCAAAAACCTAGCCCAAACTGACCAAAAGCCCACCGAGATATCTAAAGTGATCTCGGCTTACATATTAAACCATAGCCCAAGACCATATACATACTAAACCCAAATACACTTAGACTAAGTACAAACCATCCAAAACTAAGCCCAACAATTCTCCTCCGGGTGATATGACAATGTTCGAGGAGTAACATCAGCAGGAACCACCACGTCAGTTGTAAGACTATTGACATTTTCTTCTCCAACCATTTCATAATAATCAGTCGTTTGTTGAACCAAAGATTCAATAACATCATCGTGATCCTCACCATCATCATCAATGAATGGTGTAGCAGGTGTATTTTCAGAAAGGTCATCAACATCTAGTGTTGGGTCATCAGTGAAAAGTGGAACTTCTTGTAATGTAATTTCGTCACTAATTCCTTCACCCAAATGTTGTTGAAATAACAATGTGGTGACATCATCAGAGATTTCCTCTTCGGGAAATGAGAAACAACTCCACAGGCTGTCATAATTAAACATCCACGAATCGCCCTTCCGTTGAATTGGAATAGTATAACGTTGACAATCAATGTGTTGCACCTGCACAATCCGGTTAATTCTAGGTAAGAATACACGTAGTAATAGACTACAATAACCAACAAATAATCCCTCCATGGACTTATCACCAAATTTACCATTTGGATCAAGTCGTACTTTTTAACATTAGAACGCGGTTGAGAGTATAACAAGCTGAGGCAACTGTTGTTGGGTCTTATATTTTAGACCGACGCATCAAATTAATATGTGGGTGAAAAATATATAGTTTGATCTCAACCAAGGGTGGATGGCTTGAAGACCAAGTCATGCTAGACTAGTATAAATATATGTTTTTATTCATTTGTCTAGTATTGAGTGTATTGTGTATTAATTGAGATCTAGGGTTTTATCCCTATGAGAGAGTCTCCTCCCCTGGATGAGCTCTCTCGGGGTGGATGATATCTCTTGTGTATGTATGAATGTATGTATGAGTGGTTCATCTTTATGAGAATCATTAGACTAATGATATCATACTACCATTTCTAGCTTGTTTGTGTTTTGATTACATATATGTGTTCATCCAATTTTATTTATTATTGTTAATCTAATCAGGCTCCCTCCCAATACATCTCATCCATCCAAATATCATTCAAGAGTGAATACGAGTGCGATTTGATCCTACCCTAGATTCGAGCTTGTTGGTGCATGATGCCAGTAGTTCAGTATCTCGTGTTTATTTGTGTCTGTAATCGTTAATGTGTTCTTGTTAGACGTGTTTTGTTTATCTTGATGTTTAGCGAACTTGTTGAGCGAAGTTATGATAACTTCGCCTAGCCTGTTGGGCGAAGTTATCGTGTTATATAAACCATAACTTTGGCATATGTAGAGGGACTTGGACGGCTGTCTTGTAACACCGGTGTGTTACGTGGTTGGTTTATCTTAGCAATATAACAAGTATTATCTTACTTACTCGTGTTCTTTGCGTGTGATTTACTTGTTAATCTTCTCAACACTCGTATCGTATATGTGGGGATTCCGCACCCTCGTGTTACGAGATACTCCTGTGTAGATCCGGCTGGGAACTTACAATTGGTATCAGAGCTTTTTGCTCGTGATTGTATGGTTCGGGATTATCACACGGGTGTTAAGATTGTTCCGTTAGACAATTCGCGGAACTATTTTACGTTGAAATACCTCCTTTTTGTCAGTCGCTCCTCAACACTCATCAATTACACCTTCCTATCACCCTCGCAACATTCGAAATCGTTCTGTGTAACCAGCAAAACTCCTATGTTCTTCTGGCGAAGTTGCCATCACCCAAACTAGGGTTTTGGCGAAGATATAGTGTTTCAGCGAAGTTGTTAGGCTAACGAAGTTGTGTTACTAGCGAAGTTGTGTGGCCAGCGAAGTTGTCCTTAGCGAAGTTGGCAAAGCGAAGTTGTATTAACTTCGCTGCTTACTGCACACAGATTCTTGTTTTTAAGTTCTAAGTCTCGTTTCGTTCAAGTATGACTTCGATAAACATCACTGAACTGGTAAAGATGGAGGTTGAAGTTGGTTCAGCAACTAAAGCTCCAAAACTGCTTAAAGGTACTGATTTCGTTGCATGGAAAGATAGATTTGAACAGTATGTGAAGTATCAAGACGCAAAGATGTGGGTCTGCATTCAAGATGGGTACATTCCACCAACAGCCATGTTTGAAGGTCGTGAACAGATTAAGAAGTACAGTAAGATGGAGGATGATGAAAAGAAGATGTATGAGGCAGAAAGTAAAGCACATGCAGCCATAACAATGGCACTCCCACAAGAGATTCTTCATACTTTCAAAAAATACAAAACTTCTAGAGAACTATGGGAAGCACTAGAGAATCGATATGAAGGAAATGTTGGGATACGTACCTCCAAGACAAAGCTACTGAAAACTCAATTCTCTGTATTCAAGTATCTGAAAAATGAATCACTTGATAACATCATCACGTGATATTATCATCTGATGACCGAGCTGAATAACTACTCCAGTGAATACAAGGAAGAAGAGATAGTAGAAAAGCTCCTTGATGCTCTTCCACCAAAATGGGAGATGTACACAATTCTGATGAGAGAAGATAAAGATTTTGAGAAGATTGACTTGGAGACAGTGGTAAACAAGTTACGTAATTTTGAACTTAATATGGATCGAAGGGAGACACCTACTGATCAGGTTCAGGATCCGGGAATGTATGGTGCTAAAGTTACTCCAAACTCAAGTTCAAAAACAGAATCCACTACCTACTACTCAAAGGGGGAATCAAACGCCACTCTAGATGGTCATGTGGTACTCAATATAGATGGTGACATATGTTTTGTAGCAGGAGGTAGTAGTTCCTCAAAACCTCAAACCACAGCTGGTAATTGCTCAACCAATGCTTCTAGCAAGAACTACTCACAAATGCCTATGAGTGTGAAATCAGCTGAACACCAGTTTGCTCTCTATGCTTCTTTCATTGCCTCCTATGAGAATTACATCAAAAGAAAGATAGTCGACCTTGCAACCTTGGATGAGGACTATGATCAGATCGACGCTGATGATCTGGAAGAAATGGATCTGTAGTGGTAGATGGCTATGATAGTAAGAAGGGTAAAGAGATTTATGATGAAAACTAGTAGAAAGTTTGTTGGAGAAAGACCGGGGTTTGACAAGTCAAAGGTTCGTTGTTATAACTGTCAACAAAATGGTCACTTTTCTAAAGAGTGTACAAATGAGAGAGTCGAACAAAGTCAGAACAGGCCTGCTCAACAGAATGGAAGTGGAAGTGAAAACAAGGCTATGGTATCTCAGCAAAAGGGTGGATACGACTGGAATATACTGGTTGAGGAGGTGTTCGAACAGGAAAATCTGGTAACTATCGAAACTAGAATAAGTGACAAAGAGACGGGGGAAGATCAAGCATACATGGCAGAAGTGAATGATCAACTCTCAGAGGTATGTTCTGAATCTCATTGTGAACAATGTGAAAAACTGTCTGATCAATTGAAAGCATTAACTGATCAGTTTGTTAGTTTGGACACTCAATTTAAAAATTTAAAAGAAGAACAACACTATTCTAAAACTAAAGAAAATAGCTACTCGGTAAAAATAAAAGCTAGTGAAAAAGATATCAAAAGTCTTAAAGCCACCCTAGCTGAAAAAATACAAGTAATTGATCTTAGCTATGAAGTGTTAGAAGAAAAGACCAAACTAATAGTTGAAAAGGATAAACAGATAGCTGATTACTAGGTAAAAGTGGTGGAACTGAACAGGAAAATTGAACAATTTAGAAAATCTTCAGCGATGTTGGACCACATTATAAGTGTTCAACGTTCCCCAATTAAAAAGGAGGGAATTGGATTCACAGAAGTTCCACCACCATATAATAATAACAATACATATAATCCTAGTAATCAGCAATCCGTGAATGTTGAAATTAGTCAAACAGTTTCAATCAAAGTCTCTACTAAAGACACTAAAATTAATGAGAGTGAAGCTAGTCAGACAAATTCTAACGTCACAAGTTCCGTCTCGTCTAATTCGGACAAACTGTCTGAATCAGGTAAGATAAAAGAAGAGGTTGTGTTACTAAAGCGGGAGGAGGACTATAAGTTTGACGAAAAGAAATCTTCCCTAAATCCGTTTTTTCCACCGTATGTGAGACAAACTGACAGTAACACAACCTCATCATCTACAACAACTTTTGAAACGAATGTTCAAAACTACAAGAATAAATCGAACAGAAGTTGTTTTAGATGCAACAGGATAGGACACTTTGTTGGTGATTGTCCTCTGAAACAAAGGAAATCTAGAAATATGAGGCCAACAGAAACTGAGAATAAAACGAATACTAAATATGATGCTGGTAAGAATGCTAACACATCAACCTTCAATCATTGGACTAATCCAAGATTTCAAAGAAACCAGTCTCGTTTTTTTCCAGTAAATCACCAAACCAACAATTATAATTCCATTTGTGCTAGAAATTCTCGAAGGTTTGGATGGCCTCATATCCAGTCATCTAGAAATTTCCCTTTCAGATCTTATAGAAACTCTTCTCAAACTAACTTTGGGCAACCAAGGTACTGGATGCCGAATAACAGGTTTAATCAACCCAAGACCAGAAGGTCTTGGGTCCCCAGAATTTAATCTATTTCTTTAATTGTGCAGGAACAGTCAAACAGGGCTGAAAACAATGTGTGGGTTGTTGACAGTGGTTGTTCCCGGCACATGACTGGTAACAAGAAATTGTTACGTGATTAGAAGCCTGTTCAAGGAGGAAAGGTTAGTTTTGTAGGAGAAAGTGGATGAAGAATTACTGGTATTGGGACTGTGATGAATGGAAGAATAAAGTTGGAAAAAGTGAATTTTGTGGAAGAGTTAAAGCACAATCTTTTGAGTGTCTCTCAGATCTGTGATAAATAATACACCGTTCATTTTACTAAAGATGAGGCACTCGTGCTTTATCCTAGTTTCAAGATTCCTGAAACCTGGATCGTGATGAAGGCTCCAAGAGAAAAGAACACATATGTAATGGATATGCGGTCAACCGAGATGGCAACGGAAGAGTCATGTCTTCTGTCAAAAGCAACAGAGTCTGAGTCAGAGTTGTGGCACCGAAGAATGGGTCATATTCACCTTCGCAAGATGAATTACATTGTCAAGAATGGGCTGGTACTTGGGGTCCCCTTGAAGAACTTCAATTTTGAAGACCAATATGTGTCATGCAAGAAAGGAAAACAACACAAGAAGCCTCATCATTCCAAGAAGTTTAACTCAATTGTCAGCACCCTAGACTTCCTTCACATGGATCTCTTTGGTCCTGTGAATGTAAAAAGTCTAGGAGGAACTTCATACTGTTTGGTTGTAACCGATGACTACTCACGATACTCTTGGGTCTATTTTCTGAAGGCAAAAGATGAAACAGTTCAGTTGGTAACTAACTTGATTACCAAGATGAAAAATATTGTTGGGAGAAAGGTTAAGTTCATCAAAAGTGATAATGGTACAGAGTTCAAGAACTATCAGATGGAAATGTTTTGTTTGCAGAAACGGATAGAACATCAGTACAGTGCCCCATATACTCCGCAACAAAATGGAGTAGCTGAAAGGAAGAATAGAACTCTAATCGAAGGCGCCAAGACCATGCTGGCAGATGCTAAACTTCCTGTGGTGTTCTGAGCTGAAGCTATCGCTACAGCCTGTTATATCTTTAATCGTGTTTTAACTGTTAAAAGATTAAATAAAACCTGTTATGAACTTATGCATGGTAGAAAGCCAAATTTGAAAGGTCATGAATCTTTCGGGTCCCCATGGTCAATATTAAATACTAACTCTAAATTTGGTGAGAAAGCTGACGAAGGTATCTTAGTTGGCTATGTTGTTGGGACACCCAACAGAAGAGTCTTTAATCTATTAAATAGCAAGGTTGAGGTGGTCTGTAACACTGACATTACTAGTTACAAATCACCAAGGCCTAGCATGGGACCAGCAGAGGCTTTCGACTATGATAAGCTATTTAAATATTTTAATGTACCTTACTTGGATTTTGTAGACATAAATGAGAAAATGGCCACTCAGATGCTGTTTGACGAAGAGGAGACCATTGTACAACGCCCGCAATATAATGAAAATCAACCAATCTCGTCAAGTGCGGTTGAAACTCCGGCTGTCTCGAATGAAGATGAATTCTACAATCCATTTCACACTCAGCATCACTCTGATGAACTCTCTCCAAATCTAGAAAATGATCTGGAAGTTGGTCCGGTACAAACCAACAAAATTCACAAGAATCATCCATTAGAAAATGTGATCGGTAATCCTTCTGATGGTGTACGTACTAGAAGAAGTTTGGATGAAAACACATGTGTGTATGCAAGCATTAAAGACACTGGTATTATAAATGAATGCTTGTACGCCTGCTTCATCAGTCAGATAGAACCAAAGAACTATCAAATGGCACTAAGGGATAGCTCGTGGGTTGAAGCCATGCAGGAAGAACTGGCCCAGTTTGAAAAGATGGAAGTATGGCAGTTAGTTGAAAAACCACAAGATGTGAACGCTATCGGTACAAAGTGGGTATTCAAGTGTAAGAGAGATGAGAAGGGGGTAATCATTCGCAACAAGGCAAGATTGGTAGTCAAAGAGTTTAATCAACAGGAAGGAATTGATTACAATGAAGTGTTTGCTCCTGTGGCAAGACTGGAGGCAATTCGACTGTTTCTGGCATTTGCTGCACACAAAGAGATAAAGTGTTCCAGTTGGATGTGAAGAGTGCGTTTCTTAATGGAAAAGTCGACGAGGTGGTATATGTGGAACAACCTCCGAGTTTTCCTGGCCCAGATTTTCCTGATCATGTGTACAAACTGAGCAAAGCATTATATGGGCTACATCAGGCGCCTCGGGCCTGGTATGCAACTTTCTCAGATTACTTGCTAGAAAATGGGTTTGAGAGAGGGAAGATCGACAGTACCTTGTTTGTCAAACGGAAAGGGGGTGATTTCCTACTCGTTCAGGTTTATGTGGACGATATCATCTTTGCTGCCTCAAGAGTCACTATGTGTCAGGAGTTTGAAGCAGTCATGAAGAAAAGGTTTGAGATGAGCGCCATGGGAGAATTAACTTTCTTTTTGGGATTGCAGGTAGATCAGAAGAAATATGGCATGTTTATTCATCAAACGAAGTATGTCCATGATGTGCTTCAACGCTTTAAAATGGATGATAGTACCCCATTTGATACTCCAATCTGCGTCAACCACAAACTGGGTGCTGATTTCGACAGTGATGAAGATGTGGATCCCACTCAATATTGGGCAATCATAGGTTCTTTAATGTATCTAACCGCATCTAGACTTGACATTATGTTTTCAGTTTGTCTTTGTGCTCGTTTTCAGGAAAACCCGAAGGAATCACACATGAAGGGAGTGAAAAGAAGCTTGCGGTATCTTAAAGGAAAGCCTAAGTTGGGACTATGGTACTCGAAAGGGGGAGAACTGGATTTGGTAGCATACACCGATTCTGACTATGGAGGTTGCAATCAGAACAGGAAGTCAACAACCGGTGGATGTCAGTTTCTCAGAGGAAGATTGGTGTCGTGGCAGTGCAAGAAGCTGACCTCTGTAGCCATTTCCACCTGTGAAGCAGAATACATGGCAGCATCCAATTGCTGCTCCCAGGTTTTATGGATACAACAGCAAATGCGCGATTATGGTCTGAATTTCACTCAAACTCCTATTTGCATTGATGACACTGTTGCTATCTCAGTAACTAACAATCTCGTTAAACATAATAAAACTAAACACATTGACATTCGTCATCATTTCATACGGGATTGTGCTGAGAAGAAATTAATTATGCTTGAAAAGGTTGACTCACTGGATAATTTTGCCGATCTTTTTACAAAAGCGTTTGACCGATCCCGTTTTCAAAACCTTGTTGAGCTAAATGGGATGATCAATCCCGAGTAACCTTGTTTTCTTCTTTCCTTAAAAAAAAAAAAAAAAAAAAAAAAAAAAAAAAAACATCACTGTCGCTTAAAATTATGTCGGTCGCTCAAGTCTGAAGGACATATTCCACGAATATGTTTGGTCCTTGCTTCTACTTTTAGATTATAAGGATAGCCATTAGCCAGATGACTGAAAGCGACTGGGGCAGTTTATGATGGGTTTTTATTCTTTCGCTTAAAATTAGTCATTCATACTTAGTCAGAGGGACACATACTTGTATGTGGTCGGTCCGGCTGATCCACTGGATCTTCAGGATAGCCGTTTACCTAAAGACTTTGACTTGATCAGGGCGTTTGAATTTTAAAATTTCTTTAGGGAAATGATATAATTTTTTAGTCTATAACTTCGCAAGAAGTTTCTTTTTTGGTGTTAAAAATGAAAATTGATCCAACCTTGGAAAGTGATAAATAAACAGATTTTGTGTGCCTAACCGATGAATTATTAGGCCTAAAAGACTTTAGAACAGTCAATGTATGTTATGGTAGCTTTCTATGGTGCGTAAAAGTAGAAGTAATACAAACTAAATCTTCTCGATTTACTGTGGAGAGTCATTTTTAGCTGTACATGTCTCCACATACATCTCTCCGAATGATAGGCAGAAAAGTAATTACCCAGTCATACAAGAGCCCGTGAGTGTTCTGATTCCCGCGAAGTTAGTTTTATGTTTCTGCAGTGATCCAGATTCGGGACATGCAGTTATATTCTTATTATACAAAAAAATAATCTTAAAAAAACATTACTTATTATTATCGTTAAAGCCTCATGAAGTCTATATGTTTACAAATATCAAGAGAGCATAATTCAAAGTCGAAGCGAGTTTGGGAAGATGAATCGGAGAGTTTTACATGTGAATATTAATTGATCAGACACTACGGGTCGAAGTCAATTCAGAGTGACTAGGGGAAAGCCAAATACGCCTTGAGAATATATAGGAGGCATCACAATCTCTCATGTGATGTCCATTAAAATTTTGAGCTTAATTGAAACTAATCCGTATCACAGAAGCAATGAAAACCATACTATGTTTTATACCTGCCTACAACCTGCTTCTCTATCTCATAATACCGCTGAACATGGATCTGTGTGACAGCCTCTTAATCAATATGATTCCTGTTCAGATCTTTTCTAAAAACATGCTAGGTTTCGTCAAGACTAAAATTTGATCCCGTCCTTTTATCTAACTTTTGTTATGTGTTTTGCCTTATGGTTTGTTTTCTTAAACTCTTGGTTACTTGTTTTTGACCTCATATTCTTTATTTTATTTAACTTGACAATGGGCGAAATTGACTTTGAGCGAAGTTGTTTTTAAGCGAAGTTAACAGATGGGGCGAAGTTGCTTAAAGTTAACTTCGCCCCTGGGTTTTTCAAAAACTATATAACAGGGGACTGTGGTCAAAATTAGTCAAACCTTTAAACTCCTAAACCCTTGGCGAACTTACCAGTTGAATCACACCTTCTGTTTATCTATTTTTAATATGTAATCAAGGTTGGTCTGATCGTTGCTACTCATAATTTGTATTGCATATTGTTAATCGGTTTTCAAATGATCTGTTTTGGTGATAATATGTTATCGGATACTCTAATCGCTTTAATCTTTTCATATTGATACTCTCTGATCGCCATTCCTTGACATAACTGGGTGTTGCATAATTCGCCGTTACAGTGGCGAAGTTAGGGTTTTAGCGAAGTTGATATAACTTCGCCATTACCTCAACATCGCTAAAGCTACAACTTCGCATGTACCATGCAAGGCGAAGTTGTAAACTGCTACCATACGAGTCTGATTTCATTCGTTTATTTTGCAGATATGGCTGCTGTGGCAGGTGCCGGTGGGACTGGTGGAGACGGAGGAGACGGTGATAAGAGACAATTCTTTCTGGGTCACAACATGTATATCACCTTGGATCCGGATGCTCGTGGAATTGAGGACTTTCGTGAGATCATTTCGTTTCTCATACGCTCACGTATCTTTCATGCCAAGACTACTACTCTTCCGATTTCACGACCAAATATTGAAGACTTTTGGAGAACCGTTGAATATGACTATAGGGTTGAGCCTCCAGTTATGTGTGCCACTGTCAATAACCAAGTGGTACAGTTCTCGGCTGATCAGATCAGGGAAGCATTACAGTTCGGGATTGAGACAACTGAGGACCGTACTGAGTTTCCGGCAACGTTCAGAGATGGTGCGTTTCTGCGTATGGGGTATTCAGGTCCTTTGGGAGACTCTCAGAGGAGAAAGGGGTTTTTATTAGATCAGTGGTGGTTCCTTATGCACGTGATGATTGTGTGCATGTCTGGTCGCAAAGCTGGTACAGATGGTATGGGTGCAACAATGCAATCGGCGATGACTGCGTTGACTTACAACAAGCCTTACAGCTTTAGTTAGATGATTTTTTATAGCCTCTTAATGGTTAATAATGGTCATTAATAGGCTATCTTTTGATGGTTAATAGCCTCTTAATAGTTAAGAGATAACCTTAAGTCTGAATTGTTAAAAGGTTGTTTGATAGCATCTTAATAATTATTAACAGACTACCTCTTAATGGTTCATAGTTTTTTAATGGTTAAGAAGTAATCTTAAGTATAAATAGTATGAGATCGATCGTTAGAGACGCGCGGTGGCTCGGGAAAGATTTTTGATGTACCCGAGATTTTTACAGATGATCCTCAATCATGTAGCTCCCAATCTGCCACAACGACGTCCTATTTCTTATGTAGAGAGTGTTTCTAAGAGAATTTTTGCTCAATGTCGATCTTCTAGTTCACGTAGTAAGGAAGATCTACGCCCACCACACACTGCCTTGTTTGGGTACTTATTGAATCCTGATTATGTTGCTCCTCCGGAAGATGAGTTTCTTGATCCGGCACCACAACAAGCCGATATTCCTGTGGTCCAACCACCACCTCCTGTCGGTCAACCTCCGGTGGTACAACAAGCACCTCTTGTTGACCCTGTGGCAGGTCCAGAAGAACAAATATATCTTGAAGTTGCCTTTGGAGGGAAAGGGTTCTTTGATATGGAAAGGCTTGATCCAACTGCTGATGTTCAAGCCTCAGTGGTTGAGGTGTCTAGTGTAAATGTTTCCATGGTCAGTACATCTGTGGCGGATTCTGAGGGAACTTTCTCTGATTCCTCCACTGACGATATAGTCGAAGCACAGCAAATTCTTGCCAGACAAGAAAGAATTCATGGCAAATGAAAGAAAGACTCAGATGATAGTGAATCAGATTTTGAGGAGGATTTGTATCATTTGGTACGATGATCAAATAAGGCAAAGGTTGGTGAAAGTTCTAAAGTTGGTGAAAGTTCAAGGGTTGTTCAGTTTACTCCACCATCATTATCGTGTATGTCTATGTTACCAGTCTCTTCGGCAGTTACTTTACCAGTCACCTCCAGTGTACCCTTGGTGACTGTATCATCATCCTTTGGTATTCCTCCAACCACGTTCCAGTTTACAGCACCGGAGATTGTTTCTTTACCGCCTCCTACTCTTACTCCATCAGAGGTGGTCGCTAGATTTGTTGAGTTGACACTGGTGGCGACTGCTGGATTACCTATCTCAATACCACCCACGGTTACTATTCAGCCTACCTCTGATATACCTGCTAGTTTGGGAATTCCACCGCCGTATGCTCAAGATATTTCTCATATGTGGTTTGACTTTGATGCTACTATTTCTGACTCTGAGAGAATCGCGGCTCTTGAAAGGGTTGTTGCTGAACAGTCGCGGATTAATCTCATTCAGACACAATCCATTCAGTACCTTGTGGCAGAGAATCAGATTCAATCATCCCTTCTCATTGAGCACTGTAAACTCTTTGATATTCTTAAACAGTTCTTAGCATCTCAGGGGGAGACGAGTTGCAAGGGTGATGAATTTAGGACAAAGAAGAGGCAAGACAGAGACGATGATCCCAATGCATCGAAAGATGCAGGTGGTGAGTTGCCAAGAACTGAACAAAATCTTGGGACTGCCACATCTCAGGGGGAGTCTGCTGGTCTGTCAGGCAGTATAGGTGGTGAGAATGTGGTGGTTGTAGTCGATGAGGAAGTGATGGGAAATGATGATGATGATTTAGTTGATGATGTATTGACAGCTAGTGAGATTGAAAAGATTGGGGAACAGATAGAGATTGATAGTGAGTTGGAAGAATGAGAGATAGTTGATGATGGTGTAGAGCATGATATCAAGTGTTGATGAGGTGAAGTTGTGTCAAGATGAAAATGTGTCGGGTGATTCTAAGTGGGAAGAACAGCCAACATGGAAGGAAGGCTGTGCACAATGGTTCTTCAAGACTAAGAAACCTGCAGTTCCAACAATGTTCAAGAAAAGTTACAGTATCAAGGGCTATGCTGAATCAAAGAAAGGTATTATCTATTGGTTGTATGATGAACAACTGAAATTGTTTGTGATAAAGTGATATGATGGGGTTCATTACTTTAATAAGGCTTTGAGATCGCTCAACACCTTGCCTGAGTGTGAGGTGAAAGATTTGGCACATTTGAGATTGATTAATCGAAGTGATGACAACTTTGCGAGATGGGTTGGAAAGATTGTGTGGAAGGAAAGTGTGAAAGAGAAAAAGTTTGAGTTGTTGAAACCTCAGAAAGGGAAGTTGGTTAAGGAAAAGGAACGAGGCATGAGGGCTGATGGTAAGCCCTGGATGGTGATGAAATACAAGCCGATTCGATGTTTGAAGGAGGTTCCGATGAAGCTGATGCCTAAGGATATGTTGAAGGATCTCAAGTGGTGGTATGTTGACTGCCAGACTGCTGAAGCCGTGATGGAAGATGAGGATGAATAGGAGATCCTGAGAGTGTATGATCCGATGCACTTGCTTAATTTGTCTCAAGCTGATTTGCAGGTACTTAATGATAAGAAGATTTTCTATATTCCTGCGTGGAAGGATGAAGCTAAGAAGTACCAGAGGGTGGTCTCTTTCGGTGTGAGACAGGGCATTCATGCTTAAAGACGGTGGGTACGTGATTTTTGGATTACAAGGCACGAGAAAGAAGATAGAGATATGAAGCTACTACCAAGGGGGAGTCTGTTGGTGCATGATGCCAGTAGTTCAGTATCCCGTGTTTATTTGTGTCTGTAATCGTTAATGTGTTCTTGTTAGACGTGTTTTGTTTATCTTGATGTTTAGCGAACTTATTGAGCGAAGTTATGGTAACTTCGCCTAGCCTTTTGGGCGAAGTTATCGTGTTATATAAACCATAACTTTGGCATATGTAGAGGGACTTGGACGGCTGTCTTGTAACACCGGTGTGTTACGTGGTTGGTTTATCTTATCAGTATAATAAGTATTATCTAACTTACTCGTGTTCTTTGCGTGTGATTTACTTGTTAATCGTCTCAACACTCGTATCATATACGTGGGGATTCCGCACCCTCGTGTTACGAGATACTCCTGTGTAGATCTGGCTGGGAACTTACAGAGCTCCTCCGTTACTAACGAATATTCACGCTTCCGCTGCTAACTGGTAGTTTAGAGTTAGCCAACATAGCCCTTGCCGTCTCAATCAAATTCCTATTTTTTTGTTCAGCGACCCCGTTCTGTTGTGGAGTATAAGGAGCACTGAATTCATGTAGAATTCCACGCTCATCACAGTATTGAAGCATTCGGTTGTTCTGGAATTCGGTACCATTGTCGCTTCTGATTCTTCTGATTGGCAGATTATATAACATCTCGAGTTTTTGAATAAGATCATTAAGTTGCCGAATGTTTCATCTTTTGACTCAAGAAACATCACCCACGAGAAGCGTGAGTAATCATCAACCACCAAGCAATAGAGTTCCCTGGTGATACTTTTGACATTCACTAGAATAAATACATCTATGTGGAGCCTCTCGAAAGGTAAGCTGATTAAGTTGATAGATTTCTTCGAGTGAGACTTCTTTTGTTTTCTCTTCTTACAACTCAAACAATCGGTACTCAAATAAAATCCTTTGACGTTTACTCCTTCAACAAGTTGGTTGTGAACTAGATAGTTCATCTTACGAATGTTGATGTGACCCATCCGTCGATGCCATAAGACAGGTTCCTTTTCTGATGCCTTGGTGACAAAGCACTGAACAGTGCCCTAAGTAGATGATATTACACCCATATTTAGAACATATAGAGCGTTACCACGTGATGCCTTCATTAGTATCCATTCGTCCGGTGTCTTAAATCCTGGCTTCAGAATCAAACATTCTTGCCGGTAAAGTGAGTAGAGAAACCTTTGTCACATATTTGTTAAAAACTCAACAAGTTATTCTACAACTCTGTGATGTAGTTCACCATGTCAAACATCACCTTCCCATTTGACAAAGTACCATCACCTACTATCTGACCATCTTGATTTTCCCGTAAATCCCACATAACCTCCCCAAATTGATTTGACATTCATCAGTAAATGGAGAGTTCCAGTCATGTGACGAGAGGCTCCGTTATCCATAATCCAACGTGAGTCATTGGATCTTGGAAACCCCTACAAAAGTTATGCGCTTAGTGAAACAAGTAAACCCAAGCCTTCTTGGTCTTGGGTAGTTTTATTTTATTAAAAAAACAATTTTCAAACTTATCATACTCACAATCAGTCAACGATTTAACAGATGAGCATGAACTAAATGAACTAGATTTAGAAGACTCAAACAACTTTATCTTTTGTTTTACCCTTTATCACCAAGTTCTGCCCAGCGGAATTTGATTTAGAAACTATCATTAGTTTTATTTATATCTAAAGACTCACCGACCTCAAAAATGTTTTTGAATAGTTCCTTCTCCACAACCCGTTTTAAAATCTTTTTTGGGTGGAGATGTGGGTCTTACAAATAAAGAATTCACTTGTGGTTTCTTTTTCACCACATGCTTTTTCTCTTGGGAACGAGAGAATCGTTTTGAGCATGAGTAAAAAAATGTCCTTCCTCATTACAACAAAAACATTTCCTCCTGTCAACAAACTTGTTAATTGGAAGAACCCGATTCTTTTCCCGGTCTCTCTCAGCTTTATGTCTATAAAACTCCACTAGATTGTTTTCTAAATATGGCCTCTTTCTCTTCCTCAGAGGTCTCACCTTTAACAAAAACAATCTTTTAAAATATTTTTTCGGTTTTATAGACTCTTTGTTAAATCCAGTGGATTTAACCTCTTTCTACCCAATACTTTGTCTTTTGTGGTAGGAACTAGTTTTTGCAAATTTAAATTTTTGATTACCAGTTTTATCACATGATTGAGTTTCTGATTTTGCTTCAGACAACACATGTTCTGCAGCTTGCTTACCCACCTCGCTCTCGCACTCAGAGCTGTGAAAGGAATTAACAATTTGCTCTCCACACAAAAGAGATGATGAAATATCATTATGTGGTGAACCGGTTACCACATTCATCTCCTTGAAGAACCCTTCCGGTTCTTTTGAAACATAAGAGATCTAAATAGGCAGTGGTACAGATTGATATTTTGGATCATCCTTTCTGTCCCTTGAAATATCAACAGATGGTTTTGGGACAATATGATCAATGAAATATGATGAGATGGAATGACTTTTTAGTTTAGCTTCAACCCTTTCAGTTTCAATTTTAATCAGTTGAAGTTCTTTTTTAAGTTTCGCTTTTCATCAATATACCTATTAATGGCAATCTGTTTATCCTCAACCATGTGTTGAAGCATAGATATTGTTTTCTCATCTTTTAGGATTTTCACCCCACAAGTTTTTCTAAAATGTTTGAAGCTTGAAATATAATGAATGTAACAAAATAAAATATATGTATGTAAAACAAAAATTCATTGAAAATAAAAAAAAACATTACAAATATAAAATAGCAAAAAAATTTAAAACAAAAAACTAAATAAACCCCCGTAACACGGGGGCTAAAAGCTTGTGTGTGTGTGTAGGGTAAAGTTAACATACAAATAGATTAATTGTGCGAAGCGTACGAACTAAAACAGAATTGGAGCGGTGGCAATTTTGTAAATAACTGAAAATCGTGTTTGTAGTGTAATTACACAATAGCTTATGAAAACAAATAGTGTAATTTAATTACACTATATTTTTTACAAGTAGTGTAATTTAATTGCACAATATAATTTAATTACACTAGACAAGTTATGAAGTGTAATTAAATTATACTACTTGTTCAACTATAAAAATTATTTTGTAAGTAGAGTAATTGTTGAATATCCTTCTTCTTCCTCAAATAGTATGCTTTAAAATTACTCCTAATTTGTTTGCATAACTTCAAACTCAGTTTCTATTTGATCGATATAGTATAACTGATTTTTAAATCCGATTAGCAATGCTCAATTAAAACACTTTTACTCTTACGTGACTTCCATTCCAAATTCCTTTTACAATCACAGAGCTTTAATGGCGTAACCAAAAGATCACCACTCTCGATTAGTCAAACGCTCTCCTTCATTCGACGAATAATCAGACTACCTCATACACAAATAACCAGTATTTATAATTAGGAGACGAATGAACGATTTTCTATTTATTGATTGCACTTGTAACGATGGAGGTAGGAGATGAGGGAATGATATTTGTAATTGGGTGTATTTCTTGGATTTCCTTTGACTCGTACGTTTAGTACCAATTTTTAATTTGTATTTGATCCAAACCCTCTGTGTGTGTGTGTGTGTAACATAGTGAACTCAAAAATGTAACACATAAAGTCATCTAGCATATAACTGTTAGTACACGTTTTGTATTAAAGCACATTCGCTATTGTAAGGCACATTCGTTAGAGTAGATAATAACGAATGTGTCCGCTCATGTTTATTCAGGTCCATTCGTTAGGCATGTTAACGAATGAGGACTACGAATGTGCTTATTCGTTAGTTTAAAGTATTAGTGTTAACATATGTTATTGTATGAAACTCATTCATTATGGCATGTATAATGAATGAGTTCATCTTCTATAAATACCTGAAATGTATTAAAGTATTTATAAGTTATCATTATTAGTCGTTTGAGCACTTTTATGCTGTCTGATTGACCTCTCAACACACAGTACACACCCCAAAGTAATATTAATCGTAAATCATATCAACGACTAGATCCGTAATAGTATTGATGTTGTAACCAATCATATACCGGTTTCACAATAGCAATTATATCTGAATTATTTAAATGTATCTGGTTCGACAATAATCACCAATGCGTACTGACGGACTTGTGTGTTTGAATTGTTTCTGACTCATGTAAATGTTATGCAGGACATGTAATATAATGGAGCTTGGGTTAACGGAGTTAACGTGAAAATGTGTGGGGGGGGTCACAATACACACCATGATTGGCTTGATTATCTTGGGTTTGATTTGCTAGGTTTGGTTGGGTTTGGATAGATTAGAGAGGTTGGGCTTGTATCGGTTTAACTTGCTCGGCTTGGGCTTTGGAGTTTTGAGCATGATATACTTGAACTAGTTGCTTTGGTTTGGGTAGGCTTGGATTTGATAAGCGAGTCTTCGGAATGTGTTGTGAAGATTACTTGGGTCACCACAACTGTAGCAGGCTCACACGGCTGGATGAGCATATGGTAGGGCATATGGTTGGGTAAATGTTAAGTAATGGGTCATGGAATGAACGTGTGGTGTTGGGTTTGTATAGGTTCTCGAAAAGAGTTGATGAAATGGCCGAAGCGACCACAATTGGAGTACTTTTGGCATTGTGAGGTGGTAGGGTGGTGAAAGTTACATGTGTTACGTAAAGGGTGTGTTCTCGTGTATTCTTGAACTCCTTAGCAGGTTCAGTCGTGGCCTTTTTAGTGTACTTTTTAGTACTGTTACGAGTCAATGTCTCGACTTTAACGTGGTTATCGGACAGAGTTGCCGCAAGGTTAATAGCATCGCCAAGCACCTTGGGGCGCTACTCAAGACAAAGTCTTGAATATGCATCGGGAGACCAGTAATGTATTTGTCGATGGCATGGGTAAATGGGGTAATAGGATGCGGGACCGGGAGACTGAGCTCATTGAATTGGGTGGGGTAAGATACATTGTCACCACTCTCTTTCTTGAGGTTTTAGATTCTACTTCATGATTCATAAGTTTGTTGTGAGGGAAAAATTCCTTAGTTATTGTGTCCTTAAGCCCATCCCATGGCAAGGTCGTGGTTGCCTTCGCACAACGAACAGACTTTTCCATGCCCCACCAAGTAATTGCCTAATTATCGAAGACACTTGAGGCAAAGAGAGCTTTGTTTTCATCAAGGAAATAAATATGGAGGAAAGTTATCTTCATGCTTTCATAGCATTGGATTAAAGCGGTAGCACTTTTCGATTCGTCAAAACTAGGGGTTTGGCGCTAATGAAGTACTTAAGGCTATAAGTGTTTGAATTGGACCCCGAAGAAGCGGAGTTTGCGCCGGAATTGAGGTATCGTTGGATTGATCATCATGGTCGAGATCACGGTAGTCAACTGCTTAATAATCAGGGCTACTAGTTTTCGGTTTGAGTTTCTAGCGGAGCGACGAGGAAATCGGGAAGACATGTTGTCAGTACCGGATTTCGTGACACATTTACGAATAAACAGACAAGACGCTCATGAAACATAAATATGATGAAGATCTCCAAGTGTAGCCGGAGGAATCAGCTACAATTAAAAATTTGCTATATAAAAAAGTAAAGCAATAACAAACACACAAGATAACTCAAAGCATTTTCGTTATATTGAAAATCAGAAAGACACAATCAGAAAACTTAGGGTTTCAAGGTGGAAAGCTGTCAGATGCGGCTGTCAGTAATATTCAGTAAGAGTTACATCAAAGGTCACCTATCAGTATGACCTAATCATTTTATTTATAGGCACCTGACAATCCTTCTAGAAACCCTAATCATTACTAGACATTCTCAAAATAAATACAAGTGTAAATCAGGCTTTCGAGTAATCATATTCTCTGTCGAGCAGACCTTGTAATCCTTGAGTGTGCTTGGAACATTACTTTGAAAAGGCTTTACTTAGAATATTAAATATTCTTCTGAAGCAGAATTCAATCTTCATGATAAATCCAAACTTTGCTCGAAAATATCCCACGAGCAAACTAGTTCTTGCTCAAATCTCTTCAATTCTGAATTAGTCTTCTTTGAAAAAACTAAGTATAATATGGTACTGTAGCTTGCTCGAGATTGAACTATGCTTGGAGTAACACCTAGAATAATTTCCAATAACTCTCTTCAGGCATACTTGAGATCCACTTTTATTCTATCTTTGCTCTATCCACCAGGTTACTCGTGAAATTGGCTTAAGCTTACATGATCAAGGGTTTGCTCGGTTACAAACCTTGCTTGATAGAAGAACAACTTTTCTCGACAAAGTGTAACTTTCTTGAAGCTCAACACTTAGAATAATTCTTGAAGATAACCTTACTCGAATAAGATATCTTGCTAGACATAGTAAATACCTTGCTCAGAGTGCCTGAGTTTACTCAAGTTCTATACTTCTCATTTTCTAGAGAGGTTAAGAAAATTCCAATCTTTTCTTATCTATCCTTTAGACCCAACAATCTTCCTCTAGATTGGAAAAAACTAAGATGCATCAAAACACATCCGGATTGCATACACTTGTTTCAAAATACACATCAAATCCTTTTAAAGTAGTAAATTACATTACATAAAGGGAATGATAACAATTCATAATTCTGCCATATGGGTATTACACATAAATCAAAAACAAAGAAAATACAAAGAAAATGAAAATACAAGAGACATAAAGATATTCTTTAAAGTTGATCACCTGCCTTTCATCTTTTTCTTTCCCTCTTTGTGAAATTAATCTTTCGTTTTCTGACTGCTGCAACTCTTTGTTGGAACACGGAGATTTCTTGGTAAAGCATATGATCTTATGGCAAGTCCCACTTTTTAACGTCCCTTAATTCATTAGTGTGTAAGTATTCGAGCTCAGAGTCATATTCAATAGTTCCCAACAGCAAGCCATCAAAATTTCTTAGTAGAAATCTCTTTGTTCTTTCTTCACATAAAATGTGAGAGAAACTATCATTTCTCTATACTTCTGCATTAGGAACCTACATAAACCTTTTCATATTGACGCAATCTTCCATTGTTTCCTTAAGTTTGTTTGGTTTGTTGACAGGAAAGCTAGAAAGACTAATTTCACTTAGCCTCTTTCGTCTTCTTATCCTTTCAGCTTCAGAGAGTTCTAGCTTTCTCTTCTATTTGAACATGGGGAACCCTATTCTGAATTGATCTTTGAGATACTTGGAAAGCTTGTTATGTTGAGCCACTGCAAATTTTTTCCTTTTTTGATAGTCATAAAGCTTCAATTGTGCCATTCTTATAAGTTGCTCAACATTGAAATCTACGAAATCATCATAGAAGATAATAGTTCTTGCAGCACCACTTGTCATAAATTTCCTTAATGTACCAGTCTTAGGATCATTATAACAGGTCCTTTGGTAAGTCCACATCAGTTGTTGGATGTTGTTCTCTACTCAATGAAGATCTAGTAGTTGGTATTGGTTCTCTATAACTTGAAGATCTTGATGAAGAATGTCTTGACGATGATTGTCTTATTGAAAATGAGTGCCCCTCAATTTAGGAACATAACCAGATTTTTGGTTAGCCCTTTTGACTTTTTCTCTTACCTCCTCAGGGGTACTATATTTATCACCTCTCAACCTTTCTTTGTCTTTCTCAATTTCAAGATTTCTCTTGTAAATCATTCTAATTTCTTCTTTTAAAAGCTTAATGAGATCATTGTCCAGCCTTTCTCTGCCCACCAAATAAGTTATAATCTTCATTGTTTCATTATCAAGGGTTGGATCTTCAGGAAAGTATTCTTCTCTACTGGTTTGACATCATGAGTTTCCTTCATATCCTTATTCTTTTCTTTTCATCAGTGGGTTTGGAGGATGAAGGCCTTTTCTTTTCAGTTGCATCACCTTAGTGTTTTTCATTTCTTCCTTGTACTTTCTCAATTCACTTTCATAAATTTGTTTCATTTGAGTTCTTGAAAGTTTCTCAAGCTTAATATGCTCAATCCCTCTATTATTCAACAACCTTCTTAACATATCCACATTTTTTTCTAATAATATGGGTTCTTTTCTTTCTTTCTTTTTCTTAGGTTTCTTCTTTGGTTCAATAGGCTTTGAAGATGAAGCTTTTTCAGCAACAGTTTTCTCTAATCTTTCTTTTGTTCAGCCACCACTTTATCCTCAACAAAAAATTTATATGATTGCAATTGAAACTTGGCTTCAACTTCTTTCATTGACATATTTTCAACAATTTCAAAAGGATATCCTTGTTCAACAAGGTATCCCTTCTTTCCTCCATACAATCTTAATATCTTTTTTCTTCTTTCAAGCTCTTTCTTGGCCTCTTATTCTTTTAGTCTAGCTCTTTTTTCTTCCATTTCTACTTCTTTTTCCTTTAATGCCTTACAAAGGATTTCAATTTCTTTCGTAGACATTTGCTCAACATGTCTTGGATCATAGTTGTAGCTTTTTAGGAATTCTATCTGTTTTTCAATAATTTTGCCCCTTTTAGCTTTTCTTTCCTTCTCTTCTTCACTCTTCTTGTTCACAAGATAGTCAAGATCCTTGTCATTCAGATCCTTGACCTCTAAAATAGTCATACCTATTTAGAGCTATGATTCTTGGATATTCTCTCTTGATTTCTTCCATTCTAGCTCTGATGTTCTCAAATTGTTGATCATATGGATTTAAGGAGAAACCTGTTCAACCTCTGGTTCTTTGATATCCTACTCATAAGTTATATATTTAGATAGGTCATCAAGAGCACCTATCTGTGGTTCAGTTTTTCTCAAGAACTTCATATGTTGATTTCAAAAGGTTTTCAATCAAAGCTTTCCCTTTGTTGGTATTTACAATAACAGATTTTTTTTCTTTTATTTTTGAGAGCTACTTCTTCATGAATACTCTTTTCAGATGACGCAAGTTCATCCACAGGATCACTGCCAGGAGAAACTTGTCTTAAAGGTACTACCTCAATTGGCTTTTCAGGAATAGGCTCATTGGGAATTGGTCTCCTTCTTTTCCATCCATATATTACTACCTTTTCTGGCCATTCCTTTACAGTTTTCAGCACCTTTTTGATTTCTCCATCCAAAATTCCCTTGTAATCTTCTAGGCATCAATTTCAGGAAAAATTTGAGTATCAATATTATCTTATTTTTTATCATTATTTTTATAAACAACATGTTCCTTTTTTGAATCATATTTTGTGTAAATCACATTTTCAATAATCTCATCAATAGTCTCATTTGTAACAAATTCAGCTTCAGGTACATTTTCAAAAGTTTTGACTACATTTCCAAGAAATTTTTCAGGATAATCTTTTGCAACTACTTCAATTTCTGCTCATTTCTTTAGTTTCAAACGAGATTCTAAGATCTCTTGAGATATTTCTTCATCACCTTCCTGTTCATGCTCTTCTCCTAGTTTCTTTTCAATCTCAATATGTTCAAGAAGGATCCTTTGTTCATCAATCTCCTTTTCAAATGGCATGAAGCTCAAAAAATCTTTATCATGCATCTCTTTTAGCCTTTGATCAAACAAAACTCTAGCTCTGGTGGAAGATTTATCTACATTCAAGAATTGATTCCTAGGAACATTCAAGGGTTGTAGTTTTTTCTCATTTTCCGCCATAGTTTACCCTTGTTTCTTCTTCTCTCTTGAGCTTCTTCACTCTCTTGATCATCATTACACCATGAGAGGTACCAACATCATTGATAACATATGGTGGCATGTTTTCAATGTCATTAAAAAGATCCTTCAATTCAGTATCAACATTATCTTTCGCACTCTCAATCTCAAGAGACTTTAAAGTTTCATCAACAACTTCATCATCATCAGATATGCCATATATTTATAATGGAGTTTAGTGCATCTGATGTGTTAGAATTTAACAATATCATTTATTCTTCACTCTCCTTATAAATTTAACCAATTAAATTTAGTGCATATTCAGGATTCTCCCCCTGTTTTGGTGCATTTGAGGTCTTCTCAACCTCATATCGTTGTTCTTCCATGGTTTGAATTCTTTTGAATTCAATGTTTAGTGCCTCTTCAAGGGCTCTGTTCCTAATTCTGAGATCAGTGTCTTCAATAACCAGATCAAAATTTCTTGACAACAATGCGATGTAAGCATTAGTTGGTTCAGGTGATTGAGTTGGTGATTGGTATGGTGAATAAGGAAATGGTTCAGGAATGTTTTGTATAGGTGTAGATGATGGTGTGTAATGTATAGGAGATTTAGTTTGGATTTGAGTTCGGGTGTAAGATTAGATTTGAGTCTGGATGAGGGTAATATGAATGTCTTCAAGTTCTTGTGAAGTTGGTGGTGAAGATTGGTCAGATGGTTCATTTAGAGGTGAGTTTGACTGTGACTAGATTAATGAGTCTTGTTGGGGTATTGAGGAAGGATCAACATGTTCTAGAATGTAAGGTTCATGGATTGGTGAATGAGCGGGGGATGGGATTATTTAGAATTGGGTTGGTGAGTGATCGGATGGGATTATTTAGAATTGGGTTGGTGAGTGATCAAAGGATATTGGCGTAGTATCAACATGAACATCTTGAATTACTTGTTGTACTATATCATCATCAGCAATAATCTCATCAACATTTTCAGCAATATCATCATTCACAGCGTCATGAAAATTCTCATCATCTTCAGAACGATTTTCAACTACATCATTAGCAACATTATCAGCAGTCTCTTCTTCATGAACAACATTACTATTAGGAGCATTATCATATCCATTGTCATTATCATCACTGCTTTCAGTGTAGCTTTCTTCTCCAACCTCTTATTCAACTACCTCAGGTTCGGGAGAGGTAGGAACGTCCATAATCTCCATATTCTCTTTAACAACCAGGGTAAAACATTAAATTCATATTCTTGATTGAATTGGCTTGTTGGTTCTTGTCTGCTTATTCTTCTATGGACATTGGAGTCTTGTAAAACAGTTCTTGCTAAATCAGGCAGTCCAGCATTGATAACAATTTGTAAAAATTTAGGATACATCAAAAATTTATCCCTCTCATTTCGTTGAGAATTTATGACCATCCCTTAGAAAATCATCCGGTTGAAATTGAATGGTTGCCTATAAAGGTTACCTACAGTAGCATAAGTCAGCTCTCTACTTAGCAAAGTCCATGTGCCTCTCCTTAGTGATAAACTTTGAATCACATGGTGAATTAAAATTCTTGTATAGCAAAGGAAACATTTCTTTCTGAAACTGACCCTCATGTATGTTTCTTTGGTAGCCCATGGTCTCTTAAAAGATTCTCAACAATCTTCTTTGAGAGTACAGCAGTTGCTCTTCAAAATTGTTGTTCAGTTGCAATATGTTTCTTATCTATTGCTCTGTAATTTCTATCTCTCTCCTTGAATGGTGGCTTCAGTTCTTTGACCATTCACAATATCTATATACTCTACAAATTTCCAGAAAACTTGTAGATGATTTCTATACAAAGTAGGATTTTCAATAAGATTGAACTGGAGACTTGACTGCTGCAACCAGTCAATTATTAATGCCAAAGCTTGATATTCATTTGTCACTTCAAGCATATCACACATATTTTTCTTTGTTTCAAACTTGTAAGCCATTAGATCTACACAATCAGCAAACACATTCAAAGCACAAATTAGTATCAGAATAATCAGACAAGACGCTCACGAAACACAAATATGATGAAGACCTCCAAGTGTAGGTGTGGTTGTCAGTAATATTCAGTAAAAGGTATATTGAATGTCACCTATCAGTATGACCTAATCATTTTATTTATAGGCACCTAACATTCCTACTAGAAACCCCAATCATTACTAAACATTCTCAAAATAAATACAGGTGTAAATCATGTCTTCGAGTAAACATATTATCTATAGAGCAGACCTTGTAATCCTCGAGTGTGCTTGGAACATTACTTCGAACAGACTTTACTTGGAATATTTTCCAAAGAAAATATTCTTCTCAAGCAGACTTCAATCTTCATGATAAATTCAAACTTTGCTTGAATATATACCACGAGCAAACTAGTTCTTGCTCAAATCTCTTCAATCCTGACTTAGCCTTATTTGAACAAACTAAGTATACTCGGGTATTGTAGCTTGCTCGAGATTGAACTATGCTCGGAGTAACACTTCGAATAATTTCCAATAACTCCCTTCAAGCATACTTGAGATCCATTTTTATTCTATGTTTGCTCTATCCACCAGGTTACTCATGAACTTAGTTTAAGCTTAGATGATCAAGGGTGTGCTTGGATACAAACCTTTCTTGATAGAAGAACAAATTTTCTCAACGAAGTGTAGCTTGATCGAAGCTCAACACTTCGAAGAATTCTAGAAGATAACCTTACTCGAATAATATATCTTGCTCGAGATAGTAAAGACCTTACTAGAATAAGATATCTTACTGCAATGTTTCCTTATCTATTCTTTAGACCCAAAACATGTTGCATGGTCACAAGAGGTGAACAAGATTGAGATAAGGAAATGTTGAGGGGTCAAAAGTTTAAGAAGAATATAAATTAATTTTAACAACATAAATCTTAAAAATTCAAAATCATCAAAATCACATGAAAAATATACCAAATTTGAAATTTGGAATATCCATGAATCACCATAGATTTTCATACTCCAAACCAAAATAAATATAAACACTGAAATTAATTGAAAATTGAGTGTTCATGTATCACCATGGCTTTTTGTGTTTTCAGCCAAAACCACAACAAAAACATTGAATTGGAATTATACATTGCATGATTCACCATGACTTGTATGTAAGTTTGAGAGTAGGAATGTAACCATTTTATCAAAAATGCTACCTTGACGGCTTAAAGTTGTGGTTCGTATGACGATCAAAGTGGTTTTCTTTGGCCTAATAAGGTTAGGACACGTTCCCAAATCCTCCAGGAAAGTGACCAATTCATGCATTTGATTAGGATTTATGCGCATCAATTTCCTTGTATTTTAAAAATCCTTTTGTTAAGGTTTGGTTCGAGGTTTTTTTCCCCCTTCTAGTTACTACATAACCACCACGTAAAACCATAGTTTAAAGTGATTGAAAAATCAAAAATTAAAAATAAAATCTGAAAATATAATTAGTTCAAAACTTTTGAAAATGGAGTAGACAAAATCGTAAGGAATATTATGTGCAGTTGGTGTAGGTGTGGCATAAAAATAAATAAACATACATAATCACGTATGCAAACAATCAGTTAAAATGAACATGCAATTCATGAGGTAACTCACGGTTTGGGACTCTACAACTATAAATTAACTAGGTCATTACGTCTAACCCCATATTATATAGTCAAGGCTCTAATACCAATCTGTAACACCCCACCAATAGCATATTATACATTCGTGCGTATCACAGTTGCTCAACACACATGGCACTATTAAAAAGCGACAATATATAACTACATTTTTTCATTACATATCACAAGTACATCAAATTTGTTAGAAATAAAGAGATAATCAACTAATAATATTTAAGCTTTTTATTTTGAGTAACCTAATGGTCTAACTAAATGGTCTTCGCTTGAATCAATTCATTTAAGTGTACATGTAGCATGCATAAAAATATCTGTCAACTACAAGTAGCTAGTGAGTAAACATAAGTTTGGAATATGTATATATAATGAAAACCTACAATTCACATGTTGAGCGCAGTTACAAGCATAGATGAATATGTAAAACAACTAACTGGAATGTGTGTCCATTATTTAAAATGGATAAATAAAAAATCGTTGTGTATTCATTGCCGTTAACCCAAAGCCAAAACATATATGAAGAAGGTATGATCATACAATATAAGTTTAAGATATACTTGAGTCAATCCATGAGAAATGAGCAAATAACACAAATAAGCATATAATGAGACATGCATAAACATAAAGCATGTAATTTACACACAAACATGAAATTGAATTGTAATATGTATCTTGAAAACAATACTTAGAGATAAAATGAGGAGTTTGATAATAGGTAATGCATACTACCCCTCATAATGTAAAAGTGAAAAAAAAGGGTATGAATGCATACCTCGAAAATGGGTATGATAGTTTGAAAGAGTCGAACAAATGAGGAGGAGAATCGTGGTGGTTTATCTTAAACAAGTAAATACATATGCTAGATTTGAAAGTGTCTAAACGAAAAGGAAATTACGAAAAAATGGGACTTAGGGATTTTTTATTTAAGAATGAGTTTAAAAAAAATGAATAAAAGCTATATAAATCATTTGATATTTATTAGTTGAAGAATGATTCGTAAATGAATAAATTTAACTTGTTAACGTAACAACTCGGATTTTTCCCATTTAATAATTTCTAACCGTTACCCGACCCGTTTTTATGTTCGGGAAATTTTATCAAGAAAATACCGTGTTATTCGAGTTATTATTATTTTATTATTACTTGTTATTATATTTATTTAATATATATAATTAACTTTCAAATTTATACAAATTTAACCCTAAAATATACATAACCTTGTTTCGTTTCCATCTTTATGCTTTAGGGACTAATCTGCAATATCTACTAAAATTATTATAATATATCCAATTAACCAGAAACTCGTTTTCCTGTACCCGTATCCATGATCCAGTTTTTCCACCGATATACCCAATTAGGATTTCTTGTGCCACAATTGTCGTTCTAATCTTAGAATTGAATCATGTTTATGATTCCTCTTGCCATATTCGGCCTTACCAACACTCTAATTAGGAAATCAAGATCGTTAATATACGTATTAGCATATTAAACTAACCGTCCTAACCTAGATCAGTAATATGCATAATCAGTGTGTTATATTTCAATTAGTTGCTTCTACACCACCCTCATAGCATCGTCTATCTAACCCTTATGGTTAATTTGTTTATATCAACCTGCAAGTGCCTGTTCTTAATCAAGTTATCGTCGGTCGCATATCGTTCTAATTGACCATCAAATTAACTTCTTTTAAGGTAATATATATATGGATGTGTTCGTCTTTAAACCCTCTTCATTAAGCCCAAGGTTAATCGGCCAAACGATTAACGTTTTGACCGATTGATCTTGTTAGGGTTCACAGATCAACTGGTTATTTTGTCTGTCTGGTTATATAATTTTGTTTATGTGATACAACAAACTAACACACCAGCTCACATGGCTGGTGTGTGTGTGTGTTCCTTGGTTGGCTTAGCTGGGTGCGCGGTTTCGAGCCACTTCCAGCCCAATATTTTGGCAATTATTCTTTTTAACTCATTTATGTATCATATAAACTCTTTTAATCAATTAAATGATATTTTAAATGTAATAATCAGTTGATAATTTACTAAAACCGACATATTAATTGGTCACGTCTCCGAACCTTGGTTAAAATCATATAGATATGCATATATTATAGTTATTAAAATTGATAAATTAAGATTTGGAAAGGGTATTAATTTATAATATATATATATATAATATATCATGTTAATTAACATACTAATACATAGTTATAAGCTCAAGTATTTTATAAAAGATTATATTTTATATAAATTTTATTATTTATTATTTACAATATTAATTTAAAATAGATCTTTATTAATAATAATAAAATGTGATAATTTATTATTTCACAAATACCGATCGACCTCAAATTTATATATTATTTGTTACAACTATAATACTTATTAAGTAAAAGTATTTATATATTAACATTAATATAATTTTAATAACCGTTATAAAACAAACTTTGAATGAAATATTTTAACTCTCCAATACCCGTGCACATCTCGATTCTCTATAAGTCCATTTATTAACTCGTAGTATTTCTCCGACTATCACTCTTGCTTAGGATTTTGTTCTTGCTAATTCTCGGCGAGCGTGACTCATAGTATTACTTTTCTTATCATATTTCAATCTCCGCTTATCGATAAGGTGAGTATTCACTATCCTTTTTACTTATTTTCAATACTTTTAGGGACATATGCGTATCGTATTATATTTATCTATTATTTACTATTCAAGTTAGCAAACTATTAACCTTGTGTGCATATCAATCATTTTCTTAACTTAATATATGTTTATTTTCTTAATTTTCCGTATTCAGAGAGGCCCATCATAATCACATAAATTGTATGATCATACGACCGTCGTAGTAGCCAATGCCCACTTCACAAGGCAACAGTTTTACCGACACTCACTATTTGCTCTTTGGCTTGATTGTTTATCTCACAGGAACAATTTTTCGTTTTTATATTATATTGTATCTTAAATTTAAGGTGTTTTACGTACTCAACCTTGTGTTGACAAAACTATTTTATTTTATACGCATATGCAGGTTATCGTTTGAACTGATATCAGGATTGGTGAAGAATTTAGAGAATATTATTGTTACAAGAATGAATCAAGACTTAGTTTTAAATTTGAACTTTTGAATTATCTTGTTGCTTTACTTTTAAGTTTATGTACTTGGTTGTTTGAATTTTATTTGAATAATTAATTAAAGTTAATAGGTATTGTCACTTTTAATTATTGCATGATAGTACCTTGAGAGCTGTGAACAATTAGCTCACACCCCAGCATTTCCGCCTTAGGTTGGGATGTGACAGTTAATGCAAACTTAAATAACAAAATTAAAAAAAATTGTGACTAAACGCTTTAATTTCAAGTAACATAATTAATTAATTTATAAGTTTTGTATGAATAATTTTAAGAAATTATACATACTGGTTTATGTTGAAGAAAAAAAATTAATTTACGCAATTAATTACTTAGAGATATCAAGTATATTAGTTCTATTATAAGAAATATTTAAATAAAACAATTTTTTATAGATCATCTTATCTAAAATAAAAGATTTATAAGTTTATGATGATCAACAGGTCATAAGATTTAGATAAATATCCATGTCTGTTCTTGCAAAATAACTATGTTTGATCCAATATTTAGAAAATCAAAGTGTTTATCCTGGATATCCATGAAAATTGTGATTCTTAAAGCCCAAATATAATATTTTTATGATAAAATTACAATGATCATGAAGAACAACTTGTGAACAACTATGAACATTTAAGACAAAAGCAAACCAAAAGCTATAAAATGCTAGAAATCATAAAAATTACTTGTTAATGCTCTCAGGCTTAAGAAAAGAATGTGTTGAGGTGTGAAAAAAATACAGGGTTAGTCCTCTTTTAATATTGAAATTGTAGAGTTGTTATGTTTATAGAATTTATGAAATTTAATCATGTTTTATATAATTAAAATTAAAATTAAAATTAAAATGGTTTAAAGGGTTTTTAACGTGTTTAACTATTTCAATCAATTTTATTTAATTAAAACATTCATTGTTTTTTTATTAGTTAGTTACAACATATGAAAAGATGGTATTTTAATAGTAATGTTCCAATAATAATTCTAGTGATTTGCATGTGAAAAGTCATGAATAAGCGATCATGATTAGAGGTGCACAAATCGGGTTTTTCTAATACTTGGGTTCGGGTATGAAACCAGTTTCGGGTATGATCGGGTATTGGAAAATCGGGTATTGAGATAAATCGGGTAAGGTTCAGGTAGGGTATTGACGAGAAAAACTCAACCCTATGTACCCGAGTAAAGTATAATCGGGTTCGGGTATTGGAACCGGGTACGACCGGGTATTAATACCCGGTTTTGAATTTGTAAATTATTTATTCATTTTTAAATTTGTTTAAAATTTAAGTTTGCTTTGTAATTTATAAAAATAACTAAACTATATTACAAAAACCATAAATCCACTTAAGTACAAATTATTTACTTAATAATATGCATTTTTTAAAAACTTAAACATAATAGTTGTGAAGTAAACATAAAAATATACTATAAAAACTCATGTATTATTTTGGGTATTAGAAAACTGTTATCGGGTATCGGGTATAACCGGGTATGGGTATGGGGTATGACCTGTTTCGGGTATTTACGGGTATAAATCGGGTACGGTTCCGGGTACGGGTATTGAGCTCAAAAAGCATACACTATCCATACCCTACGGGTAGGGTCGGTTCCGGTTTCGGGTATAGAATACCCGGGTATAAAAAAACCGGTTCCGGGTATTTTTTCGGGTCTGGTTCCGGGTTCGGGTTTTTTGTGCACCTCTAATCATGATTATGGATGTTTTAAATAAGCATGCAATACTACAATGGTGATGAAAAATATAATTGTATACAAATAATCAGTGGATTACAAGGACAACGTACAATATCAACAAACGAAATGATACAAAAAAGGCCAATTTCATTAAAGATTTAAACAAGTAGGATTTCAAAAACCAATTATAACGAATGTCATTCTTCATGACATGCATGGATCAAGAACTAAAGACTTTTATTTGGTGATTCAAGCCACAATAAGCTCAAGCAAGACCAAGTCCGCTATTATTCATCACTTTCACTTTCTCTCTCTAAAAAATCTTCAAGGGCAAACACCCATCATATTCTTGTTCTTATTCTTTCAATTTGCATGATTATTTCAAGTAAGTTCATCCAAATCAATGGGATTTCCAAATATATTTATAAATAAGACTGTAAAGCATGAAAATGCTTGATTTTAGCATTCATGTGTATTTAGATCCGTGTATATGTGTTATCCGTTTGTTAAGGACTCGTTCAATGGCTTGTTTGATCCATGCATGTGTAGATCTAGATGATTTGATGATATGAACATGTATTTATGTTATTACTATTGGAATTATGCTTAGATATGTATTATACTTTTGGAAAAATAAGTATTGTTCACCTATAGGTATGTGTTACATATCAAGGTTTGAAGATTGGATTTCAAACTATGTGTTTTGTTGATTAACGTTGCTTAAAAGTTTGGTTTTCGAATCGTTAAAGGTGGTAATGTGTATTTTTATGATATTGAAATTTTACATAAACCTTACTGTATTATAAGTGAAAACTTTTCATGTTTACTTAAATTAACTAATTATGCACTTAAATGCATTTGTATGTATGTTTTGCGGTTAAAAAGGCAGTTAAGCGACAAGTACACGACTTAAAAACAAGTGCAGCTACAAAACTAATTTTGGGCAGATTTTAAAATAGTATTCCAAGTATAAAATGCCCAACATATAATATAGGAACTGATCCAATTTTTTAAACATGCTTATGTCATTTTCGTGTTGAATACTTTACCGTTAAAATGCAAGAAATCGACATGATTAGGTGAGTCTAAGGCAATTCAAAGATCTGAATCTTTGGTTAAGGGCATACGAGCAGGGACTGGCAAACCTCCCGCAAAGGACAGCCAGGGCCCAGCTAAAAGGCAAGTCAAAGATCTGAATGTCCACATGATTCAGGGGGGACATTCGGGTAAAGGAAAAAGGAGAGACTATTCAGACGAGGAATGGAAGAACTAACCCGTGATCTTTCCTCAGATCAGAGGGGTCCCGTGTAATAAAAACCCGTTGATAATTACTACCGAATTTGGTCATTACCGGTCACAATATGTGTTCTTTGACACAGGCAGTACGTCCGACATTATATACGAACAGTGTTTCGAACAGTTGAACGAGGAAGACAAAGAAAGATTAAAACCAATTCATGCTCCCGTCTCTGGTTTCGGGGGAGAGATAATGCATCCGCGCGGGGTGATATCATTCCTGGTAACACTCAGTGACGGAGCCCATTCAAGAACAGAAGAAGTTGAATTTTTGAACCTACCAGCAACTTCTAAGCATGACATTGTTTTGGGACGAGGGGCGAACGGAGACTTCAATGCCCATCCGTCCACAGCCCATGGTGCAGTAGGAGTCCCAACTCGCACCGGTGTGGCGATAATTCATGTAAACCGACATTGTTTTCCAACCGAAAGTTCAAGACCAAGCAAGGTCCCAAGACAGGCTCAGAGGACTGAACCTGAGAAATGGGTTTTGAATAAGAAGTTTCCGGACCAGACAATCACAATAGGACCTACTATCTCGGAGATAGTGAGGACCTTTTTGAAACAACTACTGACCAAGAACGTGGATATCTTCGCCTGGTGCCCCGCGGATATGACTGGTGTCCCGCGGAGCATCGCTGAACACAAGTTGAGGGTAAACCCGATGTTTACTCCGATTGTTCTGAAAAAGCGGAAGATGGGCCCGGAACAAACGAGATCCATGAACGAACAGGTACAAGATCTTCTTCACGCCGGGATCATCCGGGAAAGCAAGTATCAGACGTGGGTAGCTAATCCGGTTATTGTCCCAAAGAGCAATGGGACATGGCGGATGTGTATTGATTTCAAAAACCTAAACAAAGCATGCCCGAAAGATTGTTATCCGTTACCTGAGATTGACCTCAAGGTAGATGCTGTGGCCCCGTTCAAATTCAAATGTTTCCTTGATGCCTACAAGGGATATCACCAAATCCGTATGGCAGCAAACGACGAGGATAAAACAGCATTCCGAACCGATCAAGGCACTTTTTGTTATAAGATGATGCCTTTCGGACTAAAGAACGCGGGCGCCACATACCAGCGATTAATGGATCAAGCTTTCCAAGGTCAGATAAGCCGAAATCTGGAGGTTTACATGGATGATTTGGTAATCAAAAGCATTGAAGAGGATCAGATGTTAAGAGATATTGAAGAGACCTTTGAAACATTAAGAAGCATCAATATGAAGTTGAATCCGGCTAAGTGTTCGTTTGGCATGGAAGAGGGTAAATTCCTTGGAGTCATAGTAACAGGTGCGGGCTTCAAAGCCAACCCTGATAAGGTTCAGGCTATAGCCCGCATGCCTTCACCCTCTTCCCTCAAAGAGGTTCAAACACTTAATGGGAGACTTGTAGTGTTAAACCGATTCATAGCAAACCACGCGACCAATCTCATCCATTCTTGTCGACACTTAGAAATTGCCTCAAAAAGGCACATTTCAAGTGGACCGCAGAGGCTGAAAAGCATTCTTAGAAGTTAAGAAATGCTTAATTGAGTTGCCTACTTTAACAGCACCATATGCGGGTGAACCTCTGACACCGTATCTATATGCCTCGGATATTTCCATATGGGCCGTTTTGCTGACCGATAGAAAGAATGTCCCAACACCAATTTACTATGTCAGTAGGACGTTGTCAGATCCAGAGACCAGATATTCGATGTTAGAAGAGCTTGTCTTAGCACTGGTCTATGCAGCCCGACGGCTTCGGAGATATTTTCAGGGACATCCCATAAACGTTCTGACCGGTTACAAACTCAAAAACGTGTTGAGTAAACCGGAATTGTCCGGACGATTGGCGAAATGGGCCATTGAGCTGGGTGAGCATGCAATCGAGTATAAGCCTAGACCAGCGATCAAGGGGCAGGTACTCGCGGACTTTGTCACGGAAGTTCTGCAATACAAAGAGCAAGAATGTTTATTCGAATAACAACCCCAAGCACCTCCGGAAGAAGGGCAAGTTTGGTCATTGTTCACGGACGGAGCTTCAAGCAGTGAAGGGTCAGGTGCAGGTTTAAGGTTAGTCAACCCTGAGGGGCATGAATTCACGTACGCCATCAAGTTGGACTTCAAACGTACCAACAATGAGGCGGAATACGAAGCCTTTCTGGCAGGCCTGCGGATAGTGAAAAAGTTTGGGGTGAAACATTTGGAAGCACGGGTGGATTCTATGCTAATTGCGGGACAAATAAATGGAACATATGAAGCCAAAAACGATGTCATGGCTTCTTATCTGTCGCAAGCACATGTCTTGATTCGCCAATTTTCCTCCTTCAATATTATTCACATTAAGAGGAGCGAGAACAAATCGGCAGACGCTCTTAACAAGCTAGCTTCAACGAATTTTGAGCATTTCGCCAAAGATATTCGTGTAGAAGTCCTAGACCATCCATCCGTTCCACAAAGCCAAGTCCTGGTAATTCAAACTGGTGTTGAATCTTGGATGGCACCCATTATAGCTTACTTATCTTCCGGAGCACTTCCAACAAGAAAGGCTGAGGCCTGGAAGATTAACCAAAAAGCTCTGAATTACCAGTTGACTGATGGTATTTTATACCGGAGATCATTTCTTGGTCCGTTATTACGTTGTGTGGACGCAGAAGACGCAAATTACCTAATTCGAGAAATCCACGAAGGCATTTGCGGGTTACACGCGGGACCAAGAATGACAGTTGCAAAGATAATGAACGCAGGGTATTATTGGCCCGGCATGCACTTAGACGCTGTGCAAGAAATCAGAAAGTGTGATTCAAGCCAGCGTCATGCCCCCAACACCCTGCATCCAAAGAACGAACTGATTCCAGTAACATCTGCCTGGCCGTTCCAAAAATGAGCTATTGATATTATGGGACCTTTCCCAGAAGCCCCGGGACGAGTCAAGTTCCTGATAGTGGCCATTGATTACTTCACCAAGTGGGTGGAAGCCAAACCAGTGGCATCAATCACGGCTTCAAGCGTGAAAAAATTCCTTTGGGAATTCATCATTTGCCGATTTGGTCTCCCGCAGGAATTGGTAAGTGACAATGGGACCCAATTTGCTGATAACGGATTGCAAGGATGGTTGAAAGAACTTCAAGTCATTCAAATCTTTACGTCCGTAGCTCATCCGCAAGCAAATGGTCAGGTCGAAAGGACCAACCAAACTATCAAGGAAGGGATCAAGGCAAGGCTAGAGATGAAACGAACGGATTGGGTGGACGAACTGCCTCATGTACTCTGGGCCTTCCGCACCCAAAAGAACTCCAGTAATTTGGAGACACCTTTAGCTTAACTTATGGTACTGAAAAACGCCGAGTTAGTTCTGTGTTATTTTGATAAGTTGTAATCTTTTATTGACAAAAACGAAGTTCCGGACAGACACTTATATTATAGTACATAAAACAAAGTGCACCGGAAGAAAACAAGACTTCTTATTATTGATCAAAAGAGATTACAAAAGAAGGAAAATTTACAAAGGAGTGTATATATACATCTACGGGGCGACATTTTCTCCTTCCACAGTATTATCGACTTCTTCTTCATCTTCATCAAGATCCAGTAGCTCTTTTAGTTGTTCTATGGCATCCTCCTTATCCGCGAGCTCCGATATATGGTTAGAAAGGGAAAACTTCAGGGTATCAAACTCCTTGGTTTTCTCAACAAGGATAGAGGCAGTGTCCTTGCCGGCCAACACATACTCCTCCTGAATCCGGCCCACGGAACCAAACTCATATCCTTCTTCAAAGCCCATTTGTTGGCCTGCTTGCTCGGAGGCACGGAGGAGCACCGCAACACAATTCCCAAGATCATCACTGTTCCGAACGTCAGTAATAACCTGTTAAGCCAAACAAACATGTGTAAGCACATACGCATCTGAATTGATTATGTTAACAAAAAGACTTGATACCTTGGGAATCGCCATCGATAGAAACCACTTCTTATCCTCCTGAGCCCAGATAAGATCCATCTTATGACCAGCACACTCCAAGGCTTGGTCTCGATACTTGGCATTCAGGTCGGATAGACGCTTGTCCTTGGCCGCCGAGTCAGCCAGAAGGGTCTTTACCAGCTCAGCTTGTTCGTCCAGCTGTTTTTGAAAAGCAATCTTAGCTTCCTCTAGGCTTCGATGACTATCCTGGGCATCAGTTAACACCTTAAGAGCTTCTTTCTTGGCGCTGAGCAAGTTTCTCTCGGTCTCCTCTAGCTCGTCGTTCATGGCCAACCAATCACGACGTATCTCGTGATTGGTGGAAACAGTGTTCGCCGTGTGATAAGATTTGGAATCTAGAAGTTCCTGGCGGATGCGACGACGTTGTCGCTCCCTCTCTACGGGAGGGAGACTTTCATGGAGATATTCTTGGAAAACGTCCGCATCATTTAACACGGAATTCCGACGCAATGACCAGCGAGGTTTATGTGGAGCAGTATCCTCCTCCACTTGAGATGAGGAAGCCTGCCCCCCATAGTGAAAAACACTAACCCCACCTTGATTCCGGAAGAAATGCTCTTGATGAGGTGGAGATGTGGGAAGATGATCAGATCCACCAACCTCTTTCTCCTTGTCAGGAGAATTATCCGACAAATCGATCGGATCTTGAACAGTGTTTAACGGTGAGGTTGGGGGAGTCGGACGACGCGAGTCCTTCAAACCTGAAACATTTCCAAAATAAAATTCCTTAAGTCACCAAGAAGTAGCAAATTCAAATATAATCGAAAAGGTTCAAATCTTACCTTTAGAAACGTCTTGGGCAGAAAGCTCTCGAAGACGAGTTCCCAAGTCTGGGATTTCAACCTTCTCCTTCTCCTTCTTCTTCTTCTTCTTCTTGGGCACGGCATCGGAAGGCTGTGCTTTCCGCTTTCCAGCAGCCTTTGAAGCACCCGCTTCTGTAACCTGAGGTTCGCCCTCAACGGATTGAGGACCACCTTCCTCACCTGTTGACGGATCGGTGGTGGCCTTCGAATCTTGCTTGCGGGTCAAACCTACAGTCGAATGTGAAGGGTTAGTGACACCAACTAACAATCCTCCTTCACAGAGTGATGATTCTTCGCTAGATGAAAGAAGTACTATCACCCCGCTCGAAGTAGCGGCGGTTATCGGTCGAGGTTGGAGAATACCTTCACACTTCGTGACAAAATCCTCACCTTGTGCATACATCGCCTCGGAGACAACAGGCTCCGGAGTAAGTGCAGTGGAGAAAAGGAAGTTGCTCCGAGAGCGCTCCAAAAACGGTACGTCATGCTGGGCAATAGGGCGGAGAACCATCATGCCTTCTGTGTTATCCACAAGAGTGGAGAGGGTCGTACCTTCACCTGCAATCGAAGAATGTTAAAGAAAGTAAACTGAGAACCCGGAATATTACAAGTAAAAACTTACTCCCGTCGGTATTCTCCTAATAAGGTTCTAAGGTGGGGAATGGCCACAAACGACTCATCTTGGCACACACCATCGCCCCTTCGTGGATGGGACGCATGGGTGTCGGAGTCTTAGTCAGAGCAAGAAACCAGGCACGACCTTTGTATTTGGAAGCAGAGACTTCCGGTAGTATATCCTGCGGTTTCCGATGAGTCATTGTAAACGGAATAACATCTTCCCGGATCCAGAAGAATTTTGTCTTCCACCCGTGGATACTGCGAAGCCATTCAGAACCAATAGATCCTTTTTCGGTGGTAGCAAACTGTACCAGCCTTCACGATAAGTCATCTTGTACAGTACGGAAAACATGCCAACAGAGGGATCGTAGTTATGCGCTTGACAGCAAAACTCGAAATGCCGGATTCTTAGCATCCCAAAAGGGTGAATCTGGGATAAATGAATCCCATACGCCGTCAAGACCAATTGTACGAACTTGGTTACGGGCAATCGGAAGTTTATCGGTGGTGAAATGGTCCAAGTAAACGGTCATCTTCTTCGGCGGAGGCGCCGTTGCGATGGCTCCTTTTGATGGACGTTCGGCCTCCCATTCCGAAGGGAAACCATATACGTTTTTAATATCGTCAAATTCCTTCTCCCTGATTTCACACCCAACTTCATTAATAGTAGGAGGACTTTTCTTCTGGGCAGCCATTTTGTGTAGAATATAAAAACGAAAGTAAGAAAGCAAAAGTTCTCTGATATAAGCAAAGGAGAAAATATGTAAGCGATAAGAATGGATTGAAGACATCAAGGCCTATTTATACCCATCACAATTAATGCGACCGTCTGACTGACAGAGTAAAGAGAAAATGTGGGCCACAGGATGACTGACACGTCAGGCGGGAGATTCGAAAAAGTGCTTACAAGCTGTCAAACAGACGTTCTACACGTCTTGTCAACCACCGCCTAAAACACTCTCTCCGCCACGTCATCAATACTATCTATCCAACTTACACAAGTTCAAAATTTAAAGAAAGATATTTCGAAAAGATATTATCAAAATGCAACTCCTCTCATTAATATTCAAAAAAGATAATTACAAAAACACGGAAGGAAATTACAAATTCTAAGCTCCTACACCTATCCTATGGGTTAGGGGCCAAAGTGTCTTCCGGAGCTTTTAGAGAATCATCTTCAGACTCGTCGTCCTCGGATTCATCGTCAATGTAGACTCGCAGTTGTTTCACACCATCCTCAGAAAAGGCGAACTCCGGAAGCATATTCTGCAGCGGAAACACAAGATTATCATACTCTTGCACCCGCATGTCTAACTCTTGCTTCGCGTCAAGGCTATGAAGAGGGTGGCTCTCAATAGGTTGTCCGGACTGGGCAAACGCCAATCCTTCATTAAAACCTTCCACTCGGCCAAATGCTTTTGCAGCAGTAGTCAAGTTCACAAAACAGTCCGTAAGCTCTGTGCTTCTCTTGACATGATGGATGACCTAGCAATAGAACATAAGAAACAAGTTAGCATGAAAAACCTGAAATACACAACCAAGAAAATATTTTACAAGGAAAACTCACGGAGTTAAGACCGCGATTGAGGAACCACTGTCTTTCCCGTTCAGCAAGCTCCACCCGGCAACGAAACTCCTGTAACTCGGCGGAGGTGCGGTTGCTTGTTTCAGTTTGAGATTGCAAGAGTGAGTCATATGCAGACTGCATTTCAGCAGCAGTCTTGTCTTTAAGTTCGGATTGCTCCTTCTGCAATCTCAGCTCGGCCTCAAGTTCTTGAATCCGGACGCCTTGGCGAGACACTTCATCCTGTGCGTTCGCTAAGTCGTCCTTCTTCTTTTGAGTCTCAGCTCGGGCGGCCTCTAGAACGGTGTTCTGCTTCTCGCAGGCCTCTTTCCACCGTTTAGCAGCATCAGCATTGCGCTCTTTTTTCTTTTTGGAGTGCAGCTTCGGCATCAGTCTGTTTCCACCTAGCTGCACTCGCTTCTTTACGGTGCTCCTCAGCTTCCTTCTTCGCAACCTTTACGGCCTCGGAAGCTGCACCAAGCTTCCCGTCCATTGTTCGCCACTCTCGTAAGATTTCTTGACTACAGGCTAAGCTGTTAGTCAAGGAAATAGCCAAGTCAGAATGAAGTTCCTGGCGGGAGCGAGTTTGTTGATACGCCATTTCAGCAGGCAGCATACAATATTCAACAAAACTCATACAGGTCTTGGGATTAGAGACCCGAGACCCATTGACAATGTCCCAAGACGGGACAAATAAGTCATAGTCTCCCCAACTGTACGTTCCCGAAATATTGGGAACTGGAAGCTCCGAGACGAACAGGGGTGGAGGAAGACTCTTTTTGGGCACCATGCGAAGAACCTCCCCCAGCTTCATGGACAGAAGGTCCAAGATAAAAGTCATCTCCTTCGCCCGTTGTAAAAGGGGAAGAGGAAGTATATAGCGAAGGAGGAGGTCGCATCGGAGACTCAGTAGATCTAAAGCCCTATGCAGTGGCTTCAGGGTTATCATGTTGAAAACCGGTGGCATCCCCACCCTGGAAAAGATAATCCAGGGATCCGGTAGTCACCGACTGAACGTTAGACCCCTCCACAGTTGTTTCAGTAGGAGGGGTAACAGGTCTATCTGCCTCCTTCTCTGGTGGAGGCGACGGTTGTTTTTCAACATTCGGTGTCGGCGTCGATAGCCTACCAAATGCACGACCTTTAGCAATAGACGGATCTGCATAATAAAATCGTAATCAGATCTCATTATCATGAACAACAAAAAGTAACAAGTAAGAACTCACCAGTTACTGTCCCCAAACGCTCCGCAAGGTTGGGCGGTAGTGGTTTCCTCGGACGATGCGTCCAGCGTTTCTTCGTCTTCGGCTCCTTCCCGGCGTCCGCAACACTAGTACCTGCGTCACTCGCCTGAGATGCATCGAAAGGCCTCTTCCGGTAAAGTTCTGCCAGCAAATGCGAGACAGATGAAATTTCAGAAGCATCACCTGAGCTTTTTTCCTCAAGGATGGCAGAATCGTCACTTAAAATGGCGATTGTCCCATCAGAGGTTAGCGCATTAAGAGGTGGAGGGTTCAGAATGTACGCACTTGAATCGAAGATAGCTTCCGAAATAACTGGTTCGGCACGCACTTTGACTGGGAAAAGAAAGTATTTGGCAGTTTTTTCAAGGATAGGCGTATCCTTTGCGTCGCGAATGGTCCGGCCCACACAGCCCTTGCCATCATCTAGGGCGTTCAGCATTGATCCAAAACCTGAAAACAAACAAAAACGTCAACAATAAAAACTGAGAAACGGAAAGGCAGAAGAATAAGGGAGCAAAACTCACGGCCATCTAACTCAATAAAAACAGGCTCCATGAAAGGAGAAGTCCACAAGCGGCTCATGCCCGCCCATACAAGGGCTTCCTCAGAAAGTGCCCGCATCGATGTTGGTGAAGAAGTAAGCGTGCGAAACCAGTCGCGCTTCTCATGAGCAGCCGGGGTAATATCAGTGAGAGCGTCGATAGGAGCACGACGGATCATGGTCTCCGGCACCACATCCTCGGAGATCCAAAAGAACTTTTTTTTCCAATCCTTAGATGTTTCCTCAGTCGCATTGCCGATAACCCGATCGGGCAAGCTATGACAGGTGAACCATCCATTCCGGTTGGCCATCTTGTAAAACATAACGAACCGGTCTAACCGGGGAACTATGTCTTGGGCCATACACACGAACTCGAAGTGACGAATTCGCATGACAACACGAGGATGTAGTTGAGATAAGTGAATTCCAAACGCCTTAACAACCGCAGAAAGAGTTTTGTGATTGGAAAGCGAAAGTTCCCGTGGTCAAAATAGTTGGCGTATAGAGCCATCTTCCCAGGTGGTGGAAAGCTGGCTATAGAGCTGGCAGAAGGGAACTCTGGTCCCCATTCTGGTGGAATTCCATAAGTCGTAATAAGTTTTTGGTACTCCTCTTGGTCCCAATGGACTTCTATCTCATCAAACTCAGATTGAGCAGTCGCCATTGCAAACACTTGGTGAAATATCAGGATATCCCAAGAAAGATCAAGTGACAGATTGAAGGTTTTCAGAGAAAGAATGCAAGATAATATCAAAGATTCAAAGGCGATAAAACTTCAAAAAGAAGTTAACTCCCTCTATTTCTACCCACAGCAATTAATGCGATGGGATGCGAACAGTGGAGGGACAAAAAACCATCCAGTAAATGATCGCCACGTCACGCGGGAAATTCGAAAAAGGGAAAAAGTTATACAGTCGGGTACAGTGACAGCCGTCATAAACGTCCTGTCACCTGCACACGCTCCTGCGAGTAGTCAACTTGTCATTTTCATGATTATCCACAGTAACTAAAGATATTTCTCACCAACTTGCAAAGTCAAAAATCTCCAAATCCACATTAAGTCACCCGCATAAAATACTTCACACGGAAGAAACACTGGACTGGGGGGACTTATAGAGGTAGGGTACCAAAAAGACCCAAATGCCCTTAAGTGATACCCGCGGGTTAACCAGAAGTCCCTCATAAGGCACCCGCGGGGCGTACAAGTCATCCGCATAACCGTGGGCGGAAGAAACATCCCCACAAGGCATGCAGAAGCATCCTGGCACCCTCAAAAGTTGTCCGCAGGACAGAACGCTCGTCCGCGTAAATAGCTACGAGGTAATGCCCCGGGACAGCTGTCATTAACCGGTAACACTCTAGAAGATTTACCAAGATGCTTTCTTGAGCAATACGTGACATATCAACCAATCAGTGAAGGACACCTGGCCAGGCCGTTATAACCGTGCACATGGCCAAGATTGTCTATCATCCTATCATATGATGACACGTGTCCAGGTTGTTACGCATGCACATGCAACGTATGAACTAGACCTATAGTATGAGGACACATGTCCAGACGGTTGCAAGAGCATCTCCCAAAAGGACAGCTGGCCCAATCACCTTCCGACACTCTTCGGCTATAAATACCCTCTCAATCATCATGAGGTATTCATTCATTATCACTGTACTCTCTCAGTTTACTTAAGTACTTTATCTCTTTGTCAGAATTGTACTTATTCTCACGCCGGAGGGTGGTTACGAGAAGACCCCCCACCTTGTCCTTCCCGTAACGAGCTCACGTTGTTCTGTTTTGCAGGATTCACGTCATTGGACTTTGGGAATTGTGTTCATATCGTATTGGCAGTTAACCGTATCCTACCCTGTGGACTCATCGGATCTAGGACCCATTAGTGGTGAGTAGATCCGTGTTTCTTCAAGTTTAATGTCCATGTTAGAGATATAATAGCTAAATATATGCAAATATGGATAAAGTGGGGTGTTTTGTTGTATGATACCTTTACGTGTCGAAAAATGTGAAAGTCAGTTACTTCACAAGACTGTTCGGTTGTTAACGAGTAACCGACAATGTTAAGAAATTGACATTAAATGTGCTGAAATAAGTTATGTCATGAAACATATAGTTACAAGTGTGACTAAGTGTGTGCCTTACGGGGGTTTTAAGTATGAAACTTAACAATGTCTAAAGTAACAACTAGTGTCTAAATGATACATTTTAATGAAAAACGTATTTACAAAAGCTTTCAAGCTTGGGATGAACAACTTGTAAGAATCGACCTTAGTGTTCGATTATTAAAAGTGTCCTATTCGTTTATAGGACATCGTAAGAGTAAGGCGCTACTGATAGCGTACTTTGAGACTAAGATGTGTTTCGTGTGAAACCCCTTCTAAATGTTATACCGATTTTGGGTTGGTTGCATGCACGTTTTATATAAATATTTCAGATAATGTTATCAATATTATCAAGTTTGTGTGAATTATCCCACATGGTTTTACACAACTATTAACTTTGGTAAGCCTACAGTCATGTGAGTAGTATACTATTCGTGAGAACCCCACAAGCGTGATCTAACACCGATGAATTTCGATAAATCACAACCAAGTAGGATAGCAGGCCAATTGTGGCATGTAATTGATCGCCTCACCCCTTCAGTGGGCTGGAGGTTTTATTATGAATATGGAATTCAATATTGAGACGCGTGTGTTTTAAGGTTTTACTTGTGGCTTGTTAATGTTAATATTGCATTATCATTTTGTTTGCTTTTCACTCAAATTTGCTATTTACTTTTGAGAAAACTAAACATTAACTCACCAACTTTTTAGTTGAAACATGTTTTCTTTTTTAACAATTTTAGGTATTACTTGTTTAATGCGTGACTGGAACTTGGATTATGGGTAGTTATTTTAGAAGTCAAGCTTTGCTTTGATTGATGTAGTTAAAAGTATAGATTCAACGCCTGTTAAAAATGCTTAAATGTAAAATTGGCGTCATCACCAATCTAGAAGTCTTAGGTTGTTAAATTATTTATAAATAGATGTAATAGCATTGATGTACCATTGTAAGACTAAGATATTTATGCTTTGAATCCAAACACTATTATTAACCAAATTCCCTCTGCAACAATCTCATATCAAACTATATGTCACACCTCCCGGCCGAGATGTGACAGGTTGGTATCAGGGCATGCGATTATAGATAATTGGGTTGTCTTTAAGACCTAGAGTTCCTTTAGAGTTTACCTAATTTATAAGCAGGATCTCTTAAGGACATTATTAGTTAGTAATATTAATCTTGAAGACAATAGGACTTAAGCATTTAAATAGTAATATCAATTATTACTAATTCTTGGCATTTCTAGCCCTTAGTTCTACTTATTTCGTTAACCGAGTGACGAGTCAACTCTCTTCCATTAACCGGTCGCACTATCCCTTGTTCATATTGATTTATTTTCTCAATCACCTGAATTGAAATTAGTAGAAACAAACGCTCCAATTGACGAAGAAACCGAGGAGAGGAACCAAGCATGTTCAAAATCAACAGTGGACTACCCTTCTAGTTTTCATACTAGATCTCTTTCATAGACTCTTATTCAAGTGATGCTCGATTTACTTGCGACCTTTTCACTTAGCTTTTAGATTAACTAGAAGCAGAATACTATGTGTTATAGGACACCCTAGCAAAGATTCATGATGGAATCTTGTACGCAATTGTGAATTTACAGAGTAATCTTGTAAAGTAAATTAATGATTACGGTTCTAGACCGTGATTGTGAATTTACAAGTGTATCTTAACTCTAGGAAAATATGTTGTGGGGATTAATGTACTCCCATCGAATATTTTGAATCTCTCTCCATTTTTGTATTATCTTGGATTCAACAATTTTGTTAGTTCCTCAAAACTGTAACTTAGTTCGAAAAAATTTCTTTTCTTTTGACGATGCCTGATCCATTCAACTTGGAACTCCCAAATATAGCATCGCAACAAATTTAGTAATGTAAATTCTTCAATACATTCCCCTTTGCCTGTTAGATTCTACCTTCTCAGAAAGTTTCTAATGTATGGACATTTCCTTCCTCTACTCGTATGATCCCCCTTGATCCAGCTCAACTATTGGCCTTACTCTAAGATGATTGGCCTCTTCTCGACGCTTTCAGTGTACATCTTTCGGCTATAACTTTTGCTTCCTCGTATTAATTATTTGACCAACACTTCGAGGATAGAGGCGTATGGCCGAACCATAAACAATGAGCTTATAGAAGCCAAGGGGATTGGATTGCTATAAGAACTAATATCAGCTTGCAACGGTGTCAAAGAGAAGAGAGTTTGGAAGTCACACCTTAACCTGCTATTAGTCTTAGCATAATGTAAAAAAAAAAAAAAAATGAATTTATACCATTTACCTTTCGCAAGTTTGTATATAAATAAATAATGTAACTATTTGGAGAACCCTAGCCGCAACTCTGATCTCGAATATTCACAGCTTCCGACGACTGGACATCCGCAACTCTGACCAACACTCACTACTTCCGGCGACTGCCTGCCGTAAGGTCTTTTATCGCCATCGGTTTGAAGTGTCGGATCGATTTAGTTTCATTAGTAGAGCATTCCGTCCGGCCACTGACGATACGAAGCTCCTTCTTCAAGATCCGGTAACAACAGCCCTATTAACCCTTACCGGAGCTCTCCAACACGTCCATAACACCACCGCAGCTCATTATTCTCGTTGTACTGTTGTTTCCGGTTACTGTTGTTAACTGCCGCCGCCGCCGTCGTCTATTGCCGCCGCCGGAAAAACGATTAAGGCTCTGTGGAGGTTGCTGGGTTGCTGCGAGGTGTTATCATTGAAGGATCTTAGCTGATTCACCCTCTGCCGCCACCGTAACACGTCGCCGGAGCGCCGCCGTCGCCGCCGCTCAACGCCGCCGCCGCCGAAACTCAAGGGTTGTAGATTGTGTCACGTTTCTAGCTTATTCTCGTTAGCTCACGGTGTCTCGTCCCGGTTTCAATATTGGTGACTTGCTAAAATCCCGGTGAGATCGTTTCATATCTTTTATTTTTGTTGGCAATAGGCCTTGATGCTGCTAGAGTAATCAGTCCAATTTATCTGTTACTGTGTGCCGTGTGTCTATTATTATTATTATTAGTTTTTGTTACTACTATTATTATTATTATTATTATTGATTTGGTGTTCTATTGCTTGTGTTTGTGTGATTAGTTGCAACCATAGAGCGTAGGAACCATGACTATTACCTGAGACCATGTCCTGAATCGAGGGGTGTAGGAAAGAGTAAAGATAGGGAGCGTATATTGCGTTTGGCTTCTTGGAATGTAGGAACATTAAATGGTAAGTTGTTAGAATTGGTAGATGTGCTTAAAAGACGTAGGGTTCAGATAGCATGCCTCCAGGAGACTAAGTGGAAAGGACATAGAGGGGCTGAGTGTAATGGGTATAAGTTGTGGTACTCGGGGTCTGATGGAGCTAGGAATGGAGTGGGGTTTCTAGTGGCTAAGGAAATACACACTAGTGTGGTGGAGGTGATAAGACATAATGACAGGATTATGGTGTTGAAATTAGTACTAGGAGAGGAAGTAGTGGCAGTAGTCTCCGCCTACGCGCCTGATGTAGGCCTAGGGGATCAGGAAAAGAGAGAATTTTGGGATTGCCTAGACGCAGTGGTAGGGGGCATACATAGGGGGGAGAGGATTTGCATAGGAGGTGATTTTAATGGACACATTGGTAAGGCTAACGATGGTTTTCAAGCCGTACATGGGGGTTTCGGTTTTGGTGATAGGAATGAGACCGGAACAGATCTTCTAGAGTTTGCGGTGGCACATGACCTAGGTATTATAAATTCTTTTTTTAGGAAACGAGATTCTCATTTAATCACTTTTAGCAGTGGCGGACGCGACACGCAAATTGACTACCTTTTGATGAGGCGAGGAGACCGACGTTGGTGGAAGGACTGCAAAGTCATACATGGGGAGGCAGTTGTGACTCAACATCGACTACTAGTGACTGATATAGCCTTCAGAAATAAGCTGACTGTTCGAGAGAAGAAAGGTACACCGAGAATTCGATGGGGAAATTTGATGGACGAAAATCTCCTTCTGTTTAAGGATAAACTCATACTGCATACGCGGGCTCGACTAAATGGGGACTCAACTCATATATGGGAAGCTATGGAGACAAAGATCATCCAAGTAGCAAAGGAGACTCTCGGGGTCACAACAGGAAAGTCAAGTGGGCATAAGGAGTCTTGGTGGTGGAATGACGCAGTGCAAGACAAGATAAGGGACAAACAAGGATGTTTTAGGGAGCTAATGAGGTGCACGAATGAGGAGGAGCGAGTGGATTTGAGGGACAACTACAAAACGGCCAAGATAGAGGCAAAGAAGGCAGTGGCGGAAGCAAAGAAGGCGGCCTTTAAACGGATGTATGAAAGTCTAGAAACAAAAGAGGGGGAACATGCTATGTTTAAGATTGCCAAAGCCAGGGAGCGTAGAAGGCAAGATCTAGGACCGGTGAAGTTCATAAAGGATACAGATGGGCATGTACTGGTCAAGGAGCAGGACATCAAGCTAAGATGGCAAACCTACTTCCACAATCTTTTTAACAATGGGAGAGCTTACCAAGAAGAACATGACAACACAAACTTTCATCGACAACAATCGAATAACTGCTACTGCCGACGGATCACACGAGAAGAGGTGAAGGACGCACTTAGGAGGATGGGAAGGTCTAAGGCGGTTGGCCCAGACAACATACCCATCGAGGTGTGGAAGTGTCTGGGGGAGGAAGGAGTCATGTGGTTAACTACTCTGTTCAATAGTATTCTCAAATCAGGTAAGATGCCAGACCAGTGGAGGAGCAGCGTTGTAGTTCCTATCTATAAGAACAAAGGAGACGCCCAATGTTGTGGTAACTACCGAGGAATCAAACTACTAAGTCATACTATGAAGCTATGGGAAAGAGTGATTGAGGTTAGACTTAGACGAGAAATTCAGGTTACGGTCAACCAATTTGGCTTCATGCCGGGGCGTTCCACCACAAAGGCAATACACCTTATAAGAAGATTAATGGAAAAGTATAGGGAGAAGAAGCGTGATCTACATATGGTGTTTATTGACCTAGAAAAGGCCTACGACAGTGTGCCACGACAGGTGCTCTGGGAGTGCTTGGAGGGTAGAAGAGTGCCCAGGAAATACATAGAGATAATTATGGATATGTATACCAGGAGAGAAACAAGTGTCTGTGCGCCAGTGGGGGATACTGATTTCTTTCCTGTAGAGGTAGGTCTTCACCAGGGGTCAGCGTTGAGCCCGTTTCTTTTTGCAGTAGTCTTGGATGAGTTGTCAAAGTCGATTCAGGGGACTCTCCCGTGGTGCATGATGTTCGCAGACGATATTGTGTTACTTGCTGAGAAAAAACAAGATCTAAACATGAGGCTTGAGGAGTGGCGAACAACCTTAGAGACAAAAGGTTTAAAGATTAGCCGATCTAAGACGGAGTACCTACACTGTGATTTTAGTGAGATAAACGACAGTGAAGACGCACACATCACAATTGAAGGGCAGGTGGTCCCGCAGGTAACGAAGTTCAAGTATTTAGGATCATTTGTACAGAGCGATGGGGAATTAGACAGTGATGTGACCCACCGAGTTCAGGTAGGATGGTGTAGATGGAAAGCAGCCACAGGTATATTATGCGACAAGAGTTTCCCGACTAATCTGAAGGGAAAATTCTATAGGTGGCAGTTAGACCTGCAATGCTATATGGAACAGATTGTTGGGCCATCAAGAAGGCACAAGTGCGGAAGATGGAGGTAGCAGAAATGAGAATGCTACTTTGGATGTGTGGGCACACAAGGCTAGACAGAATAAAAAACGTTGTGCTTCGCGAGAGATTAGGGGTGGCGAACATAGCAGACAAGATAAGATAGTGGAGATTGAGATGGTTTGGACATGTAAAGAGAAGACAGACGACGAATCCTGTTAGATCCGTAGAAAACATTACTATAGAGGGGAGGAGGGGTAGAGGACGACCGAAATTGACTTGGGATGAGAGGATTAGGCATGATTTGATAGACCTAAACCTCTCCGAGGACATGGTTGAGGATAGGAATTCGTGGAGAAGTAGAATTAAAGTTAAGGATTTTTAGAGAGAATTGAATACCTTAGGGCTTAGGCTTAACTTATTTAGGTCACATACCATAATGGTATTTCCCTTACATATTTTATTATTATTATTATTAGCTTTTATATTGCGGTTAAACTGTGACCTTTTTATTAATATTATTATAATTAGTAGTAGTTTTCTATATAACTGTTAAAACTTTGATTTCCTTTTTTTGCTTCATACACATGTTCTTAGAGCCGAGGGTCTCTCTGGAAGCCACCTCTTTATTCCTTTGGATAGAGGTACGGTGTGCCTACATCCCACCCTCCCCAGACCCTACCTATAGCTCTGCTGTCGGTGGGATTTTACTGGGTATGATTGATTGATTGATACCTTTCGCAAGTTTGTATTTGATACCAATTTATCGTTCAAACGATCCAGCTCCTGTGTCAGGGTGAGACATATAATACAGATGGAAAGAATCAAAATGGAGGAATATGTAGTTTTAAGGTGTTTACACTATCTGGAATGTTTTCTAATTTCAAAAAATATGGTGTTACGCCATTTTGTATGGTTAGTATGGTAATATGAAGTATGTGTTCATATATGGACGCAAATACCTTTGGCCATAAAAACCCTCAGCCATATACGAGTTGGTCGATTGGACGGACTTATTGTCAAGTTTGTTGGTAAAATTGAAGTCCCGAAAACATTTATTGCAATACTGAATGCATAAATCAATGAACTGAAGAAAAAGCTAGTAACATGTCTGTCTGAATATAAAACATAAAAATGTCTACTAAAAATTCTACCATATTCTATTACAATATCTTGTATATAGCCAGTCCATTTACCCTTGTATTTTACCTTTTTATCACACTCATCATTTATCACGTACTTCCCTTTTCCTCCTCAGTCTCAGATTCAGCCTCATCCCTGCATTCATAACACAAGTCCAATCTTAACAAAACTACTTCAAACCCACTTGATCGATGTGTAAAAAAGATAATGATGAACTGAAAACATACCACTAGATTTTCGCGAGAAAAATTTCAGTATCTCGTCAATAATAATTACCTGAATAATCAAAAAGACGAAAAAACATTAATCATGTGAAAAAAAAAATTAAAAAAATGGTTATTTAACTCTGTGACTTAAACAACTTACAGGAAAAGATAAATACAAGACAGTAACCCATTCATCCCATGTTAATGGCACCACCTGCAATGGAAAACTTAATATTCACATGCATACAAGAAAATAAAGAATTAAAATATTAGTTCCATGAAATATATAAACACTTACAGAAAAGAGAGCGGAAAGCGGCGGCACATACAAAATGAGGCAGTGAAGTAACATGGTCAACCCAATAGACCCCACAAGCCATAAATTACTCCAAGGAGGTATAACACTGTCAGATATATTCATTAGTTAACTACTCAAAATCAAACAAAAATAAAGGAATAGTAAACTATTAATTAAATAATACTCACGCGAGGGACTGATTTTCGCTGAGATTATTCAAAGCATTGAACATCTCAACAACAACAAGAACTGTCATTGCTACAGTTGAGGGGTGTCGATCACTGAATATACTGCAAGGATATACAGTTTCACGTTTCAAGCAACTGTCAAAATTCATCTGCGACAAGAACAAGCGTTTTAAAAATCACTGATTAGAAAGAACATCACAAAGAGATACTAAATAGGATCAACTAAAACGTTACAAGTTCGTTATATGGTATCTTTGGGCCAGTGTTTGAGTAAATAAACCACCATATGAAACCCGCCACAGTTGCAAGTCCAACATAAGCTGCATTTGTCACGTGACTCGGCCATATCAAACCATTTATTTTATTCAGAAAAAAATATTGAAAAAAGATTAAATAATGATATAAAATTTATGACTACCTCCAATCACTAAATAGCGAAAAAATAGCCATCCAGTCACGACAGCTTCATTAACCTGTCAAAAAATATAAATATATCCATAATACGCTGTATAAAAAAAAAGTTATATAACAAAAAGAATACCTTTCGCGGTTTAGCCTTCATAACATCTGAATCTTGCTTATTGAAGCCAATAGCTGTAGCAGGTAATCCGTCTGTAACCAAATTCACCCATAGAAGCTGCACCTGGAATACGTTAACAGAAAACGTTAAAAGATGGGATCAATAATGTATAACATCACCAAAGTACAAGACTGGAAGCAGCTTACAGGGACAAGGGTGTCAGGTATTCCTAGTACAGCTGCAACAAAGATACAAACCACTTCTCCTATGTTCGAAGAAATCATATATCTTATAAACTGTTTTGTGTTATTGTATATAGCCCTGCCCTCTGCAACAGCCTGCAGGACCACATTAGATCATTAACAGAAAAGTTACTGCAAATGATAAAATGGTTGACAAGAAAGAAGCTTACTGCAACAATAGTAGCAAAATTATCATCAGCTAGAACCATATCGGAAGCACTCTGATAATGCACACATTGACAATGATTCAGTTAGCGAAGTGTTAATAATTATAGTTTTGCTCCAATAAAAAGTGAGCAAGAGTATCATTGCAATAAATATATGCTACAATGAGGCCCTACAAAAAAACCTAAAATGATCATAGTTTAAAATGCGCAATGCGCACTGATGCGTTTTAATTAAAAAAAAACTGATGTTGATGCGCACGCATCACATATGCGAGATGTTTGTAATTAGAAAAATACTAAAAAGTTATGTACAAGTAATGTTTTTTATTTGTTAACTTTTAAACACTAAAAAAGAAGAGATTAAAATAAATAAAATTCAAAAGAAAAACTATAGTAGCAACAAAGAAGTTTTATGTATAACAAAAGTAAGTCTTTATCTCTATGCATACAAGCAGTCTATGCATAAGATACAAGTAATTTATGCAGAAACTCACTTTAACTCAAAAATGCACGCATCAAACGGCTTCGTGCATTATGCGATTTAAAGTGCACATCTTCGCATTAGGGAATCGCAGTACAAACACTTCATCTGATGCAATCTCATCAACGCATCATGCGCATCACACATTATGCGCGCATTTTATAACCAGTAAAACGATGAATTTCAAACCGTTTCGAAGTTCCTAGGTTTTATTTACAAGAAATGTGGCCTTATTAAAAAAAACTAACAAAAGAAGGTTAGTGGACTGGCCAACCCGACCCAAAAGATTTTGATCCGACTATTAAATGGCCTGTTCTAAGTATTAACCAATTTTTATCCATTACCTTGGCAACTGCTGTTCCTGATCCCATTGCAATTCCTATATCCGCCTTCTTTAATGCAGGTGCGTCATTCACTCCATCTCCGGTCATAGCAACCTTCAAACAAATATCTACCATAATTTGTGCAACAATTAAATAAAACAAAATAGTATGATAAGACATTACATCATTAAACTTACCACTTCATTTTGGTGTTGCAGTGCTTCCACCAACATCTTTTTGTGGGATGGTTCAACCCTGAATGGTACAATATTAACACAGAATCCAAGGGTAAAAAAGTCATTACACGCAGAACCTATGATATTGATACCTAGTGAAAAGTGTCATCTGTTGCAGTGCGGCTGTCTTTTCAGAAGGTGGGAGGTCTTCAAACTCGGAAGCAGTAAATGAACGGCCCCCGAAATCCTCCAAGTGATCAAAAGCACCTATTTTTTTGCACAGTGATTCTGCAGTAGTCTGGAAATTCCATCTATAGTTACAATAAGAATCGCCTTTTTTAATTTGAACAAAAAAGTAATTTAGTTACCTTGTTATCCCCAGTCACGACCATAACACGTATGCCAGCTGTCATGCACGCCAGTATAGCATTTCTTACTTCCTCTCTTGGTGGATCAAGCATTCCAACCTATAAGCAAATTATAAAAACAAAATTACAGATATACCCTCAAGCATAAGACAACTGGTACAGCAGAAGTGCAGAACACTGGTTGTTATGGAAAGAAGGCAGAAGGCATACCAACCCAATAAAGGTAAGGTCTTTTTCGTCATCTAAAGAAATATTCTGATGACCTGCTGGCATCCTTTTCAATGCAAGTGCTAGACATCTTAAGGTATCTTTTCCTGCAAAGCTGAAACAGAAAGAATTTAGTCATACGAAATAAAATATAACACTTTGATTTAAGTTAAAGTGAGGACTAAAAGAGGTTATAAACAGACAAACTAATACTTTAATGTAGGCTTAACTATTAACACTTATTGAAAAAAAATAGTCAACCTAGAAAATCTGGATTCAATCTCAGCCCTAATATTTGCAGTTAGAGGAACAGTGGAACCATCATCATTGCAAAGAATACTTGTGCATCTAGAAAGTATGCTCTCTGGGGCACCTTTGGAAAACATAATCTCAATCTGTTTTCGACTACAAAGAACACTCATCATCTTGCGATCACGAGAAAATTCCAAAAGAGATATCTGCATGAATTCCACACATAAATAAACAAATATCATGGTACACATACGCAATATTAAGTGAACTTTTATACACATGAAGTAAATAAAAATCACAAAAATCAAAACCTTCTTAAACTGGTTCTCCCAGTAATGATTGCAGTAAGCTGCCCGTTCATGTTTGGTCAACATATTTAGAGCAGAAGGCATAGAGTCAAAACCAGGAAGACCAACCTGATAACACCAGTCACACAAATCAAACAAAACAGAAATAAGGAAAAATAACTGCATCCAATTGGTGAGTTAGATATAAGAGTCAACCTTTTCTGCCAGAATACGAAGAGCAACTTCTGTTGACTCGCCAATTTTTTCATAATTTTTCTTGTCGGGATTGTACTGTATAACTGACTCATTGCACAGAGCTGAACACATTGCAATATGAAGGAGACAAGGAAATTGAGCAGGAAAATCAAGCTGCAAATGTTTATAAACAAATACTAATATGAATACCACACTAATAGAGGTATTTATTTGTGTATTACTCAAAACACACACACCCACACCCACACCCACACCCACACCCACACCCACACACACATACACACATATATAAATATATTACCTGCAATCCCATGCTATCAAAAATAGAACCTTCTGGAGCATAGGTTGTACCACTAACACTGTACTCTGCAGCTACAACTCCATGACTGGCAGATTGGAGCACAAAAATCTTGAAAAAAATATAAACAAAAAAATAATAGGTATTTGAGCAATTTAATAATATTCCCAAAGGTCCAGAGGCATGTTAAATCATCATCAAGAACATAAGAAGCATTAACATCCAAATTTACTCCAGAAGTTCAGGGATAGTTATGTAATTTCAGCATTGTCAAAAAGATAAACAAAACAAGTAGAATTTGAAATACAGAATACATTTAGAAATAGAAACCACCTTAGAAACTGACATCATATTAGTGGTCAGAGTACCAGTTTTGTCACTGCAAATCACTGTAGTACAGCCCAACGTCTCTACAGAAGGCAATGATCTCACAATAGCATTCAAACGAGCCATTCTTTTTGTTCCAAGAGCCAAACAACTGTTAAGAAAATATAACAGATAAACAATCAGTTAGTAAGTCTATCTTTTTGTAGATAATAACATTAAAGGTACATCAAACAGCTTCAAAGCTCACAAAACACATCCATTGCTTGTTTCTAATTAATAATTAAGTTTGCGAATATGAATAAAAGTGGATCACTTACGTTGTAACAACAGCTGGAAGACCTTCTGGAATTGCAGCAACAGCAAGAGCAACTGCAATCTACTCAGGTAAAGATCAATTGTTGCAGGTACTACATTCAAATGAATACGACTCACAGGCCCAAGATAGGTTTCTCTAGGGTTTTATTTCTTGTATATATTGAGGGTTCTTTCTCCATTGTAACATGATTCAGTTAAACATGTAGTCGATTTTTCATACATCTAATAAGTGGACTTTTATAAATTTTAACACTTAGGTATGCTAAACACACATCTAGAACATAAATGCATAGACATTTACCTTGAAGTAGTGAACAGCACCTTGAAAAAAGCCTCCATGTACAGGATCTCGAAAGTGGCCAATATTAACAATCCACACCAGTATACAAATACCAGCTATCACCTAAAATGAGAAGTTTCAGTCTCACTTTAAAATGTGAAGTTAATTAGATGGTGCCATGCAAATTACTTATATTAACGCTTACTTTCTAAATATTAGGACTTAGGAGAATGTTGTTATTATCATAATAAGATGGGTATGCTACTAATGAACCTTGATACATGTTTCATATAGAAAGCAATCATAAAAGGTCTTTAACCTTGGCAAGGAAAGTACCAAATTCATCAAGCTTCCTTTTGAGTGGTGTTGCTTCCTGCATTTAAATGCAATTAAATTTTAGCACACACGCGTGCACGCACGCGCGCGCGCGCACACACACACACATATATATAGCAATTAGATTTTAGTACACACGCGCGCACACACACACACATATATACAATCTTACGTCCTCAGTTTTCAACATAGAATCACGTATGCTGCCCATTGCAGTATTAGAACCAACTCCAACCACAACAGCTCTTGCCCTACCAGCAACCACTATTGTTCCCTGGGCATGACATCATCAATTCATTAATTCTCTTATGGGACAATAATATGAAAGGAACTTATTTCTAAACTTTTGGGCTACCTCTCATGAAAAAGCATATCAGAAAGCATGAGAAAAAGACAGCTCATAAAATAATTGAACTAACACTCTAATAAAAAAAGTGAAAAACATTTGACTCTCAGTTTAATCCTTAGTATAAAAAAACAAAACAAAAAAAACTATATCTTCAGTTGTCTATAAAATAGAGTCTCAATAATAACCATTTTAAACTCATACCGAGAAGAGGATATTAGTTTTGTCTTGGTACACTGCATTAGTCATTATTGTGGACTCAAGCTCTTTTTCCACAGAAGAACTCTCACCTGTTGTCAAAATTAGACACGTGTGTGGTTCATTATTTTCTCTACAAAACAATCTAGCAACAAAAGATTATAGCCAGTATTTAGCAACAATGATAATACTATTATAGAATACACTAGAACTAAAAAAGTAAAACTATGCGGTAACTTTCCAATATATGCTGCGACGAGAGCTTGTCGCTAAATGAGAAGTTTGGATAACGAGTCAACATGGGTGATTCAGAAATGTGTAATATCAGGATGATTTAACGTAAAACACTATATGCCCATTTTTTTTTAAAACAATTACTCTCAAATACAATTACAAAAGTTACATTATTTCAATAATAATCTGATATTTTCTATTAAACTGATTTTAATAGGTTTTGTGCAATAAAATGACACTTTGGGTGACCTTTCCATTCTATTAGAAGCTAAAGTTTATCCTTTTGACCCATTAGGCATTAAAAAATTGTCAAAAAATTACCTACAGGTCTATGTCACCAGTCAACTTAAATAAAGGTACATCAATGATGCTCAAGTTAAGCATGTAAGACTAGAACTAGAGCACCACTAAAAAATAGTCACTTGTTGAAATGTCTTACAACAATGAATAGCATATACGACAATCAACAACAAAACCAGAGTGAACAGACTTATAGATTTAAGAAATTAAATGATTAGCACCGCTAAAAAATAGTCACTTGTTGAAATGTCTTACAACAATGAATAGCATATACGACAATCAATAACAAAACCAGAGTGAACAGACTCATAGATTTAAGAAATTAAATGATAACAAATTAAGACCATACCTGTAAGAATTGCTTGGTCAACACGAAGTTGATCACTTAACAGCTCAATCATCCTCAGGTCTGCTGGAATTTTGCAACCAACTATTCATTGGATAACCCATGAGAAAAAAACAATACATATATATTATTCTTTGATGATGGTATTGTGGATTTTCTACGATTATTTTGTTTTTATTAAAGATATAAAATCCAACATACCACTAACTTCTACAATGTCCCCTGGAACTAACTCTGTAGCAGGAAGGATGGAAAAGCAGCCTTCAAATGAAAAAAAAAATGATAAAAACTGAAAACTGAAAGTAAAGGAAATCAAGAAACCATGTGCGCACCTATACACTGTACACATGCATACATTATACAGAAATGATAGCGTCAAATACTTACCATTACGCATGACTGTTGCAACATCCGCTTGATAGGCACGCAACTCCTGCATCAAGTAGAAAAGGCAAGCAATAACTTAGCCTATAAAAGAACTAAAATAAACTTTTTTATTTCAGAAAATATACATAAAAATACTAATGCATACTAAGGCAAAAAGATTCGGTGAGAACTAGAGGTTGAAATTAACAGCGTGTAACAGACATGAAACATTAAAGTAAAAAAAGGTTGCGTTGACTAACAAGATTCCATTTTTAATGATATGAAGTCATGTCGTGCATTCTCAATAAATCTTCATATACACAGTACACTGACATACCTCCAAGGCCTTTTCAGCATTTGTTTCTGTAATTACTCCTACAGCAGCATTTGCAGCCAGTATCATGAGAATAACCTGGAAGCCAGTATGATAAATAGTTATGCGTAAGCCAAAACAACTGAAAAGGTTTTTAGAAAAAACATAAAATAAACTTGCAGAATATAAAGATAGATGAGCAATAAAGCGCGTAAATCACATTTCCATTGTTACAACAAAGACAAACATGTTTTGAATACTCAGTGTTATCTGTGCCAGGGCCGGCCATTTGCATCATATATGGTCAAACTTACAACCAAATGAACAAACCACATAACATAACTTTTAAAGCATATAACAATTTAAGGACTGCCTTAAAATAAAAATCTTTGAAGTCAAATTCAGTCTAATCACATTACATAATCTTTGAAACATAAACTTTAGTCCTTTTCTGCAGCATTTAAATTACAAACCAAAAACCAACATAAGGAGATAGCACATGCCTGAATAAACTCTAGTTGATAAACTGAACCTTTTTTTTCAAATATTGACCTAGCTTTATAAAAGTTCTTTTAAGATCCCAAAAAAGTACAACTAGACAAGATGCATCTTGAAAACAGGAATACAGCAATAGCAATAGAAAATCACAGAGAATAAGTAGATGATGATAAAAGTGTGTCTTACAGAAGGCTCCAGAAAAGCTGTTAAGCCTGTTTCTCCATTAACCAATGCCAAAAGAAAAGAAACAATGGCAGCAGCTATCAGGATCTTAACAAGCAAGTCATCGAACTGACTAAGAACCAGCTTCCAGAATGGAGTGCCTGTATTCAGTGAGATAAATACACTTGAAGACAAATATTCATGTGGTAGCAGAAAATGAAGGCTCACTTTTTTCTTGAGGCAACACTGCAACAAAAAGAGCAACTTGTTAGAAAGAATAGAATAAAATAAGAGAGGCATAAAATTATTATAGCTAACAATTAATGTTTTGCTATACAGCTCAAGTTTAAATTATTATTATTATTATCATATGGATTAGAGAGCATACCGTTTCTGCCGTGAATGCGAGCATGAGTTGAGACCTAAAAATAATGCAAAATCAGAGACTGAAACTAACAGAGACAGAGGATGAGGATGATGATGATTGGACTAACCTGGATATCGGTGAGACCTTTAGTGGGATCCACTCGGAAATAATCCAAGACCTGCATATATTAATTAACAATATGAGAATTGGAATTACATTACATTACAATGTGCAGCAGTAGACATACCTCTGGAACAGATCTAGCGAATGCGTCCTCCATCAGAGACTGAAAAAGATCAAATCAAGATCTAGGGTTTTTGTATCATGTGATTGATTAATGATACGCCTTTGCTTGCGTCTATATTAATTTATTTATTTATTTAATTAATAATTACCACTTTGATTTCAGTGGCAAGTAAGTTAAGGGTTTATGCGGTCAAACCATTTATAATTAGGTCAAAAGTGAACAAGACTCTTGAGTTGTATCCGAACATATAGCGTTAGCATTCCCTTTCGGATTTTGTATTTCCGTTTTTCGGATTTCGGATTCGGATATCCAAATTGCTACCTGAACTTTAAAAGAAAAAAATAATTATTATAAAATACAAAATTAAGGGGGTGTTTGGGATTCCATATTTTCATCAACTTATAACTTATAAACTTTTTGAAAAGTTAATAAGGTGTATAAGGTGTTTGGCAAACCATAAGGCCTTATGGATTTTAACTTATAGTGAAGGCAAAATAGAGAGGTTTTGAAAAGTTAGGAATATGCAACTTATTAACTTAATGAGATTGATTTACCTATTAAACCCCTCTCACCCTTAAACCTCATTACACTCCTTTAAAAAAGTGTGTCCATTTTGGTCATTTTGGTTTTTCCCAACACATAAGATAATCCAAACATTCTTTTAAGAACTTCTTTTTAAAATTTTATAAGTTATAAGTCCTTTTAATCAAAAGTCCTTTTTCACCTAAATAAGCAATCCCAAACACACCCTAAATAACTACTTTCAAAAATATTTCAAAGATCCAAAAAAGTAACAAAAAATTATCTGAAAATTATAATTCTATAATATATATAAACGAAACTTTTAAATTATTAGATTATTAATAAGTAATTCTTTACTTGTGTAATCGATAATTGCTAAGTGATTGAATAAGAACCTTGTGTGCTTGTATGCTTGTGTGATCACTTAGAATGAGGTCATATAGGAAAGAGTCGTCACTGAATCATTCAAAAATAAGCCATAAAAAATTAACAAACGTGTACTAATTCAAGGCACGAGATTTTAGACAATTTATGGAAGTAACAGTGAGTTTTCTCTACGCCCCCCCCCCCCCCTCTTTTTAATTGTTTTATAAACTGTTTTGGAGAAAAGCATATTTATGTTGATATATATATATATATATGTGTGTGTGTGTGTGTGTGTGTATTGTACTGTTTTCGTTGTATTGTTGTTTGAAAACGCGAATTGTTTTTTACAGATTGTTGTTAAAGTGGAATGAATCAATTTGGTTAAATAACTGTTAACTGGGGTAACGGACACAGAAATGTTGGTAGATCTATCGGGGTGACGCCCCCGCTTCCATTCGCGTTGGGTTAAAAGTGAGAATATTTTTTAGTATGGTATGTTTCGAGTTATCAAATTGGTAGTCATACACAAATTAGTAACGACCTATACATGTTAAATGTATAATCATGACCGAATTATATGTATGTTAAAACTAATATCCAAATACGTACATATTAATACATACTAAGGTATAGGTATATTTTAAATTGGGTAAATTACTAAAGCTCAATACTAAATCAATATTATTAAAAGTTAATGTTAAAGAAAGTTACTCTTGTTAGGAGTCAAAGCCAATTCGTTACCATAAATGTAATTGGATGATGAATGAATATTGACAAGGATAATTTGTGAGAGGTGATTTTTTTTTTTGGCATGTTCGACATTTAGAGATTGATGGCTACAAATTTGGGATTCGTTTATGATATGGGGGTTAAAATCTGCCTTATATAAATATTAAAGAAAATACGAAAAATACCCTTTTAACTTAAAATTCATTAAGATAAGGAAGCTAAAAATTACAATATTGCCACAGTGATTGTTGACCATAGATCAAACATAATCAAGGGTTGTAATTTACTTCTTGCACTTCTCGCAATAAAACCATTTCTCTCTTGAACCATCCCCTATATATATATATATGTGTGTGTATTGTACTGTTTTCGTTGTATTGTTGTTGGAAAACGCGAATTGTTTTACAGATTGTTGTTATAGTGGGATGAATCAATTTTGTTAAGTAACTGTTAACCCGGGTAACAGACACAGAAATGTTGGTAGATCTATCGGGGTGACGCATCCCACTTCCATTCGCGTTGGGTTAAAAGTGGGAATATTTTGAGTATGGTATGTTTCGAGTTATCAAATTGGCAGTCATACACGCGTTGTACTCTTAGCTAGTTTACAATTAACACTTTTTTGTGTAAAAGGCAATCCGTTGGTCATTTGAGTACCGTGTGTGATCGGTATGGTGTGTGTACCGTGTTTGATCGGTACCGTGAGGGATATGGTAGGTTGCAAACTATTATATTCGCCTGTGTTATTATATATATATATATATATATATATATATTTATACGAAACTGTTTTTATCGAGAAACTCACCAACATTCGTGTTGACAAAATTATTTTAATATGTTTTTCAGGTAAATGAGGATTTCGCGAGGAGGGAGCAGGAACGAAGTGTCGGTGTTTAAATAAGATGTTGTTTGTAATATATTAATGTTTTAAATAACATTATCCGTGTCTCTAGACACGCAAGACTCTGATATTTTAAATAAAAATGTTTATTTTAATATAAATAAATTGTGTTGTATTGTGATTGGCTAACGACGTCTGCCACATCCCGAAAGGCTTAACCTAAGTCTTCCGCTGATTATCCCGAAGGGGCACCGACGCCTCCGATCGTACCATTGCCAGACTTTCCCCCGGCACATCATGAGCCTGTTTTCCAAGAGACTCTCGTGGGAGAAAGCTCTAGGAAACGGACCTGTGACGAGTACGAGGGAAATGACTATGCTTACGTTCCACCCGTGTTTGAAGCACCACCCCCACCCCCCATCGAAACAGGGTTTGTATGGGAAGATATCCCATCGTGGATGATAGGCTGGATCAGCATAGCGAGATGTTGGCTATGCAGGATTCCACCTTATGTGGTGTTAAGCTTCGCCTCGCGGCGATGGAATATAAGAGTGCCGATAATGACTGGGCTTTTGACCTTTTATCCAAGTTTGTGCACATTCTTGACCGCCACATGAAGTATATGGAGAATAGGATCGGTGGACTGGAGGCTAGGCTAGAAGCGGTGGAGTCTAGTGTTCACTATCTTATGGGTCTCCATTGACCTGTCTTGCCTTGTTTGTTATTTTAATATGTATGTTGTCATGACCGTTTGGACCTTTTGTGTTTGTTGTAATGGTGGGAAACCAAAAACTATTAGGGTGTAGTAGGTATTACACCAATTTTGTTGTATTTTGGGATGATTATAGGTCCCCCCTAAGATTATGAAGTTAATGGTTGTTTAAGTATTATTATGGTTGTTTGTTTAAAAATTTGCCAACTAATCATTTCTTTTATTAAATAAAAGAATTATGGCACCAAGGAGAGCCTCCACTAATCAAGAAACCCAACTACCGTCATCTCAAAAGGAGTTGGACCAGTTGATCGCTCACCGCATCAATACGGCACTTGAACAAAATGTGAACCGATACGCGGACCGAAATGCCTAAAACGGTATTGGAGCTGGAACCGAAATGCCTAAAACGGTATTGGAGCTGGAATGCCAAGCATATTTGTTTTAAATAAAAGGGTATAAAAGTTTTATAAATATTCCAACGAGATTTTTAACTAGTAACCTTTAATAATCAGTAATAATTATTAGCAAACTATGTTAAAAACAGGGAATGTAGTGTCCGGGTGCACTTATAAAACTTTTCAAGGGTGTAAGCCCAGACCTTTTACCGGGGCCGAAGGACCTCTCGAGATCATAAGATGGATAGAAAAGATGGAGTCGGTTATGAAGATTAGTGATTGTACCCCCGCACAGCGAGTCATGGATGGAGTATGTTCGTTTGAGGATGAAGCTTTAGAATGGTGGAACTCTTTGATCCAAAATATGGGTGAAGTTGCGGCTTACCGTCTGACGTGGGATGAACTGAAAGAATTATTGGAAGGAGTACTGTCCTAGGAATGAACTGCAAAAGATTGAATACGAGTTTTGGAAACTGAAAATGGAAGGTGCGGATATGATACATATACCTCCCGGTTCAACGCGCTGGAAAGGCTAGTGCCACGACTGGTCACGCCGGAATACGTTAGGATCGAGAGATATCCTTGGGGCTTGGCACCTGAAATTCGAGGCATGGTTACTTCGTCGAAGCCGTCCACGATTCAGTCTGCCAGAGAATTGGCAAAAACCTTAACCGATGATGCCGTGCGTATGGGAACACTGAAAGTTACGAGTAAGAAAATGGCAGACGCTGCCCCAAAAAAGAAGGATTCTGGAGCGATTTCGAAGTCAGCCGAGCAGAAGAGAAAGTGGAATGATAACTCAGGAGGACAATTCCGGAAGAGACAGAATACCGGAAGGACGTTTGTGACACTCGTCAATTTCAGGTTAACTCCGTTAACTCAAACTCCGTCAATTCAAACTTAAGATCATTGGATCTATAACGCACATCTCATTACATTTAAACTAGGGTTTAAATGACGCTTGACAACTACTACATGTGTAGTCTTTCGGGAATTGCACCGAAACGCAAACGAGTTGACGCAAACAATTGGTGAATAAACGAAAAACGTCAAAACAATAATTATGTGATAATTATGTGTTAACATATGTGTTACTAGATTATATTATCTGTGATGCTAGACAAGAAACAAGAACTAGTTAAAATAAGCTAGAAAAGTACAAACTAGAAATTGAGGGACTAAAGTGTAACGTGTTATTATAAATAATAATATTAACCTAAAACCCTAACACTCTCTCTCTCCCTCTACACCGATCGCCCCCCCCCCCCCCTCCCCCTTGTTCTTGGCTGCCGTCAACCACACACACACATACACACAAGATCTTTCAAGTTTAATCGAAGATTAAGGTGCTAGGAAGGTATAAACAACTATCCTATGTATTTTACATGCTTAATTTTGAGTTTGAATGGGTTAATTATAAACCCTAGAATCCGAAAATTATATATATGGTGTTCATATGGCTTGTTTTGATTAGATGATGGTTAATTATGTATTGATTGTTGATTTGATAACTAGAATTGATGTTATTGCATGTTAATTGCTTGTTTCTTTGATTTTGAGTTCAAGTAAAACCCTAATCATGTATGTGGTGTGTATTTGATGTGCATGGATAGTGATTATGGTGTCTAGAATGTCATATGAACGGATTATGGTCTATAGATGGTTAAAATGTTGATTTTGGATGCAAACAGTTTCTGGACAGATTGTGTCGTTGATATTCAATTGACTGTAACTAAATGTTAATGTGAAAATTGGTCGAGGTTATTAATACTACAAGGTGCAATGTCGAGTCTAGTTTCTAAGGAATATAAATTTGCAATTTTTGGACGTGTAAAAGTTAACTTTTATGATTTTACAAAAACGTTGTGCAAATCTGAATTGTGAGACCTGCTGTTAGGTTGTTTTGTAAATATTATATCTCATGAACTACAAGAGCAAATGGGTTGGTTCCACTTCTGGAAGTTAACTTGTTGAGTTAAGAACCTAACCCAATTGGTCTTGCATTTGTTGGATTTTTCATTTAACGGGAATTACAAATAACATTCTGTTGCGCATGAATTTGACTGTTGAGAGTTTGCTGTAATGTTTTGATCATTGTGAGAAGTTTATGTGGAATAAAAATACAATAAAATATGTTCTGGAAACCTAACACATGTTTGCTCTTGTGATGATTTTTGATGAATTAATTGATGAGTTATGATCTGTGAATTAGAGTAATCTTTACTACTAGTAATCTGTCTCGGTAAAGTTAGCTGCTGAACTTTGTGAAAATTCATGAAAAGTGCTAGTTGCTAGTTAATTGTTATGTTTTGACCAAATTGCCCTTGCGGGGAATAATTGCTAGATACGTACGCTATTAACACTTGACACGTAAGTAGTTACTCACACGTGTAACGTATCACAAATATGCTTGTTAATTCACACACGACTCACAAACGAACACGAAACGTATTTTTGTGCTTAGGAATTATGTGTCGGGTCTAGAGACTCGATAATAGTTCCGATACTTAGAAAAATCTCATTTTTGTGTCTTAGAACGCGAGTGAGGATTTTTCTGTGACGCACATCTCTCGGACTTTGGTTTTTAGTAATCTTCGCAAACAGTGAGTTTCACTTACCCTTTTTTTTAAACTCTTTAAACGCTTTTCACTTGGGGAAGATAACATACTCCGAAACGCTTTTAAGATTTTGTTAGTAGATTATATATCACTTGTAAAGGCTAAATGGCAAACGAAACAATTGAAGTCCTACACATCGAACCGTTTAGTATTGGAAAATAGCGAGTCACTGTTGAGTAGTACTACTGGGTTTGACAAACCCCACCCAACGCTAAACTCGACTGGAGGTCGAGTGGGTGTAATTTTGGCTAACACATTACCATGGTCTGGATGACCTGGTGGCAAGGCACTTGATAAACAGTCAGCTTCGGTGTCGAACACTTAGTAATACTTGCTGTATAGGCTAGCTACCTATCGATATATAATTGATTTAACACTATCTGGTAAACGCTAAACGCTAAACGCAAAACGCTGAACGCAGAACGCTGAATGCAAAACGCTAGACGCTTTATTTTATATAAACTTGTGAACTCACCAACCTCGTGTTGACACTTTTAGTATGTTATTCTCAGGTAGCCGAGGCGGGCGCGCGGTATAGGATCATGCATTGCTTGAAAACGCTTTTGTTTATGCAAACTATTTTAAACTGTTATCATTGGGTTTTAAGTCGTCCTGCGTGACGCAACATTTGTTTTATGGTTTTTACGCTTCCGCATTAATTACTCGTAAACATTTTGTGGTTTGAAAACTTCATTTTATGGTTTGATTATAACTAATGAATCTGATCCTGTTAGTTCACACCCTCTGACGGTAAAACTCCGTTAGTGGATTTGAGGGTGTGACAATGTTCGCAGTTAATTCAAGCGGAAACGCGAGTCAGGCGACTCAGTGCAACAGGTGTGGAAGGAGTCACGTCGGTGAATGTTGGAAATGCCTCAAGTGCAATCATTTCGGACATCAGACTCAGTACTATTTTAGCAAGGACTCATCGACCGGTTCCAGGAAGCCGAATACCTGGTGTTTTGAATGTGGAAGTACGGGACATTTCCGGAAGGACTGCCCGAAGCTTGGAAACCAGAATGCTAAAGGAAGAGCCTTCGAGTTGAACGCAAAGAAAGCTAAGAAGTATTCCTCAGTTGTCACCGGTATGTTTCTTATTAATAACAACTACGCTTACGTACTATTCGACACCGGAGCCGATCTAAGTTTCGTTTCCAAGCAATTTGAGCCCCTTCTGGGTATAGAGTCTAGTAAACTAGATACCAAATATTCAATTGAACTAGCTAATGGGAAATTAATTGAAACTGGTGAAGTTGTACGGAACTGTAATCTTCTTTTAGAAGATTATCCGTTCAATATCGACTTGTTACCCGTTGATTTAGGTGGTTTTGATATAGTTGTGGGAATGGACTGGCTATCCAAAAACCAAGCTGAGATTATTTGTTCGGAAAAGCAAGTTCGTTTGCCACTCCCAAGTGGTGAAACCCTAGTTGTGCAAGGTGAGCGAGGGAATTTAGATTCAAAGCTTACAAGTATTATGAAGACGCGTAAGATGCTACGCAAGGGTTATCCAGCGTATCTCGTAAATGTTATGGATACAAAGGCAGAAGAGCCAAAGATTAAGATATTCCGGTAGTAAGAGATTTTCCTAAAGTATTTCCTGAGGATTTACCGGGTTTACCCCCATCAAGGCAAGTTGAATACAGAATCGATCTGGTTCAGGATGCTGCATCGATAGCCCGATCTCCATATATATTAGCACCATTAGAAATGCAGGAAATGTCAAATCAGATTCAAGAATTGCTAGATAAAGGATTCATCAGACCGAGTTATTCCCCGTGGGGAGCACCAGTTCTTTTTGTGAAAAAGAAAGATGGCTCGTTTAGGATGTGTATAGATTGCCGCGAATTGAACAAACTGACCATTAAGAATCGGTACCCCTTACCGAGGATTGATGATTTGTTTGATCAATTGCAAGGATCCGGTTACTACTCAAAGATAGATCTACGATCTGGATATCACCAGCTGCGAGTTGCTGATGCAGATTTTCACAAAACCGCGTTCAGGACCCGCTATGGTCATTACGAATTCTTAGTCATGCCTTTCGGTCTAACAAATGCCCCCACTGCATTTATGGACCTCATGAATAGAGTTTGTAAGCCATACTTGGATAAATTCGTGATAGTATTCATCGACAATATACTTATCTATTCACGAACCAAAGAGGATCATGAGCAGCATTTAAAGCAAATTTTGGAGTTACTTCGAAATGAGAACCTGTATGAAAAGTTCTAGAAGTGTGAGTTCTGGTTGAGAGAAGTACGTTTCCTTGGACACGTAATTAACAAGCAAGGTATACACGTGGACCCCTAAAAAATTGAAGCACTCAGAAACTGGGAGACACCCAAGTCACCCACGGAAGTGCGACAATTTCTAGGTCTTGCTGGGTATTACCGGAGGTTCATCGAGAATTTCTCCAAAATAGCTCAACCTTTGACGCTATTAACCCAAAAAGAAAGGAAATACGAATGGACGGAAGAGCAAGAAGAAGCTTTTCATATTTTAAAGCAAAAGTTGTGTAGCGCCTATCTTGTCTCTACCCGAGGGAACCGATGGATTCATAGTATATTGTGATGCGTCTCGCCTAGGTCTTGGTTGTGTTCTTATGCAACGGGACAAGGTGATAGCATACGCATCAAGACACTCAAGGTACATGAAAGGAATCATACAACTCACGATTTGGAGTTAGGAGCTGTTGTGTTTGCCCTCAAAATCTGGAGGCATTATCTGTATGGGACAAAATGTACCATATTCACTGATCATAAATGTCTTCAACACATTTTCGACCAGAAGGAATTGAACATGAGACAACGTCGATGAGTAGAACTGCTCAATGATTATGACCGCGATATTCGCTACCACCCAGGTAAAGCGAATGTTGTAGCTGACGCATTGAGTAGAAAGGAGAGAGAAAAGCCTTGGCGTGTTCGTGCATTAGGACTAACCAATCAGACGAGTCTCACTACTCAAATCCGTGATGTGCAACGTGAAGCTTTAAAGCCAAATAATTTGAAGTATGAGAAGTTGCGAGGACTCGAAGCTGTATTCATGGAAAAGTCAGACGGAGCATTGTACCTAATTGATCGAGTTTGGGTACCACTCTTTCGAAATCTACGTAGACTTGTTCTAGATGAAACGCATAAGTCTAGATATTCAATCCTCCCAGGATCAACCAAGATGTACAAGGATCTCCAAGAGCATTATTGGTGGCCCAATTTGAAAGGAGACATAGCCGTTTATGTCAGCATGTCTGACATGCTCCAAAGTAAAGGCCGAGCATAGAAAGCCACCTGGACTTTTGTAGCAACTAGAGATCCCACAGTGGAAATGGGATAATATTACCATGGATTTCATAACCAAGCTGCCAGTTACGCCGCGGAGCCATGATGCCATCTGGGTAATACTAGACAGATTGACCAAATATGCTCATTTTATACCCATTCGAGAAAAGGACAGAACGGAGAAGTTGACCCAGATTTATCTAAAAGAGATTGTATCCAAGCATGGCATATCTGTCTCAATTATTTTCGACAGGGATGGTCGTTTTTTTTTCTCATTTTTGGCAATCTCTCCACGAGTCTTTAGGAACTCTCTTGGACATGAGCACCGCATATCATCCTCAGACAGATGGTCAAAGCGAAAGAACCATCCAAACATTGAAGGACATGTTGCAAGCATATGTCGTCGATTTTGGAAAAAGTTGGGACACTTATCTGCCTTTAGCTGAGTTTTCCTATAATAACAGTTATCACTCAAGTATTCAAGCTGCACCGTTCGAAGCTTTTTACGGGAGAAAGTGTTGATCTCCCCTCTGTCGGGCAGAAGTCGGAGAGAAACAGCTTACAGGACCTGAAATTATCCAAGACACCACCGACAGGGTCTTTCAGATTAAGGACAGGTTAAAAGTTGCGGCCGACAGACAAAAGAGTTATGCTGATAACCGCAGGAGACCGTTGGAATTTCAAGAAGGAGACCGAGTGTTGTTAAAGGTTTCGCCTTGGAAAGGAATAGTCAGATTCGGAAAAAGAGGCAAGCTAAGCCCCCGATTCGTTGGACCATTCAAGATTATTCAATGTGTAGTGCCAGTAGCCTACCGATTAGAGCTACCTTCAGAACATCGTGGGATACACAACGTGTTCCACGTATCAAACCTGAAAAATGCCTTTCTGAAGAATCGCTGATTGTTCCTATTGAGGACATCCGAATCGATGATAAGCTTCGATTTGTGGAAGAACCTATTGATGTTATGGATTGGAAAATCTAAAAGTTAAGGCGTAATAAGATTAAGCTGGTGAAAGTGCGTTGGAATTCTATACTTGGTCCCGAGTTCACGTGGGAACGACAGAATCAAATGAAGCGTAAATATCCTCACCTTTTTCCCGTAGATTCCGAAACCTGTACCTCATCCTAAATTTCAAGACGAAATTTCTAAAAGGATGGGAGAATGTGACGACCGTCGATCTGGTAATTACCGTAAACGTGATTAAATAGTAATTAACAAAATAAATATGATTAAAAAGTATTTTTTTTATTTTTATATGAGTTTTAAAATATAAAGCTTGAAAAAGCTGAAATTTGTCACGTAGTGGGCACTGCGCAGAATGACACCAGGTGACGACTTAGAAACAGATAAAATCATAAATGTGACAAAATGACCTCGAAAAATCAAAAATAATATTGGAATATTAGAGATAGCATATCAACTTAATTTTAGAAGGTTTGAATCGCAAAAATTAGAAAATAAGCGATCAAGAGTCAGTAGAGGACACAGTAAGAGCCAACCGTCAAATTTCTCAGAAAAATCAGTTTTAGGCTGTTACAGACCGAAATTCAATTTCGTTTAATGTCTGACAAATAATTATTAGAAACGGAGTTCGTTTGTTCCACCGAATATTACTTTACGTTAATTTTTACCACCGAAACTTACCAGATAAAATTTAATAACCAACCTTTCCCCCTACCTCAAAAATGGCGGCCAACATATAGCCACCCCACCTCCCATCTTGGCCAATCAACAAATTAGACAATCATTGTAAAGATATTTTGTTTATATTTGGAAGAAATTAAATTAACCATTTAAGACCCTCCCCACTTCCCCATGAAACACCCCACCCCTTCTTCTTCTTCCTCCCAAAACCGGCCTCCCCCTATCTCCCTCTCCACCACCACCTCTTTCAAAATTCAAGAATACCTATATTATACAAGTTAAAGGCTTTCTATGCTAACATAATCAAAGGATAGGATCAAGAGAGCTTAGGAAAGAGTTTAAGCACATTCAAGCCCTTGTTTTCTTCTCTTGAACCTCTAATCCGAAACCCTAAGGTAATGTGGTTAAACATTGGATGTTTTTGCTTTTATGGATTAGTTAGAGCTTGATAATAATGATTTTGGTCACAAAAATGCAAAGTTCGATTTTGATTTATGCATGCATGTATGGCCATGGGTTTGTGTGTGTGTGTGTGTGAGAGTAATTGTTTTGCTTGATAATAACATGGGTTATGGTCACTTGATAGATTGATTTCACTTAGTTATATGGAACTTGAAAGAGTTTGCTAAAAGACTTTGTTAGAATAATAACTTAACATGAGTCTTGGTTGTAAAGATTGAAATGGAACATGGATGAACCCACCCCCATGGGCCGTGAGCCATGGCTTGGGGTCGGGAATGACTCTAGTTGGTAAAATATGGACTACATGATACTATAATAATCTCTATTGCTAAACCCACTTGATTAAACTTTAAAGATATACATGCATAAAGTTAATATTGATGATTGTTTGAAAAGTGACTTTTGAAAATATCTTGATAATGGTGATAGACAAGATAATGAGTACATAAACTTCTTGTTGGATTAATACATGATTAAGTTGTTAGTTAGGATATTGTGTCTCATGTGGCATGAATTGAATAAACAAGTTGTTACTAATGACAAACATGCTATTAAAGGAAACTTTATTTTGATGAAATTTGTGGTTTAAGTTTTAATGGTCACTTGATACATGCATACATTAGTAGCTTATAATACATGCTTAGGAATGTGTTTATAAACATTTATATGAAGAAATATTAAGTTGTTAGAGATTTGCAAGAACCGACACTTACTAAAACAAGAAACTTTATTTGGTTAACTAGTAGAAAAGATGAAACAAGCTTACGAAACAAGTTGGATTGATTTTTGTCAAACTAGTTGAATAAGATAAAACATATAATATATATCTTGATGCTTTAGAACTTGAACTAGATTAATATATGATTTTTTTTACAAAGTTACTAAAATAGGAAACTTTATTTGAAACTTGAAGCTAAGGCTTGAGCATGGATACTTGGATGATTGTTTGATGTGTATTAAGTGTTGTATGATGATAAAATACCTGTTATTATATGATTAATTGTTTTACATGATGATTTGATTTGATAATATAGCTTGTCAGTGATATTAACGGTCGGAAAGTTCGACTTTTAAAGTAAACCGACAAGGGGTTTTCGGGACTGCTTTGAATCAGCCCCTAAAACCATATTATTCTTATATTTAACATAAGTTAAAGTATAAGAAAAGGTCAAGAAAGCAAAACTTGACTCTTACACGATTCGTGTCGCGAAAACCGACACGAAAATGTTAAAATTGACGTTTTTGAGAAAATAAAACAAAAAATAAAAACCATGACATTTTTATGAATAAACATATGAAACTTGACTAAAATCATACATAACCTGATTTTTGGTAATTTTAAATCCAAGTTTTATACGAAAAGTTCGTCTTTGAAAGCAAAACCGTCAAAACCGTCAAAAACCGTTTAAAAGTAATAAAATGGCAAGAGTTATATTTTTCTAAATATTCCAGCAACCAAAATGTTACTTTCACAATTTACATAATATTTTATTATTTAATGAAAATTTATTAGATCATTAATAAGTAATTCTTTACTTGTGTAATCGATAATTGCTAAGTGATTGAATAAGAACCTTGTGTGCTTGTATGCTTGTGTGATCACTTAGAATGAGGTCATATAGGAAAGAGTCGTCACTGAATCATTCAAAAATAAGCTATAAAAAATTAACAAACTTGTACTAATTCAGGACACGAGATTTTAGACAATTTATGGAAGTAACAGTGAGTTTTCTCTACGCCCCCCTCTTTTTAATTGTTTTATAAATTGTTTTGGGGAAAAGCATATTTATGTTGATATATATATATATATATATATATGTGTGTGTGTGTGTGTGTGTATTGTACTGTTTTTGTTGTATTGTTGTTAGAAAACGCGAATTGTTTTACAGATTGTTGTTAAAGTGGAACGAATCAATTTGGTTAAATAACTGTTAACTGGGGTAACGGACACAGAAATGTTGGTAGATCTATCGGGGTGACGCCCCCCACTTCCATTCGCGTTGGGTTAAAAGTGGGAATATTTTTGAGTATGGTATGTTTCGAGTTATCAAATTGGCAGTCATACACGCGTTGTACTCTTAGCTAGTTTACAATTAACACTTTTTTGTGTAAAAGGCAATCCGTTGGTCATTAGAGTATCGTGTTTGGTACTATTATGTGTACCGTGTGTGATCGGTATGGTGTATGTACCGTGTTTGATCGGTACCGTTGGGGATATGGTAGGTTGCAAACTATTATATTCTCCTGTGTTATTATATATACATATATATATATATATATTTATACGAAAACTGTTTTTATCGAGAATCTCACCATCATTCGTGTTGACAAAATTATTTTAATATGCTTTTTAGGTAAATGAGGATTTCGCGAGGAGGGAGCAGGAACGAAGTGTCGGTGTTTGAATAAGATGTTGTTTGTAATATATTAATGTTTAAATAACGTTATCCGTGTCTCTAGACACGCAAGACGCTGATATTTTAAATAAAAATTTTTATTTTAATATAAATAAATTGTGTTGTATTGTGATTGGCTAACGGCGTCTTCCACATCCCGAAAGGCTTAACCTAAGTCTTCCGCTGATTATCATTATGGTTTTCGGGGTGTGACATTTTAATGCCGGGTATTTCCCTGCAGGGTGTACCGGTGATATTCGTGAAGGAGAGAGACAGAAATACGAGAATGTGCATAGATTACTACGAGTTGAATAAGCTTACGGTGAAGAATAGATATTTGCTGCCACAAATTGATGATTTGTTTGATCAAATGCAAGGTGCTAGTTGGTCGCAAATAGAACTTAGAGCAGGCTATCATCAGTTGAGAATGAAAGAGGCAGACATCCCTAAGACAACGTTTTAGACATGATATGAACACTAAAAGTTCTCGTGATATCGTTGGGGTTGAAGAATGCTCCAACAACACTTATGGTTATGATGAATAGGGCATGTCATCTGATTTCGGACAAATATGTCATTGCCTTCACAGACGATAGTGAGAAGTCCAACCATGCTGAACATTTGAGAGAAGTGTTGGAAACGCTGAAGAAAGAGTATTCGTATGCTAGATTTTCAAGGTGTACCATTAATACATGTCCTAAGAGTTTGGATATCTCTTCAAGCTAAAAGAAAGGAATATGAGGCAAGAAGATGGGTAAGGCTGATAAAGGATTATGATTGTGAAAACAAGTATAATCCCGGTGAGGCTAACGTGGTCGCTGACGCGCTAAGTCACAAAGTTGAAGAGGTTATCACGATTAAGTCGTATAAATTAGTTAGAACTTCAGATTTCATGAGCGAGATCCGCGGTACGCAATAGAACTTATAAAGAATGAGAGCAAAATAAAAAAGAAAAGGAATGAATTATCGGGTTATATAGAGATTTGAAAGATAATACTTATGATGTGAGAATCAGATTTGGTTGCATGTGGATTCGTTAGACGTGCGAGATCCACCAAGATGTATCAAGACTTGTGGATAGAATACTAGTGGCTTAGTATGGAAAGCGCAGTGATAGGATATATCAGTATGCGTTTGACTTGCTTGCAAGTCAAGGAAGAACATTAGAAGTTGCATGGAAAGTCATGGTTTAAGTTTTTGAAGTTTTTAAATCGGTTTTATATAAATTTCATTTTTAAGCCGAAAAACGACCGTTTTAACCTCGTTTTAAGCCGAATTAAACATTTAACCGAAAAACGAACTGAACCAGATTATCCAAAACATTATCCGGATTACGAGAATCTGAATATGTGGCTTAATATGGAGATGTGGGTCCCACCCCACCCTCCAAATGGTCCGATCGGAAACAAGGGTTTCCATACCCTTATTATTTTCTTTTTTTCATCCAACACATTCATCAATCTTTCAACTCTCTCTCAACCTTTGAACTAAAACCCGAGATCCTAGCAAGAAAACCGAGGTAAAGATCGTGTTATGTACGTGTTTATCTTCGTTTCTTGAGTTTAATTTCAAGAAAATGAGGTTTCAAGTGAAAAAAGGGTGAAAACCCGAGATGAAACCGATTCTTGCATGATCAAGTGATGTATACGGGTTATACAAGGGATCTTGGTCCAAGAAAGGAGTTAAACGAACCAAAAACGAATTTTTACGGTTAAATCTTTGTTTTTATATCATAACCGAAACCATGAAAGAAATGGCTTGATTGTGGGTGTAACTTGCTTGGTGTGGTGTTATTGTGCTTGAAGGTGTTGTATCTAGTTGATAGCAAAGGCTAGAAAGCGAGATCCTTGCGATTAGAAGCTAGAAACACAAGGTAGTTCGGTTTTTGTGTGATGATTAAGTTTTGGACAGATTGTGACTCGTTTAGAGTTAGGTCATGAAATTTTACAGAGGTGTTAGATATATGAAAATATGAGTTCTGTGAATTTTTGGTAATTTTTGGACAAAGGATGAATATTAATGCTCGGTTTTGGCCAAAAATGGTGAAAAATAGTTAAATATCATGAAAAATTCTGGAAAATTTCAGATAAGCTTTTTATAACATGTATAAGTCACACACAAAATTTGGGGTCAGTTGGAGAAGTCTAAGTAGGCTTTTCGGTTAAACGAGTTCTAGGATTTTCTAGCTCGGTTTTAGTGAAAATGGCATGTAAAACGAGATTTTGGTTCTGGAAAAATTACAGGGGACTATGTCAATGGGAGGGGTCATCCAGGAAAAATTTGGGATTTTTCTAAGATTGTTTGGTATTTACGACATATTTAGTGTTTAAATGGTGTTTAAAAATAGATAAATAAATTTTAAATATAAAAATTAATTCTGGAAATATTTTTATAAAAATCCCCACTGTCAAAAAGTGATTTTTGCAAAATTTCAAGATCCGAGTCTAAACGGATAATTATTTGTGCTAAAAAGAAGATAAAAACAAACTTTTAAAGCTTAAAACGCGTAAACCGGTAAAGTTCGCATAAGCGAGCTGACTGGTGTATAAAAACCCTAAAAATGGACTATTTTCATATAACTAAGCTAAACAAGTAAAAATAAATCATCCGAAAATAATTCGGATGATTTGAGTAATTTTTACCCGATTTAACAGTTTCCGGTGCGCTAAAGACGGAAACGGGTCCCGCGGCCAATCGGGGCGCCTAAACCGAGCTCTAATTTCACAACTTTAAATAAAATATCAGTCAACCACTATTTTCGGGTCGTGTGTGACCAAACTCATTTTTGAAACGTAAAAACGGACAACCGTGCTAGACACGCAAATCGGGGAAAACAAAATAATAGTAATTTTGACTGTTAAACTCTAAACGAATCACAATCTGAGTCCAGAAAATTGTTTCTGGGTTAAATTTGTATTAATAGTGATTGTATAGTAACGAATTTAGGGATCGTATTACAGATCCGGGCTAATAGCTGGTGTACTGTGATACCTACTTGTTGCGATAAGGTGAGTTTCACGAGCCCCTTTTTCTGAATTGTTTTTAAATATTTTCCCGGGGCGGAAGCATGTTACTACTGAAATGTTTAAGTACATACTGAACGCATGGATTTGCGTGGATTTATATATATTTTATTGTACGGGAATCGTACGGAAATGTACTAAGATGGTAATTGTCTGAGTTGCTAACATTCTAAGGCCCCGGAACACGAGTGATTAACTGAAAGCCGGTAAAGTGTGGATAGTACTATTGGTCTGACAAACCCAACTGGTCCGGCATGGAATTGCTGATGTATCCCAGCCAGTTGCACATGTCTATATTGGGTGTTATATTTATTTTGCTATGTAATGTTAGGCATAGCGGTTTGGGGCAGGTTCGTGGGCGGAGTATGCCACGGGGTTGTGTGTGATAGTCAGAGGTTTCACTTGTGGGCTCAGCATAATTACATCGCTAATATATGATTTATCATAGTGATTTGTCAATGTTTATTTACATTAGTGAAACTCACCAACTATTCGTAGTTGACCCGTTTTCTTTCCATGCTTTCTAGGTACTCCCAAACTGGAATAAGTGCTACATACTTGATGATGCGTGCTTTTTGTGGAAGCTTAGTGATCATTTTGTATTAATTATGTTAATGTAATGTTGGTAAAACTTATGTGCTATCGCCTAGACGGTAACTAAACTCGGAACAATGTAATATGATGTGAATTAATGTAGTGGTGTTTTCTTTATAAGCAATGCTGTTGATATCAGATGTGTCTGTTGCATCCCGTTTACGTTTCCGCTGCGGTTACGGGGTGTTACAGAACTTGGTATCAGAGCCATTGGTTATAAAGAATTAGGATGTCTTTAAAAGATACCTAAAATATAACCAGTAGCTCAAGTATTATAGGATCTGAATATCAACTAATAATATATAGTGACGAGATCTGGATGAACTTGGATGGACAAGTGAGTTATTATGGTCCGGAACATAATAACAGACTTGTCCGCACGAGGGAATTCAGGGGAAGTCACGGGGAACATTAATAGGTAAAATCGGCAACATATGTGTAAGTATATGATAATATTTTTATGTGACAAGGTTTTATAAGTGTGTGTATATTAATTTAATGATGATTTACATTATAGAAGGAGCTATATGTTTGCTAACTTGTGTGGGGTACCCCTAGGCCGGAGAGGGATGAGCGTCCCTCCTCCGAGGCTGCATGGCTTCGAGTGCTCCATGAGCAGGTGGTTGATCACACCGTCGCTTTGACGGTGGGAATTTAGAGGAGGAATCACTTGGCGGACTGCGTACTGGACAGCCAGTACGCGATTGGCCAGCTGAGGAGGGAGGGTGCATACTCCCAGTGGATGATTGACCGGATGGAGACACGGATCCGGGGTTTGATGGCGGTGTTAGTGGTGATGGTGGCAGTGATGGTGTGGTTGGTATACCACCATGTTTAGTCATGTTAGGGTGGCAGTAGTCAAGGTCCACTTTTTGATACTCTGTGTAAGCAGTTAGTGGCGATGCTAACATAGAGTGAATCTTGGGTAGTTATAGTACAGCCACTAGCCCATAGGGGGTCTTTTTTTTGGGAATATCATTGTAGATACTTTTGGTGTATCATTCAAGCACTGACCCATAGCGGGTTATGTCGAAATGATGCCGATGTAGGACCGATGTATGAAAACTTGATCTATGGGCTGATGTTTAGGAAATGTGTACTGATGCTTATGTAATATGTACTAATGTTTATTAATGAATAGAATATGTGTTGTGTATTGAGATTGGAAATTGTATTAATTATATGTATTTTCTTAATGTTGTGTAGAATGGCACCAAAACGGTCAGCTCAAATGTCAGAAGTGGATGTGAGTCGTCTGATTGCTCGGCAGTTAGAGGCGGCGATACCGGATATAGTATCGCGCATCGCTGCCAGTATTAATAATACGACCAATCCAGACCCTGCGAGCAATCAAACGACCACCAATAATGATGGGGGACAAAATGTTAATCCTCCACAGAACAATAACCCGATTCCAAGTAATGACGCACCGCCTAGGGTGGTCGTTACAGACAGTAATGGTCCTATACCTAGTGTAGAAACAAACCGCACTGAGCCGACTCCTGCCGCAAAGGTGTGTTCAATCAAAGATTTTATGTTGTGCAAGCCCCTAGAATTTAGCGGGTCGGAGGGACCAAATGGGTTGGTTAAGTGAATTGAGAAATTAGAGGCCGTTGTAAACATCAGCAACTGCCCTGAGGATTACGTTGTTAAGTATGCTACTTGCACGTTCACGGACCATGCCTTGACATGGTGGAACACAATAGTGCAAACTCGCGGTCAGGCAGCGACAAATCGCATGACCTGGGCAGAGCTCAAGGCCCTTGTACTGGAACATTTCTGTCCGAAAAACGAACTGCAGAAATTAGAAAACGAATTGTGGAACCTGGAGATGCAGGGGGCAGACCACTTGGGTTACGAACCGATTTAATGAGTTGTCACGATTGGTGCCATGGTTGGTCACCCCAGAGTCAAAGAGGGTTGAGCGTTATATATGGGGACTAACTCCAATAGTAAGGAGTATAGTCAACTCTGGGGGACACAAGACGTTTGAGGGTGTGGTGACGCAAGCTGGTATCGTCACGTACGATTTCTTGAGGAGTGGGTCACTGAAGGTGGCAGGAGAGTCTGCTGGGGGAAAGCGAGGTACGTATGATAATAGGACCCAGGAGAAGCAGTAAAATAAACGTGCTAGGCCCGCTGCCCAGAACTACGCCATGACTAGTTCAGGCGGAAGGCAGGAATCGCAGAAAGGGACGTTCCCTAAGTGTGGGAAATGCAGTTACCAGCATGGTGGCGTGTGCAAGGAGGTAGTGTGCCACCGGTGTGGCAAGAATGGGCACTACGCACCGAGTTGTAGGAGGAACCTGAACAATCTGAACCGACAACCGCAACCTATCCGTGCGCAGCCATTTAGGACCCAACCAGCCCGACAACAATACCCACAAGGAAACCAAATGATGACCACCAGCCGTGCTTGCTTTGAATGCGGCAGCACAGATCACTTCAAAAGAAACTGTCCGAAACTGAACCAGGGAGGAAATGGGAGACAAACCGTGGGTCAGGCATCGTCGTCCAATCCGTCGAGAGGCCGAGCATTCGTGATGGGGGCGAACGAAGCACGCCAGGACCCCAGCGTAGTGACAGGTACATTCCTCGTCTCTGATCATTACGCTTCTGTATTATTTGATACAGGCGTCGATAGAAGTTTTGTTTTTGCTAAATTCCTATCGATAGCAAACCTTCCGATTAGTGAACCCATAGAACCTTATACCGTAGAAGTCGCTAACGGTAAAACCATGATAGTTAATCAGATAGTTCAGAATTGCCCTTTTATTCTGAACGATCAATCCTTCCTGATTGACTTATTACCGGTAGAATTAGGTAGTTTTGACGTGATAATGGGAATGGATTGGTTAGCACGTAACAAAGTAGAAATAAACTGTGAAAAGAAAATCGTCAAGATCCGGGTGTCGGGTGACGAAGAGGTGTTAGTGCAAGGAGAGAAGTCGGGCACAATGATACCATTTATATCCCCCCTCAAAGTGTTAAAATATATACGACAGGGATGCGTGGCGTATCTAGCGAGTTTGATAGCCACAGATTCTGAGGAGAAACGGGTGGATGATATCCCGGTGGTACGCGAATTTCAACAAGTTTTCCCAGAAGAACTTCCTGGATTACCGCCAACCCGACAGGTCGAATTCAGAATCGATTTATTACCTCAAGCTGGCCCTGTTGCTAAAGCACCCTACCGACTTGCACCGTCCGAGATGCAAGAATTATCCAATCAGTTGCAAGAATTGTTGGATAAAGGATTTATACGTCCTAGTCATTCCCCGTGGGGTGCACCTGTATTATTCGTGAAAAAGAAGGACGGGAGCCTTAGAATGTGCATTGATTACAGGGAGTTGAACAAGTTAACAATCAAAAATAGGTACCCTCTTCCTCGAATTGATGACCTGTTTGACCAGCTGCAAGGGGCGAGCTATTTCTCAAAAATCGATCTTAGATCGGGATACCATCAGATTAGAATTCAGGAAGAGGATATCCCAAAAACCGTATTCCGGACTCGCTACGGCCATTACGAGTTCTTAGTTATGCCTTTCGGGCTAACAAATGCGCCGGCAGTGTTCATGGACCTCATGGATCGAGTCTGTAAACCCTACCTCGACAAATTCGTCATCGTGTTTATTGACGACATTCTGATTTACTCGAAAAGTAAGAAGAGCACGAGCAACACTTAAGAATAATTTTAGAGCTTCTGGATCAGGAGAAGTTGTATGCAAAATTCTCCAAGTGTAACTTCTGGTTACAGGAAGTGCAGTTCCTCGGTCACGTTGTAAACCATCAAGGAATACACGTTGATCCGAGTAAAATTGAAGCAATTAAGAATTGGCAAGCGCCTAAAACGCCAAAGGAAATCCGCCAATTCTTAGGCTTAGCTGGATATTATCGGCGATTCATAGAGAACTTTTCCAGCATCGCCCAACCATTAACTCTCCTGACTCAAAAGGATCGAAAGTATGAATGGGGAGAAGAGCAGGAGATGGCGTTTCAAACGTTAAAGCAAAAATTGTGCCAAGCGCCGATTTAAGTCTCCCCGATGGAAACGATGGTTTTGTCGCGTATTGCGACGCATCGCGTAGAGGGTTAGGATGCGTGTTGATGCAGAATAATAAGGTTATAGTCTATGCTTCCCGACAGTTAAAAGTACACGAGAAAAATTACACTACTCACGACTTAGAACTGGGAGCGGTTATCTTCGCACTTAAAATCTGGAGACATTATCTCTATGGTACGAAGTGCACCATCTTCACCGATCATAAAAGTTTGCAGCACATATTCGATCAGAAAGAACTGAATATGAGGCAACGAAGATGGGTCGAGTTGTTAAGCGATTATAACTGTGACATCCGTTATCACCCAGGCAAGGCTAACGTCGTAGCCGATGCCTTGAGTAGGAAAGATCGAATTAAGCCATTGCGAGTGCGAGCACTGGGGATGATAGTCCAGTCGAACCTTTCGGACCCGATCCGAGTCGCTCAACGTGAGGCGTTGAAAGAGGAACAATTGGAGAAGGAGGGACTTTACGGCAATGAGAAGAATTTCGAACAGCGCGTGGACGAAATTCTTTATTTCAAAAATCGGATTTGGATCCCGACCCTCCATGACCTTCGTGAATTAATCATGGACGAAGCACATAGATCGAAATATTCCATACATCCGGGATCGGATAAGATGTACAAAGATGTGAAGGAGTTCTACTGGTGGCCGGGTATGAAAAATGATATTGCAACGTATGTCGGTAAGTGTACAACTTGTGCGAGAGTTAAGGCGGAGCACCAAAAACCCTCAGGGATGTTACAACAACCGGGAATTCCCGAATGGAAGTGGGAACAAATCACGATGGATTTTGTAACACATCTTCCTAAAACGTCCCGAGGACATGATGCAATTTGGGTAATCGTGGATCGATTAACCAAATCGGCACATTTTATCCCGATTAGTAATAATTATAACATTGAGAGGCTCGCGCAGATTTATATAAATGAAATTGTGTCTCATCATAGGATACCCATCTCAATCATCTCCGATCGGGATAGTCATTTCACCTCCAATCTTTGGCAAGCGGTGCAAGAAGCGCTGGGAACGCGTATGGATCTAAGCACAGCTTACCACCCTCAGACCGATGGTCAGTCTGAGAGGACCATCCAAACCCTAGAGGATTTGCTTCATGCATGCGTACTGGATTTTAAGGGAAATTGGGATCAACATCTCCCACTCGTTGAATTTTCCTATAATAACAGTTACCATAGCAGTATAAAGGCAGCGCCTTACGAAGCATTGTATGGTCGGAAGTGCCGATCACCACTCTGCTGGACAGAAGTGGGCGACACTCAGGTTATTAGATCGGACCTGGTCCAGGAAACGACCAGCAAAATCCTTGAAATTAGGAACAATTTGAAGGCCGCGCGGGATCGGCAGAAGAGTTATGCCGATACCCGTAGAAAACCGTTTTCATTTGAGAAGGGTGATAAAGTGTACTTGAAAGTATCGCCTTGGAAGGGTGTAGTCAGATTTGGGAAGGCAGGGAAGTTAGCCCCGAGATATATTGGACCATTTAATATTACTGCAAAAATCGGTCCCGTAGCATACCGATTAGAGCTACCCGATGAACTGAGTGCAGTTCACAACGTGTTTCACGTATCGAACTTGAAAAGATGTCTGGCGGATGAGACATCGGTGTTACCTCTAGAGGGTGTCCAAATAAGTGATAAGCTCAATTTCGTAGAGGAACCTATAGAAGTAGTAGACGGGAAAATCAAGCAACTTAGACACAATAAGATTTCGTTGGTCAAAGTTATATGGAATTTGCAACGAGGCCCAGAATATACATGGGAACGAAAGGAGGAATTCCGGAAGAAATACCCCTATCTATTTCCTCAAAAGGAAGTAGTCGACGCGTAAAAATTTCGAGGACGAAATTTCTTTTACGGGGGGAGAATGTAACGATTCCGGCAGAATCAGGTATACCCTAACCGGAATATACTATTTATGTGTTATTTAATAATGAATATATGAGTTATAATGTGTTTATACGAGTATGTATGATTCACAGTACGGATTATACTCGATTATACAGTTAATCGTATTGGAAATACGATCAACCGATTAACGGTTATTGAAGCCCGAACGAATCGGGGATACATTATAGACGAGATATATAATATATAGTGATGTTTACGAAGTATTAAAGCTTCGGGATAAGTGAATTAAAGCACAGAAAAGAATTTTCAATTTAACGGTACGTCGGTACGTTAAACGAAACCTTTAATACCAAACCGAGCAAGAGACGATCGATCAAGCCGAAAAAGATGCGTAATTATTAATAATATGATGTTCTAAGTTAATGAAAGTCATGGTTTAAGTTTTTGAAGTTTTTAAATCGGTTTTATATAAATTTCATTTTTAAGCCGAAAAACGACCGTTTTAACCTCGTTTTAAGCCGAATTAAACATTTAACCGAAAAACGAACTGAACCAGATTATCCAAAACATTATCCGGATTACGAGAATCTGAATATGTGGCTTAATATGGAGATGTGGGTCCCACCCCACCCTCCAAATGGTCCGATCGGAAACAAGGGTTTCCATACCCTTATTATTTTCTTTTTTTCATCCAACACATTCATCAATCTTTCAACTCTCTCTCAACCTTTGAACTAAAACCCGAGATCCTAGCAAGAAAACCGAGGTAAAGATCGTGTTATGTACGTGTTTATCTTCGTTTCTTGAGTTTAATTTCAAGAAAATGAGGTTTCAAGTGAAAAAAGGGTGAAAACCCGAGATGAAACCGATTCTTGCATGATCAAGTGATGTATACGGGTTATACAAGGGATCTTGGTCCAAGAAAGGAGTTAAACGAACCAAAAACGAATTTTTACGGTTAAATCTTTGTTTTTATATCATAACCGAAACCATGAAAGAAATGGCTTGATTGTGGGTGTAACTTGCTTGGTGTGGTGTTATTGTGCTTGAAGGTGTTGTATCTAGTTGATAGCAAAGGCTAGAAAGCGAGATCCTTGCGATTAGAAGCTAGAAACACAAGGTAGTTCGGTTTTTGTGTGATGATTAAGTTTTGGACAGATTGTGACTCGTTTAGAGTTAGGTCATGAAATTTTACAGAGGTGTTAGATATATGAAAATATGAGTTCTGTGAATTTTTGGTAATTTTTGGACAAAGGATGAATATTAATGCTCGGTTTTGGCCAAAAATGGTGAAAAATAGTTAAATATCATGAAAAATTCTGGAAAATTTCAGATAAGCTTTTTATAACATGTATAAGTCACACACAAAATTTGGGGTCAGTTGGAGAAGTCTAAGTAGGCTTTTCGGTTAAACGAGTTCTAGGGTTTTCTAGCTCGGTTTTAGTGAAAATGGCATGTAAAACGAGATTTTGGTTCTGGAAAAATTACAGGGGACTATGTCAATGGGAGGGGTCATCCAGGAAAAATTTGGGATTTTTCTAAGATCGTTTGGTATTTACGACATATTTAGTGTTTAAATGGTGTTTAAAAATAGATAAATAAATTTTAAATATAAAAATTAATTCTGGAAATATTTTTATAAAAATCCCCACTGTCAAAAAGTGATTTTTGCAAAATTTCAAGATCCGAGTCTAAACGGATAATTATTTGTGCTAAAAAGAAGATAAAAACAAACTTTTAAAGCTAAAAACGCGTAAACCGGTAAAGTTCGCATAAGCGAGCTGACTGGTGTATAAAAACCCTAAAAATGGACTATTTTCATATAACTAAGCTAAACAAGTAAAAATAAATCATCCGAAAATAATTCGGATGATTTGAGTAATTTTTACCCGATTTAACAGTTTCCGGTGCGCTAAAGACGGAAACGGGTCCCGCGGCCAATCGGGGCGCCTAAACCGAGCTCTAATTTCACAACTTTAAATAAAATATCAGTCAACCACTATTTTCGGGTCGTGTGTGACCAAACTCATTTTTGAAACGTAAAAACGGACAACCGTGCTAGGCACGCAAATCGGGGAAAACAAAATAATAGTAATTTTGACTGTTAAACTCTAAACGAATCACAATCTGAGTCTGGAAAATTGTTTCTGGGTTAAAGTTGTATTAATAGTGATTGTATAGTAACGAGCTTAGGGATCGTATTACAGATCCGGGCTAATAGCTGGTGTACTGTGATACCTACTTGTTGCGATAAGGTGAGTTTCACGAGCCCCTTTTTCTGAATTGTTTTTAAATATTTTCCCGGGGCGGAGGCATGTTACTACTGAAATGTTTAAGTACATACTGAACGCATGGATTTGCGTGGATTTATATATATTTTATTGTACGGGAATCGTACGGAAATGTACTAAGATGGTAATTGTCTGAGTTGCTAACATTCTAAGGCCCCGGAACACGAGTGATTAACTGAAAGCCGGTAGAGTGTGGATAGTACTATTGGTCTGACAAACCCAACTGGTCCGGCATGGAATTGCTGATGTATCCCAGCCAGTTGCACATGTCTATATTGGGTGTTATATTTATTTTGCTATGTAATGTTAGGCATAGCGGTTTGGGGCAGGTTCGTGGGCGGAGTATGCCACGGGGTTGTGTGTGATAGTCAGAGGTTTCACTTGTGGGCTCAGCATAATTACATCGCTAATATATGATTTATCATAGTGATTTGTCAATGTTTATTTACATTAGTGAAACTCACCAACTATTCGTAGTTGACCAGTTTTCTTTCCATGCTTTCTCGGTACTCCCAAACTGGAATAAGTGCTACATACTTGATGATGCGTGCTTTTTGTGGAAGCTTAGTGATCATTTTGTATTAATTATGTTAATGTAATGTTGGTAAAACTTATGTGCTATCGCCTAGACGGTAACTAAACTCGGAACAATGTAATATGATGTGAATTAATGTAGTGGTGTTTTCTTTATAAGCAATGCTGTTGATATCAGATGTGTCTGTTGCATCCCGTTTACGTTTCCGCTGCGGTTACGGGGTGTTACATGATACTACCTGGGTGATCGTGGACCATTTAAAGAAAGTTGCTCACTTATAACTCATGAACCCTACGTGTTGATACAGAGCTGAGAACGAAAGAAGGTTTAAGTGGTAACTTAAGGAGTTTTCCGACAAGTTATACAATGGATGTGCTCAAGAATGGCAAGGAGTGTTCTATCTCAAGGAATAGATAAAGGGGATTTTAAGAAGTAATCCTTCAGGAGAAACTGGAAAAGTTTCCTTTTAGAATTAATATGTTTTAACCATATTGCAAATCGGTATGTTTGATAAAAGTTGTAATTGGATGGAAGGGTCATCCAGAGCTAAGTGTTGTGATAGTAATTGTAACGTTTCCGTTTGAAGGACAAGAAAGAAAATCATGCGTAAGGAAATGATGGAGACTTGCAAAGTCTGGATAAGGAAACATATCATCGAGAACTTCAAGACAATCTACCTAAGAAAGCTAAAATTAATTAACATCACTCGTTGATTGTAAGGCTAAGGATAAACCGGTAAGTCAGAAGCTAAATAAATTATGTGAATACAAGAAGTATGTTCTTTTACAAGGACTAAGCAGGTTTCGAGTACGAAACCTCTTATAAGTTGGGTAGACTTGTAAAATCCCGAAATTTTTAAGAATAATATTTAATATATTATTTAATTATGGTGGAAAAAATTACTTGAGTTAGTAGAGAAGTAATAAAATAATAAAGATGGAAGGATAATTAGGCTAAGTAGATGTAATTAACTATGGAACAAAGAGGAAAGATGGGCCTAAGGTCCATGGGCTTAAAGGAATATAAATACCCCTTAAAACCCTAATCCCTTCCATTTTCATACATTTCTACACCATAACCTACACCATAAAAAACACACACTTCTCCAATTCCCGTTTTTAGAAAACCACCCACATAGACACAAATATTCCGGATATTTAACAGTCGGATCGGTCTCAAATTTTAAATAAGTGTTCATGGTATATAAATGAAGATTTCCACCGATTAGATCTTCGATCAGAACTCGGGAAATCTGGTTTTAATTAGCAAAACCATAGTAGCTCAAAAGTGAAGATTTTGGCGATTGTTCAGCTGTTCCGGTGACTATAGCAGCGGTTTTCGGCGAAGGCGAGCTAATGGGTTTGTAGATCGGGACAAGAAGGTTCCATGGCCGCTTGAATCACTTAAATCGGAGTTCGTTTGAAACGGTTTTGGGCTTCTCGAGTGATTTCAGATAGAAACCTCAAAGGTACGTTTTTGTTAAAAAGGCTTACTTTTCATAAATGGATTTACATGAAAATTTGTAGGATGATAGATCGGGTCATGATTATTGATAAAGTAATGAACTTGATAGCATACGGGTTAGTTGTTTCATTTCGGGTAAAAAGAGTAGTGTTCGGTTTGTGTAAAGGACGGGTAAACAAAGTCGGTTTTTGCATGAAACTTAGTAGGATAGTAAATCGGGTGTAGTTATAACATAAAAATGTAAACTTGATGTTTGTAATGTACTTAATGAAATCTAGTATGTATACTGCTCGTAAAGAAACCCTAGATATAGCCTTTGAACGTTTTATGGATAAACGGGCTAGGTCTTAGCCGAAAAGGGATGTGGGAACGTTTATGGGTTGATACCATACCTTAATGAGGGTATAAATGTTAAAACATGTAATGAAATGATGATAAAAGAACAAGTAACAGCAGGTCATTCGAATACACTATATATATTCGAATACAAGTTAGGTTCAATACACTGATCAATTCAAATACCCTATGCATGTTCGAATACATCATAGATTTGAATACATACCCAGACTCGATTACAATGGACACTCGAATACAACTAATGTTAGATTACAATGGCGTACTCGAATACAACGGATAGATTCGAATACAAGGTGTAAACTCGATTACATTTATATAACTCGATTACAATAAAGAGACTCGAATACAATACATATACCCACTTACAATGAAGGATTCGTGTAACACCCCGAAACCGCAGCGGAAACGTAAACGGGATGCGACAGACACCTCTGATATCAACCACATTGTTTATAAAGAAAACTGAATACATTAATATACTTCAAATTACATTATCTCTTATTTCATTACCGTCTAGGTGTTACACACAACATACAATATGATACATAATTCTATTTATTATAATGTATCCTAACATCCAGCACGCAAATCTTACACACATCAAGCACTTAGCACGTAAGCAATCGCTTCATCTTAGTTGTACCTGAAAAGCATGTGAGAAAACGGGTCAACTACGAATAGTTGGTGAGTTTCACAATTCGAGTAAACCATGATAAATCATTATCATAAAATAATATTATCTGGGGACACTGTTAACCCAGTACCGTACTCATTCCGGGGGCAATGTTAACCCAGAAACACGATGTAATTATGCTGAGCCCACAAGTGAAACCTCTGACTATCACACACAACCCCCGTGGCATATCCCCGCCCACGGACCTGCCCCAATGTAACACCCCGTAACCGCAGCGGAAACGTACACGGGGATGCAACAGACACATCTGATATCAACAGCATTGCTTATAAAGAAAATACCACTATATTAATTTATATCATATTACATTGTTGCTAGTTTCGTTACTGTCTAGGTGTTACACACAAAATTTACCGATAAGACATTAATATGTTCATTACAAAATATAGATCAGCCAGCTTTCAACAAGTAGCACAGATCATTAAGCACATATCAATCATTCCAACTTGGGCATACCTAGAAAACATGTAAAGAAAACGGGTCAACTACGAATAGTTGGTGAGTTTCACTAATTTAAATAAACACTGACAGATCATTTTAATAATCATTATTAAACAATGTAATTATGCGGGGAACTATGTTTCCCCAGAACATTTATAACCTCTGGGAACTAAGTTACCCCAGAACAATAATAACCTCTGGGAACTATGTTACCCCAGAATAATAATAACCTCTGGGAACTATGTTACCCCAGAACAATAATAACATCTGGGAACTATGTTACCCCAGAACAATAATAACCTCTGGGAACTATGTTACCCAAGAACAATAATAACCTCTGGGAACTATGTTACCCCAGAACAATAATAATAACCTCTGGGAACTATGTTACCCCAGAACAATAATAACCTCTGGGAACTATGTTACCCCAGAACAATAATAACCTCTGGGAACTATGTTACCCCAGAACAATAATAATAACCTCTGGGAACTATGTTACCCCAGAACAATCCCACACGATAAACAATTTATATATTCTATCCATCAAACCATATATATATTTAAATATACAAGTGTTTCCATACGATCGGTATGTACTTAAATACTTTAATAAAGACATGCTTTCCGCCCCGGGAAATTTTTAAAACAGTTCAGTAAAAGGGGCTCGTGAAAACTCACCTTTCTGTGAGTCGGGACGTGATACAATGAACTGCTATAAGCCTGGATCTGTAATATAATATCTAGTCGTTACTATATAATTCCCATAAATTAAATACGTATCATTCGGTACATCTGGGGACATTGTTAGCCCAGTACTGTACTCGATTCGGGGACAATGTTAACCCCGTGACACTTCTAAGGACTCAGATTGTGACATTGCTTAGAGTCTGACGGTCAAAATTATCATTTTTATGATTTCCTTGATTTGCGTGCCTAGCACGGTTATCCGTTTTTAGTTTCAAAAATGAGTTTGGTCACTCCCGACCCAAAAATGGTGTTTGACTGTTAATTTAGTTAAAGTGATGAAATTAGAGCTCGGTTTGGACACCCCGTTTGGCCGCGGGGCCCGTTTCCGTCATTTAGGTGCCGGAAACAGTAAAATCGGGTAAAATTACCCAAATCATCCGGATTATTTTCGGATGATTCATTTTTACTTAATTTACTTAGTTTTATGGAAATGGTCCATTTTTAGGGTTTTCATATACCAGTCAGCTCGCTTATGCGAGTTTTGCCGGTTTACACGTTTTAAGCTTTAAAAATTTGTTTTTATGTTCTTTTTAGCACAAATAATTACCCGTTTAGTCTCGGGTCTTGAAATTTTGCACAAAACTTATTTTGACAGTAAGAAATTTTATAAAATTTTTCCAGATTTAATTTCTTATATTTACATTTATTTATCTATTTTTAAACCTTATTAAAACACTAAATATGTAAAAAATACCAAAAGACTTTAGAAAAATCCCAAATTTTTCTGGGATGATCCCTGCCATCCTCATAACTCCCTGGAATTTTTCCAGAACCCAAAACTCATTTTTCAAGCCATTTTCACAAAAACCGAGCTAGAAAGCTCTAGAACTCGTTTTACCGAAAAGCCCCCTTAGACTTCTCCAACTGAGCTCAAATTTTGTGTGTGACTTTTATATGTTATAAAAAGCTTATCCTAAATTTTTCAGAATTTTTCATCAAGTTTAGCTATTTTTCACCATTTTTGGCCAAAACCGAGCATTAAATTCACCAAATATTCATCTTTTATCCAAAAATTACCAAAATTCACAGATCTCATATTTTCATGTGTAGATCATCTCTGTGAAATTTCATGACCCGACTCTAAGCACACTACAATCTGTCCAAAATCACTAAATCACACGAAAACCGAACTATCTTGTGTTTTCTAGCGTTAGATCGCAAGGATCTTGGTTTCTAGCCTTTGCTAGCCACTAGATACAACACTTACAAGCACAATAACACTATACCAAGCAAGTTACACCAACAATCAAACCATTTCTTTCATAGTGTCGGTTTTGATATAAAAACAAATGTTTTAACCGTAAAAATCCGTTCTCGACTCTTTTTACTCATTTCTTGGACCAAGATCCCTTGTATAACTTGTATACATCTCTTGATCATGCAAGAGTCGGTTTCATCTCGGGTTTTCACCCGTCTTTCACATAGAAACTCATTTTACAAGATTTCAACCGTAAAATTTCATTCTAAACTCTTTTAACTCATCACTTGGATCAAGATCCTTTGTTTAACTTGTATACATCACTTGATCATGCGAGAATCGGTTTCAACCCGGGTTTTCACCCATTTTTACATTTGAAACCTCCTTTTCTCAAGATCATGAAGTTAGAAACAAGATTCAAGCATCAAAACATGTGTTATACCTTGTGTTCTTGGATAAAAAGGATGGATTTGGATGCACACTTGAAGTGTTTGAAGAATTTGAGAGAGTTTGATGTGGTAAAAAAAAGAAAATGAATTGATAATGGGGATAGGGTGGCCGATCGGTCCACCTTATGGGTGGGGTGGGACCCACACATCCATTCTAGGCCACACATTCGGATTACGCAATCCGGATAATGTTGTGGATAATCTGGTTCAGTTTGTTTCTCGTTTAAACTCGTAATTCGGCTTAAAACGAGCCTAAAATGGTTGTTTTTCGGGTTAGAATAAAATTTACATAAAACCGACTTAAAAACTTTAAAAAAACTTAAACCATGACATTTATTGACTTAAAACATCATATTGTCGGTCATTGTGCATCTTTTTCGGTTTGATCGATCGTCTCTTGCTTGGTTTGATGTTAAAGGTTTCGTTTATTGTACCGATGTACTAATAAATCGAAATCCTTTCTCTGTGCCATAATTCACTTATCCCGAAGCACTAATACTTCGTAAACATCACTAAACATTATATACTTCGTCTATAATGTAATTCCCGATTCGTTCGGGTTTCAATAATCGTTCATTGGTTAATTGTAATTCCAATACGATTCACTATATAATCGAGTATGATTCGTACTATGAATCATATATACTCGTATAAACGTACTATAACTCATATAATCAATATTAAATGACACGTAAGTAGTATATACCGGCTAGGGTATACCTGGATTTGCCGGAATCGTTACATTCTCCCCCCGTTATAAAAATTTCGTCCTCGAAATTTTACACGTCAACTACTCCCTTTTGAGGAAATAGGTGGGGGTATTTCTTCCGAAATTCATCCTTTCGTTCCCAAGTAAATTCTGGGCCTCGTTGCGAATTCCATCTAACTTTGACCAACGAGATCTTATTGTGTCTAAGTTGCTTGATCTTACCGTCCACTATTTCAATGGGCTTTTCTACGAAGTTGAGCTTATCATTTATTTGAACACCCTCTAAGGGTAACACCGATGTCTCATCCGCCAGACATCTTTTCAAATTTGACACATGGAACACGTTATGAACTGCACTTAGTTCCTCAGGCAGTTCTAATTGGTAAGCTACCGGACCGATTCTTGCAGTGATGTCGAATGGTCCAATGTATCTCGGGGCTAACTTCCCCGCCTTTCCAAATCTAACCACACCCTTCCACGGTGATACTTTCAAATATACCTTTTCACCCTTCTCAAATGACAACGGTTTTCGACGGGTATCGGCATAACTCTTCTACCGATCCCGCGCGGCTTTCAGGTTGTTCTTGATTTCAATAATCTTGCTAGTCGTCTCCTGGACTAGATCCGATCTAATGACCTGCGAGTCACCCACTTCAGACCAGCAGAGTGGTGATCGGCACTTTCGTCCATATAATGCTTCATAAGGTGCTGCCTTTATACTGCTATGGTAACTGTTATTATAGGAAAATTCAACGAGTAGGAGATGTTGATCCCAGTTTCCCTTAAAGTACAGTACGCAGGCACGAAGCAAATCCTCCAAAGTTTGAATGGTCCTCTCAGACTGACCATCGGTCTGAGGGTGGTAAGCTGTGCTTAGGTCAATACGTGTTCCCAATGCTTCTTGGACAGCTTGCCAAAGTTTGGAGGTGAAATGGCTATCCCTATCGGAGATGATCGAGATGGGGATGCCATGACGAGACACTATTTCACTTATATAAATCTGCGCAAGTCTCTCTGTGTTATAATTATTTCTAATCGGGATAAAATGTGCCGATTTGGTTAATCGATCCACGACTACCCAAATTGCATCATGTCCCCGGGGTGTCTTAGGGAGGTGTGTCACGAAATCCATCGTGATTTGCTCCCATTTCCATTCGGGAATTTCCGGTTGTTGTAACATTCCCGAGGGTTTCTAGTGCTCCGCCTTAACTCTCGCACACGTCGTACACTTGCCGACGTATGTGGCTACATCCTTTTTCATACCTGGCCACCAGTAAAATTCTTTCACATCCTTGTACATTTTATCTGATCCCGGATGTATGGAATATTTTGATTTATGTGCTTCGTCCATGATCAAATTACGAAGGTCGTGGAGGGTCGGAATCCAAATCCGATTTTTGAAATAGAGAATTTCGTCCACACGCTGTTCGAAATTCTTTTCGTTACCGTAAAGTCCCTCTTTTTCCAATTGTTCCTCTTTCAACGCCTCGCGTTGAGCAGCTCGAATCACATCCGAAAGGCTCGACTGGACTATCATCCCCAGCGCTCGCACTCGCAATGGCTTAACCCGATCCTTCCTACTCAAGGCATCGGCTACGACGTTAGCCTTGCCGGGGTGATAACGGATGTCACAGTCATAGTCGCTTAATAATTCGACCCATCTTCGTTGTCTCATATTCAGTTCTTTCTGATCGAATATGTGTTGCAAACTTTTATGATCAGTGAAGATGGTGCACTTTGTACCGTAGAGATAGTGCCTCCAGATTTTAAGTGCGAAGATGACCGCTCCCAGTTCCAGGTCATGAGTAGTGTAATTTTTCTCGTGAACTTTTAATTGTCGAGAAGCATAGGCTATAACCTTACTATTTTGCATCAATAAGCATCCTAACCCTCTCCGAGATGCGTCACAATACACGACAAAACCATCGTCTCCGTCGGGGAGACTTAAGATTGGCGCTTGGCACAATCTTTGTTTTAGCGTTTGAAACGCCGTTTCCTGCTCTTCACCCCATTCATACTTCCGATCCTTTTGAGTCAGGAGGGTTAAAGGTTGGGCGATGCTGGAAAAGTTCTCTATAAATCGACGATAGTATCCAGCTAAGCCTAAGAATTGGCGGATTTCCTTTGGAGATTTAGGCGCTTGCCAATTCTTAATTGCTTCAACCTTACTCGGATCAACGTGTATTCCTTGGTGGTTTATAACGTGACCGAGGAATTACACCTCTTGTAACCAGAAGTTACACTTGGAGAATTTTGCAAATAATTTCTCCTGATCCAGGAGCTCTAAAACTAACTTTAAGTGTTGCTCGTGCTCTTCTTTACTCTTCGAGTATATCAAAATATCGTCAATAAATACAATGACGAATTTGTCAAGATAGGGTTTACAGACTCGATTCATGAGATCCATGAATACTGCTGGCGCATTTGTTAGCCCAAAAGGCATAACTAAGAACTCGTAATGGCCGTAGCGAGTTCGGAATGCAGTTTTTGGGATATCCTCCTCCTGAATTCTAACCTGATGGTATCCCGATCTAAGATCTATTTTTGAAAAGTAGCTCGCACCTTGAAGTTGGTCGAACAGATCATCGATTCGGGGGAGAGGATACCTATTTTTGATTGTCAACTTGTTCAATTCCCTGTAATCAATGCACATTCTAAGGCTCCCGTCCTTCTTTTTCACGAATAAAACAGGTGCACCCCACGGGGAATAACTGGGACGTATAAATCCTTTATCCAACAATTCCTGCAAGTGGTTGGATAATTATTGCATCTCGGATGGTGCAAGTCGGTAGGGCGCCTTAGCAACAGGGCCCGCTTGTGGTAACAGATCGATTCTGAATTCGACCTGTCGGGTTGGCGGTAATCCAGGAAGTTCCTCTGGAAAAACTTGTGGAAATTCGCGTACCACGGGAATATCGTCCACCCGTTTTTCCTCAGAATCAGCGGCCGTCAGGCTCGCTAGATACGCCACACATCCCTGACGTATATATTTCAACACCTTGAGGTGGGATATAAATGGTATCATGGTGCCGGATTTTTCTCCCTGCACTAATACCTCCTCGTCATCCGACACCCGGATCTTGACGGTTTTCTTTTCACAGTTTATTTCTACCCTGTTACGTGCCAACCAATCCATTCCCACTATCACGTCAAAACTACCCAATTCTACCGGTAACAAGTCAATCAGAAAGGATTGTTCGTTCAGAATAAAAGGGCAATTCCGAACTATCCGATTAACTATCATGGTTTTACCGTTAGCGACTTCTACGGTGTAAGGTTCTATGGTTTCACCAATAGGAAGGTTTGCTATCGAAAGGAATCTAACGGAGACAAAACTTCTATCGGCGCCTGTATCAAATAATACAGAAGCGTAATGATCAGAGACGAGGAAGGTACCTGTCACTACGCTGGGGTCCTGGCGTGCCTCGTTCGCCCCCATCACGAATGCTCGCCTCGCGCCGGATTGGACGACGATGCCTGACCCGTTAGTTGTCTCCCGTTTCCTCCCTGGTTCAGTTTCGGGCAGTTCCTTTTGAAGTGATCCGTGCTGCCGCATTCGTAGCAAGCACGGCTAGTGGTCACCATCTGATTTCCTTGCGGGTTCTGCTGTCGGGCTTGTTGAGTTCTAAATGGTTGCGCACGAATAGGTTGCGGTTGCCGGTTCAGGTTGTTCAGATTTGTCTTACAATTTGGTGCGTAGTGTCCAATCCTGCCACACCGGTGGCACACCACCTCTTTGCACACGCCACCATGGTGGTAACCACATTTCCCGCACTTAGGAAACGTTCCTTTCTGCGGTTCTTGCCTTCCGCCGAACTAGTCATGGCATAGCTCTGGGCAGCGGGCCTAGCTCGTTTGCTTTGCTGCTTTTCCTGGATTCTATGATCATGTGTACCCCGTTTTCCCCCAGCGGATTCTCCTGTCACCTTTAGTGATCCGCTCCGTAAGAAATCATACGTGACAATGCCAGCCTGTGTCACTGCCCTTTCATACGTCTGGTGTCCACCCGCGTTGACTATACTCCTCACTACTGGAGTAAGTCCCCAAATATAACGTTCCACCCTCTTCGTCTCCGGGGTGACCAACCACGGTACTAATCGTGACAGTTCATTAAACCGATTGGTATAACCCAAGTGGTCTGCCCCCTTCATCTCCAGATTCCACAACTCATTTTCCAGTTTCTGCAATTCATTCTTTGGGCAGAAATGTTCCAACACAAGAGCCTTAAGCTCCGTCCAGGTCATGTGGTTTGTCGCCGCCTGACCTCGTGTCTGTACTATGCTGTTCCACCATGTCAAGGCATGGTCGGTGAATGTACAGGTGGCGTACTTAACGACACAATCCTCGGGACAGTTGCTGATATTCACCACTGATTCTATTTTCTCTATCCATTTAACTAACCCATTCGGTCCTTCAGACCCGCTAAACTCTAATGGCTTGCACAACATAAAATCCTTGATCGAACATCCCCTGGATGCACGAATTGGTTCAGTACGGTTTGTCTCTACCGTAGGTATAGGGCCATTGCTGTCAGTAACGACCACCCTAGGCGGTGCGTCATTACTCGGAATAGTGTTATCATTCCTTGGAGGATTAGCATTTTGTTCCCCATCATTATTTATGGGCGTTTGATTGCTCGGAGGGGTTGGATTGGTCGAGTTATTAATACTGGCGGCGATGCGCGATACTATATCCGGTATCGCCGCCTCCAACTGTTGAGCAATCAAACGGCTCACATCTACTTCCGATATTTTCGTTGATCGTTTCGGTGCCATTCTACACAACATCAAGAAATACATATAATCAATACCATCTCAAATTATAAAACACAATACATATTTCATTCATTAGTAAACATTGATACATATTACACAAACATCAGTTTACATACTTTCCAGTCAACATTACACAACTAAGTTTTAATACAAGGGCCCTATGTCGGTATCATCTCGACATAACCAGTAAAAGGGTCAGTGCTTGAATGATACCCAAAAGTATCTATAAAGATATGCCCCAAAGAGACCCACCCTAGGGGCTAGTGGTTGTATCATAACTAAACAAGATTCACTCCGTGTTAGTATCACCACTAACTACTTACACAGAGTATCAAAAAAAAATGGTCCCTGACTATCCCCATCCAAACATAACTACTAAACACGGTGGTATGCCCACCACATCATCACTGCCACCAACGCCACCACTACTGCCATCACCCCCCGGAGCCACGCCTCTAACCGCTGAACCATCAATAGGGAGTACGAGCACTCCCTTGTCAACCGGTCGATTGCATACTGGCAATCCAGTATGCGGTCCCCAAGGTACACCCGTCTCTGTACCCCACGGTCAGGGCGGCTGAGTGCTCATTTACTTGCTCTGTGAGCACTCGTAGCCAGGCTGCCGCATCCCGCTCCTGTCTAGGAAGGCCCCAGACAGGTGGAGCCATCGGCTCGGGCTGAGATGAGGACTCTCCCCGACGAGTAGCAGGTCGGGGTGGGGGAGAGGTCGGTGGGACACGCGGAATGCTGATCCGCGCCGTAAGGCGGGGACCAAATCCCGGAGGGACAGAGGTGGCCTGCGGTGCGAGTGGAGTAGGGGATCTGACGATCCGGGCCGGGGAGGACTGGCTCGAGCTCCTGTGACTCGCCTCGCTAGGCTCGGAGTCGGATGACACGTGTAGGCTCCCGGAGTTTCCGGGGCTAACCTCCTCCGGGTCCTCCTCTACTGATAGGCTATGCGGGCTTGACATTTTTACCTGCACACAAGTTAACAAGCATATAGTTCTTTCCATAGTGTAATTCATAATCAAATTAATACATACTTATTTATACAACTTTACCACATAATAATATTATCATATATTTACACATATGTTGCCAATTTTACCTATTTAAAGTTCCTCGTGACTTCCCCTGAATTCTCCCGTGCAGACAAGTCTGTTATTATGTTCCAGACCATAATAACTCACTTGTCCATCCAAGTTCATCCAGATCCCGTCACAATAAATTATTAGTTGATATTCAGATCCTATAATACTTGAGCTACTGGTTATATTTTAGGTATCTCTTTCAGACATCCTAATTCTTTATAACCAATGGCTATGATACCAAGTTCTGTAACACCCCGTAACCGCAGCGGAAACGTACACGGGATGCAACAGACACATCTGATATCAACAGCATTGCTTATAAAGAAAATACCACTACATTAATTTATATCATATTACATTGTTGCTAGTTTCGTTACTGTCTAGGTGTTACACACAAAATTTACCGATAAGACATTAATATGTTCATTACAAAATATAGATCAGCCAGCTTCCAACAAGTAGCACAGATCATTAAGCACATATCAATCATTCCAACTTGGGCATACCTAGAAAACATGTAAAGAAAACGGGTCAACTACGAATAGTTGGTGAGTTTCACTAATTTAAATAAACACTGACAGATCATTTTAATAATAATTATTAAACAATGTAATTATGCGGGGAGCTATGTTTCCCCAGAACATTTATAACCTCTGGGAACTAAGTTACCCAGAACAATAATAACCTCTGGGAACTATGTTACCCCAGAACAATAATAACCTCTGGGAACTATGTTACCCCAGAACAATAATAACCTCTGGGAACTATGTTACCCCAGAACAATAATAACCTCTGGGAACTATGTTACCCCAGAACAATAATAACCTCTGGGAACTATGTTACCCCAGAACAATAATAACCTCTGGGAACTATGTTACCCCAGAACAATAATAATAACCTCTGGGAACTATGTTACCCCAGAACAATAATAACCTCTGGGAACTATGTTACCCCAGAACAATAATAATAACCTCTGGGAACTATGTTACCCCAGAACAATCCCACACGATAAACAATTTATATATTCTATCCATCAAACCATATATATATTTAAATATACAAGTGTTTCCATACGATCGGTATGTACTTAAATACTTTAATAAAGACATGCTTTCCGCCCCGGGAAAATTTTTAAAACAGTTCAGTAAAAGGGGCTCGTGAAAACTCACCTTTCTGTGAGTCGGGACGTGATACAATGAACTGCTATAAGCCTGGATCTGTAATATAATATCTAGTCGTTACTATATAATTCCCATAAATTAAATACGTATCAATCGGTACATCTGGGGACATTGTTAGCCCAGTACTGTACTCGATTCGGGGTCAATGTTAACCCCGTGACACTTCTAAGGACTCAGATTGTGACATTGCTTAGAGTCTGACGGTCAAAATTATCATTTTTATGATTTCCTTGATTTGCGTGCCTAGCACGGTTATCCGTTTTTAGTTTCAAAAATGAGTTTGGTCACTCCCGACCCAAAAATGGTGTTTGACTGTTAATTTAGTTAAAGTGATGAAATTAGAGCTCGGTTTGGACACCCCGTTTGGCCGCGGGGCCCGTTTCCGTCATTTAGGTGCCGGAAACAGTAAAATCGGGTAAAATTACCCAAATCATCCGGATTATTTTCGGATGATTCATTTTTACTTAATTTACTTAGTTTATGGAAATGGTCCATTTTTAGGGTTTTCATATACCAGTCAGCTCGCTTATGCGAGTTTTGCCGGTTTACACGTTTTAAGCTTTAAAAATTTGTTTTTATGTTCTTTTTAGCACAAATAATTACCCGTTTAGTCTCGGGTCTTGAAATTTTGCACAAAACTTATTTTGACAGTAAGAAATTTAATAAAATTTTTCCAGATTTAATTTCTTATATTTACATTTATTTATCTATTTTTAAACCTTATTAAAACACTAAATATGTCAAAAATACCAAAAGACTTTAGAAAAATCCCAAATTTTTCTGGGATGATCCCTGCCATCCTCATAACTCCCTGGAATTTTTCCAGAACCCAAAACTCATTTTTCAAGCCATTTTCACAAAAACCGAGCTAGAAAGCTCTAGAACTCGTTTTACCGAAAAGCCCCCTTAGACTTCTCCAACTGAGCTCAAATTTTGTGTGTGACTTTTATATTTTATAAAAAGCTTATCCTAAATTTTTCAGAATTTTTCATCAAGTTTAGCTATTTTTCACCATTTTTGGCCAAAACCGAGCATTAAATTCACCAAATATTCATCTTTTATCCAAAAATTACCAAAAATTCACAGATCTCATATTTTCATGTGTAGATCATCTCTGTGAAATTTCATGACCCGACTCTAAGCACACTACAATCTGTCCAAAATCACTAAATCACACGAAAACCGAACTATCTTGTGTTTTTCTAGCGTTAGATCGCAAGGATCTTGGTTTCTAGCCTTTGCTAGCCACTAGATACAACACTTACAAGCACAATAACACTATACCAAGCAAGTTACACCAACAATCAAACCATTTCTTTCATAGTGTCGGTTTTGATATAAAAACAAAGGTTTTAACCGTAAAAATCCGTTCTCGACTCTTTTTACTCATTTCTTGGACCAAGATCCCTTGTATAACTTGTATACATCTCTTGATCATGCAAGAGTCGGTTTCATCTCGGGTTTTCACCCCGTCTTTCACATAGAAACTCATTTTACAAGATTTCAACCGTAAAATTTCATTCTAAACTCTTTTAACTCATCACTTGGATCAAGATCCTTTGTATAACTTGTATACATCACTTGATCATGCGAGAATCGGTTTCAACCCGGGTTTTCACCCATTTTTACATTTGAAACCTCCTTTTCTCAAGATCATGAAGTTAGAAACAAGATTCAAGCATCAAAACATGTGTTATACCTTGTATTCTTGGATAAAAAGGATGGATTTGGATGCACACTTGAAGTGTTTGAAGAATTTGAGAGAGTTTGATGTGGTAAAAAAAAGAAAATGAATTGATATTGGGGATAGGGTGGCCGATCGGTCCACCTTATGGGTGGGGTGGGGACCCACACATCCATTCTAGGCCACACATTCGGATTACGCAATCCGGATAATGTTGTGGATAATCTGGTTCAGTTCGTTTCTCGTTTAAACTCGTAATTCGGCTTAAAACGAGCCTAAAATGGTTGTTTTTCGGGTTAGAATAAAATTTACATAAAACCGACTTAAAAACTTTAAAAAAACTTAAACCATGACATTTATTGACTTAAAACATCATATTGTCGGTCATTGTGCATCTTTTTCGGTTTGATCGATCGTCTCTTGCTTGGTTTGATGTTAAAGGTTTCGTTTATCGTACCGATGTACTAATAAATCGAAATCCTTTCTCTGTGCCATAATTCACTTATCCCGAAGCACTAATACTTCGTAAACATCACTAAACATTATATACTTCGTCTATAATGTAATTCCCGATTCGTTCGGGTTTCAATAATCGTTCATTGGTTAATTGTAATTCCAATACGATTCACTATATAATCGAGTATGATTCGTACTATGAATCATATATACTCGTATAAACGTACTATAACTCATATAATCAATATTAAATGACACGTAAGTAGTATATACCGGCTAGGGTATACCTGATTTGCCGGAATCGTTACACCCAAACCGCTATGTCTACATTACATAACAAAATATATATCAACAACAAAATAGACATGTACAACTGGCTGGGAAACATCAGCAAATCCATGCCGGACCAGTTGGGTTTGTCAGACCAATAGTACTATCCACACTTTACCGGCTTTCAGTTAATCACTCGTGTTTCGGGGCCTTAAAATGTTAGCAACTCAGACAATTACCATCTTAGTACATTTCCGTACGATTCCCGTACAATAAAATATATATAAATCCACGCACATCCATGCGTTCAGTATGTACTTAAACATTTCAGTAGTAACATGCTTCCGCCCCGGGAAAATATTTGAAAACAATTCAGAAAAAGGGGCTCGTGAAACTCACCTTGGCACATGCAAGCAGGTAACAACAATCATTATCAGTTAACACGTCCAATCTGTAATATGATCCCTACGATCGTTACTATACACTCATTATTAATATAACTTTAACCAAGTTAACCGGTACATCTGGGGACACTGTTAACCCAGCACTGTACACATTCCGGGGGGCAATGTTAACCCAGAAACACTTCTCCGGACTCAGATTGTGATATCGTTTAGAGTTCAATGGTCAAAATTATTATTAGATGTTTTTCCCGTTTTGCGTGCCTAGCACGGTTATCCGTTTTTACGTTCCAAAAATGAGTTTGGTCACACACGACCCGAAAATAGTTGTTGACTGATAATTTAGTTAAAGTTGTAAAATTAGAGCTCGGTTTTAGACGCCCCATTTGGCCGCGGGACCCGTTTCCGTCTTTGGCGTACCGGAAACTGTTAAATCGGTTAAAAAAAAATTACTCAAATCATCCGAATTATTTTCGGATGATTTATTTTTACTTGTTTAGCTTAGTTATATGAAAATAGTCCATTTTTAGGGTTTTTATACACCAGTCAGCTCGCTTATGCGAACTTTACCGGTTTACCCGCGTTTTAAGCTTTAAAAGTTTGTTTTTATCTTCTTTTTGGCACAAATAATTATCCGTTTAGACTCGGATCTTGAAATTTTGCACAAATCACTTTTTGACAGTAGGAAATTTTATAAAAATATTTCCAGAATTAATTTTTATATTTAAAATTTATTTATCTATTTTTAAACACCATTTAAACACTAAATATGTCGTAAATACCAAACAATCTTAGAAAAATCCCAAATTTTTCCTGGATGTCCCCTGCCATCCACATAGTCCCCTGTAATTTTTCCAGAACCAAAATCTTCTTTTACATGCCATTTTCACTAAAACCGAGCTAGAAAACCTTAGAACTCGTTTAACAGAAAAGCCTACTTAGACTTCTCCAACTGACCCAAAATTTTGTGTGTGACTTATACATGTTATAAAAGGCTTATCTGAAATTTTCCAGAATTTTTCATGATATTTAACTATTTTTCACCATTTTTGGCCAAAACCGAGCATTAAATTCACCAAATATTCATCTTTTATCCAAAAATTACAAATAATTCACAGAACTCATATTTTCATGTGTAGATCATTCCTGTAAAATTTCATGACCTAACTCTAAACGATAAACAATCTGTCCAAAAACTCCAAAACCGAACATAACCGAATATACCTTTCGTTTTCCCGCCACTACAAGCTACAAACTCGTCTTCCGCCTTATCTACCACTAAACACAGAGCCTACAACCAACATACCACAATACCAAGCAAGTTACACTCACGATCAAGCCTCTTACACTATAGTTTTGGTTATGATTCAAAAACAAAGATTTAAACCGTAAAAATTCGTTCTTGGTTCGTTTAACTCTTTTCTTGGACCAAGATCCCTTGTATAACCTGTATACATCACTTGATCATACAAGAATCGGTTTTCATCTTTGAAACCTCATTTTCTTGCAAACAAACTCAAGAAACGAAGATGAACACGTGAATAACTCGATCATTACCTTGTTTTTCTTGCTAGAACTCTCGGTTTTTAGGTCATGAACTTGAGAGAAAATGAAGTTTGTTGATTGTTTGATGAGAAAAAAGAAATAAGGGAATGGGGTAACCCCCTTTGTGCCGATCGTAATGTATGAGGGGTGGGGTGGGACCCACCTCTCCATTCTAAGCCACATGTTTGGATTTCGGATATCCGGATAATGTTTTGGATAATCTGGTTCAGTTCGTTTTTCGGTTAAATGTCTAATTCGGCTTAAAACGAGGCTAAAGCGGTCGTTTTTCGGCTAAAAATGAAATTTATATAAAACCACTTTAAAAAACTTAAACCATGACTTCCATTAACTTAAAATACCATGTTATTAATAATTGCGCATCTTTTTCGGCTTGATCGATTGTCTCTTGCTCGGTTTGGTATTAAAGGTTTCGTTTAACGTACCGACGTACCATTAAATCGAAAATTCTTTTTCTGTGCTGTACTTTCCTTATCCCGAAGCATTAATGCTTCGTAGCATCACTAAATATCATATATTTCGTCTATAATTGAACCCTCGATTCGTTCGGGTTTCAATAACTATCGATCGATTAATCGCATATTCAATGCGATGAATTATATATTCACGTACAATCAATACAGTGAACCATGTATCCTCGTATAATTACTGTGGTAATTCATGTACCAGACATTAAATATGACGTAACGATGGTCTACCGGTTAGGGTATACCTGGTTTAGTCGGAATCGTTTCATTCGCCCCCCGTTAAGAAATTTCGTCCTCGAAATTTTACACGCCCACTATCCCCTTCCGAGAGAAAGGTGGGGGTTTTTCCTTCAGAATTTACCCTCAGCGTTACTAGGTATAATCTGGTCTTCGCTGTGAATTCCACTTAATCTTAATCAATAAAGCTTGGTATGTCCAAACTGTTTAGTTTTCCCGTCTACTATCTCTATGGAATTATTTATGATATCAAGCATGTATTCTATGAGTACCTCCATTACTAGTACTCTCGTTGCCTCATCGCTTAGGTACTTTTCAATCCGTATACATGGCAAAACATCATATATAGTACTTAGCCCCTGGAGTACTTTAATCGATAAACTAAATGACCAATCATGGAGATAGTCTCATGAGGTCCTGTATATTAAGGAGCTATTTTCGGTTTTGCCAAACCTCATATCACC